>NC_089505.1:104641414-104959738 GCF_036850995.1 Saccopteryx leptura | reverse complement strand
CTGTTGTTGGTGCTGTGAATTTTTGGCCTCAGCCACTAAACTCTTCTCTGTCGTCATGATGATGCTATTAAAAAGAAGTTGGAACAGGAGGTTCTTATAAGCAAAAAACATTTTTGTAGGCAAAACCGATTTAAATCAGGTCAAGTGTGCCAAAATTAATATATTTAGGTATTTATTCACCAACAGACAGGACTTCAGCCCATTAAACATGAGGCTTTCTATTAAAGCACAAAAATATTTACTTATACATCCTGCATCAATTATTAATGTCTTGACTTGCTAAAGATATGCACACAGAGAAGTTAGCTTAAAATATCATAGTACCCCCAAGGTCACCTTAGTGAAATGTATCCTATATTAAATTCAATGCTCAGAGCTGTACGTAGCAAATACAAGTTTTATCCTGCCTAAAAAAGGATCTTATTGGTATAATGTCCTCTGAGGATATCAATCTAAAGGTACAAGGTTTGCAGGAATTATTCCCCTATATCCCAAAAGATGGTGAGATGAAAAGTTTCCTCTACTCTTTTCTTCTTTCCCCCCATATTTCTTAGAATGCAAAGCCCTCTCTATGAAGAACAGCCAATTAAGAATTCCGATCCTTTATCAAACTTGACAACAGCAATGACATGTATACAGTTAAAAGAATCACAAGAGACACTTCCTCCCAGGAGCATGCCCACAGCCTTTCCTTTTCCCGTCCAACAAGGCATGTTTCTCCCCTTTCTCCTAAGCTCTAAAGACCTTTCTTTTGCCTTTGTTACTTGTTTCCTAAAGCCCATTTCTTCTACCTCTGTGATTTTCTAAATAAACCTTGTCTTATAAAAAAAAAATGCCCTGGCCAGATAGCACAGTTTGTTAGAACATCATCCCGAAGCACAGAGGTTGCTGGTTTGATCTCCAGTCAGGGCACATACAGGAACAAATGTTCCTATCTCTCCTCCTCCCTCCATTTCTCTCTCTAAAATCAATAAAATAAACAAACAAACAAAGAGAAACAGAAAAAAAAAGAAAATGAATCTCGCCTGACCAGTAGTGGCACAGTGGATAGAGCACTGACCTGGGACACTGAGGTCCCAGGTTCAAAACCCTGAGATCACTAGCTTGAACCCTGGCTCATCTGGCTTGAGCATGGGGTCGCTGGTTTCAGTGTGGGTCCCATGGTCACCGGCTTGAGCCCAAAGGTTGCTGGCTTGAAGCCCAAGGTCTCTGCCTTGAGCAAGGGGTCACTGGCTCGGCTAGAGACCCCTGGTCAAGGCACATATGAGAAACAATCAATGAACAACTAAAAGTGCCACAACTATGAGCTTATGCTTCTCATCTCTCTCCCTTCCTATCTGTCTGTCTGTCTCCTGCAATTAAAAAAAGAAAGAAAGAAAGAATCACAAGAAAATTCCTCAGGTTTTCATGTTACAATACTAAATTACAGACTTATGTAAAAGTATACCACTTTCACACTTTTTTTCCTCTCACAAAAATGATTTTGAATGCTCAGCATTTTTTAAGAGCAGGCAGTTAAAAAAAAAAAAAAAGAGCAGCCAGTTAAATTATTACAATGTAGGAAAATAACAGAGAAAAATAAAGAAACAAAATAGAGAAGAAAAATTTGAAAAGTAAACAATTCAATTATAGAAGAGGAGAAGGTAGGTTATAGATCTCACATATTACAAACTTGTTGGTTTCTAGACTCTTGATCTCTAAAATCAATAAATAAAATCTTTAAAAATATTTTTAAGTAATAAAAATATTTACAGAAGAGCCTGACCTGTGGTGGTGCAGTGGGATAAAGCGTCGACCTGGAACACTGAGGTTGCTGGTTCGAAACCTTGGGCTTGCCTGGTCAAGGCACATATGGGAGTTGATGCTTCCTGCTCCTCCCCTTTCTCTCTCCCTCTCCCTCTCTCTCTCTTTCTCTCTCTCTCTCTCTCTGTCTCCTCTCTGAAAATTGAATAAATAAAATCTTTTAAAAAAAATATTTACAGAAGCATATTTTCTAATCTCATTTACTAAAGTCATCAAACTTACTCTATGCTAATAAAAATATGGAATCCATTCTTTATAAACACTACTTAAAACATTTATGAACCAGCCAGACTGGTGCTGGTGCAGTGGATAAAGTGTCAAACCAGAAAGGTCACCAGTTCAAAACCCCAAGGTTGCTGGTTATGAGCACACACTTGTCAGTGAGGGGTTGCTGGCTTGAGCAAGGGATCATATACATTATCCCAAAGCTCACCAGCTTGAGCCCAAAGGTCGCTGGCATGAAAAGGCCAAGGTCACTGGTTTTGAGCAAGAGAACACTGGCTCAGCCCCAGTGAAGGCACATATGAGAAGCAGTCAATATACAACTAAAGTGAAAGCAACTACGAGTTAATGCTTTTCACCCTCTCTCTCCCTTCCTGTCTCTCTCACTCTCTCTCAAAAAAATTTATCAACCAATGTACATTCTTTTTTTTTTTTTCTTTACAGAGACAGAGAGAGAGAGATTCAGAGAGAGGGATAGACAGGGACAGACAGACAGGAACGAAGAGATGAGAAGCATCAATCATTAGTTTTTCGTTGTGCATTGCAACACCTTAGTTGTTCATTGATTGCTTTCTCATATGTGCCTTGACGCGGGCCTTCAGCAGACCGAGTAACACCTCGCTGGAGCCAGCGACCTTGGGCTCAAGCTGGTGAGCTTTTTTTTTTGCTCAAACTAGATGAGCCCGCGCTCAAGCTGGCGACCTCAGGGTCTCGAACCTGGGTCTTCCACATCCCAGTCTGACGCTCTATCCACTGTGCCACCGCCTGGTCAGGCCCAATATACATTCTTAATTTGTATAAAAGAAATAAAATTCGGCCCTGGCCGGTTGGCTCAGTGGTAGAGCGTCGGCCTGGCATGCAGAAGTCCCGGGTTCAATTCCCAGCCAGGGCACACAGGAGAAGCGCCCATCTGCTTCTCCACCCCTCCCCCTCTCCTTCCTCTCTGTCTCTCTCTTCCCCTCCCACAGCCGAGGCTCCATTGAAGCAAAGATGGCCCGGGCACTGGGGATGGCTCCTTGGCCTCTGCCCCAGGCGCTAGAGTGGCTCTGGTCGCAACAGAGCGACGCCCCAGAGGAGCAGAGCATCGCCCCCTGGTGGGCAGAGCGTCGCCCCCTGGTGGGTGTGCCGGGTGGAGCCCGGTAGGGCGCATGCGGGAGTCTGTCTGTCTCTCCCCGTTTCCAGCTTCAGAAAAATACAAAAAAAAAAAAAAAGAAAGAAAATTCTTTTCAATTCCCTTTTACATTAGGAGTAGACAATTGATTTTTTCAAAATTCTTTTTCTTTAATCTCTAAGTAACCAAACATGGCCCAGAAAGAAAATCTGGTTATCAAACTATCAATTATTCTAAAAGAATAATGATTTAATTTGAGAGCAAATTCTTCATACTCTCTTTGCAAAAATAAACAGAGAACAGGCTGAGGATTTGGCACTATTTCCATGGATTTCAGATAAGACGTTACCACTCACCTTGCTGAAAAAGCACAGAAACCACTTCTATGTTAAAATTTTCCTATAAAACAGAGTTTACAACAAATTCTTTCAGAAAGACCTATAAAAAATTATAAATTATTTGCCCTGGCTAGTTGGTTCAGCAGTAGAGCACTGCCTAAGAGTGTGGGTTCAATTCTCAGTCAGGGTACACAAGAAAGGTGATCATCTGTCTCTTCCCCACTACCCTCCTTCTCTCTCTTCTCTTCTCTTCTCTTCTCTCTCTCTCTCTCTCTCTCTCTCTCTCTCTTTCTCTCTCCTCTTGCAGCCATGACTCAACTGATTTGAGTATATCGGCCCTGGGCACTGAGGATGGCTTCACCGAGCCTCTACCTCAGGTGCTAAAAATAGCTCAGTTGCAAGCACGGCCCCAGATGGGCAAAGCATAGGCCCCAGACAGGGGTTGCCAGGTGGATCCTGGCCAGGGCACATGCAGTACTCTGTCTCTGTATCTGCCCTACTCTCATTTAAATTTTAAAAATTACAGATTATTTGTAAAAATTTTAGCAGATATGAATAAAAATCACATCAACTTCATTTCTAACAGTCTTTTACTTGTAGCTTTGAGTAAATAAACAGTAACTATTTATTCTTGTGTTTTATAATTTTTTTCTTATAATTTTAAAAATAGAAAATATCTTCTAAGGATAGTCTTTTGTGTGTGTGTATATGGCAGAGACAGAGAGAGTCGGAGAGAGGGACAGACAGACAGGAAGAAAGATATAAAAGACATCAATCCCTCGTTGCAGCTCCTTAGTTGTTCATTGATTGATTTCTCATATGTGCCTTGACCAGGGGGCTACAACAGACCAAATTATCCCTTGCTTGAGCCAGCGACCTTGGGCTCAAAGTGGTGACCTGGGGTCTCAAACCTGGGTCCTCCATTTCCCAGTCCAATGCTCTATCCACTGCACCACCACCTGGTCAGGCCTAAGAATTGTCTTTTATAATTGTTTTCACATAAAAGGGTGTCTTACCTCTAAGAAAGTAGCTGAGAATAAGTACTCAATTGATAAAAACACACAGATGTTAACAATCCATATGCTATATATGTGACTGTTAAACTTTAATGTGTATCAAATCACCTAGCAATCTTGTTAAAATACAGATTCAGATTCAGCAGTTCTGGAATAGGACCTATAACTCTGCGATTCCAACAAGCTCCCAGACGTTGCCAATGCTGCTGGCCCACTGACCATATTTTGAGTAGAAAGGCAGAGAAAATCAGTATTACTTTGGGAACATACTCAAAATATCTAAGAAACAAAGAAGGTAAAAAGTTACTTTTAGAAAATGAAATATGAAATATGAAAAATGAAAAGAACTTGACATTATAAGTGCTCAACAAATGCTTACTGAATTAAGGAACAAAGCAAAGAATGTAATATATTATTAAATGTGGAAGCTAAGCCATCAACAATTTTTTAGAATTCATTTGGCACTTTATCAAAAGTTAATTAAAATTTTTAACCATACAGGCCTTGGCAGGCTGGCTTAGTGAATAGAGCATTGGTCTGGCATATGGATGTCTTGGGTTTGATTCCTGGTCAGGGCACACAGGAGAAGTGACCATCTGCTTCTCCACCCTCTCTCTCCCCCTTCTCTCCGTTTTCTCCTCCCATAGCCAGTGGCTCAATTAGTTCCAGTGTCAGCCCCAGGCACTAAGGATAGCTCAGTTGTCTGAGAACGTCAGCTTCATCAGACATCGGCCTCAGGCATTGAGGATAGCTAGGGTGATTTGAGCATAGGCCCCAGGTGGATCTCAGTTGGGGCGCATACGGGAGTCTGGTCTCATTATCTCCCCTCCTCTCACTTAGAAAAAAAAATTTTTTTAACCATAGCACTATGGCAATTCCAAGTTGTTCATGTAGCCATGACACTTGCCCAGTCAGTAGTCTTGCTATCTTCATTGATATGATCTCTTTGCCACATTAAGGAAGGAATGATCAAGATGTAAATAAAGAATTATAAAATAACATGTATCAATGCAAAACCAAGGCATTTTGCCACATAACTGGACATATGTAAAAAACAAGCTGAACAAATGAAAACAAAATATGAGGAACAGGTGCAGAGCAGAAGGGCAAAAGAATTATTTTGCAACATACTGAAACCAATTTCAGTTAATATCATAAATGCAAGAAAACAATCAGGAAGTCAGAAAATGCAGTATTCAGCAGAGATGCTACAATTCAGTCTATGCAAGGAAAAGTAGATTAAAATAAATTATTAAGGATGGTTTTTAATGCATGTTCTTTCCAGCTATGCACATGGGTAGTAATGCTATTAATTAAGAGCAACAAAAACAAAGGTAGGGGTGGGGAGAGAAAATATAAAACAAAACCAATAAACCAAGCAAGTATCTCCATCCAGTTAGCTCTGAGTTTGATCAGAACTAAAAAAATAAAAACAGCAAGGAAACACAAAAATTCTATGGACCATTTACAAAAAGCTCAAACAAACTCATCCTGACAAATCTGTTACCCATGAAGAAAACACCTTCACATTACAAATGATAGGATGGGTATTCTGAGGAAAAGATACAAAGAAGTCAAGCAGTAAAAACAGGATAAATGTTCTACAAATAGGGCCTTCCTCTGAAATAATACTATTTGTCATTCTGGATACGAATCCAAAAGGAGTTATCTATTTATGTAATGTCAGAAAGAGGTCTTTTGATTAAAAAAAAAAAAATCAGCACAGCACTGACAATCAAGTAATGAGTTCTCATTCCATTTCAGTCCTAATCCTCCAAACCCCAGGAATTATACCCCATCTGGTATCAAAGATACACTTGTTTTAACAGTGGCTATCTGTTGACTGCAGGAAAATCAGATCTTTAAAAACCTGATACTGAGCAGACTACAAGTACTGGATGCTATCTTTCATCTTTTTTGTATCTCTTTCTAACATTAGTACAGTCAGTACTCCATCAATGCTTCTAGGGCGGAAAACTTTATAAAAACACTACAGTTACACACCATTAAGAAAATTTCCCGTACAATCACCATGTAGGGATGAAGTTTAATGATTCAATTATTGATAATGATCTTCAAATTAGCTACTGAACACTTATAAATGTTTACTGGGTGCTAATTATGCATAAGGTTTTGGCTCAGTTCTCTGAGAGGGACTAAAAAAAGATAATACACAATTCTTAAGGAGATAAGACATACAGAGGGTGGGGCAAACAGTTGTTAGTATGCAAAACACAGAATTTATTCTTGTATTATTATTTATTAATTATTGTATTATTTTCCACATGAACAACTGTAAACCTATGTTTGCCCCACTGTATACACATAACCAAAACACAAGGCAATACCTGATGCTTAATCAGACAAGGCCTCATGAGTGGAACCAATTAAGCTTTAAAGAAGTATAAAGAACATTCAGGCCTGGTTTGTGGTAGTGCAGTGGATAGAGCGTTAACCTGGAATGCTGAAGTCACTGGTTCAAAACCCTGGGCTTGCCTGGTCAAGGCACATATGAGAAGCAATCAATGAACAACTAAAGTGAAGCAGCTATGAGTTGATACGTCTCATCCTCCCATCTTCTCTCTGTAAAATCATCAATAAAACCTTGAAGTGCAAAGTGCAAATGAAATTCCAGGTGAGGTAATAGTAGAATCAGTAAGACTATGGTAGGTATTCAGGAATTAGTAAGTACTCCAGACTGGTTGGAATAAGGCTACAATACAGAAGTAGAAGAACATAAGGTTAGAATAAGTTACCATTTAAAATTCTAAGTTGTGGGACTGGGTGAAAAAGGCAAAGAGATAAGGGGAAAAAAAAACTTAGACACAAACAATAGTATGGTGATAATCAGAGGGAAGGTAGAATAAGGTATGGGGGGGAGGAAAAAAACTCATTCTAACTGAAATAATAACAGTAGTCACCATTTATTGGGCCCCTACTAAATACCAGATATTATTCTATATACTTCACCATGTTACCTTACAACCATTCTATAAGGTAGATGGTTTCATTTCCCAGATAAACAGATTCTGGAAAGTAAAACAGTTTTCCTCAGATAATAAACTAAGCCATGCTTTAATAAAACTATTAATACACTATAGGGTAGTGATTCTATTATAAATTCCCAGGACAGAATTTGTATTTCTAGAACTTGGTACTTCAGATGCTTCTATTCCACTGTTCTCTGCTCAAGAAGCCTCTATCTGTTAAGAATTTATGAACTGGCTTATTCATCTGGCCAAAACCACCCTGTTCCATCATTTCCACAGCCCCCGTTCATTTACATATTTCTCTTTCCATACAGTGTATGTAAAGATGGAATGTGGAGAAAGGGAAAGACAGGCAAAGAGAACAGATTATGAAAGGTCCTGCATAATAAGCTAAGTGGTTTGGATTTTATTCTGAAGGCAATGGAGAACCTCAAAAGGTTTCTAAACACTAAAGTGAGTAAACAAAGTGAAGGCAGGAGAGGCTAGAGAAAGAAAGAAACTCAGCAAATGATTGGGTAAATTTAGGTTATCAGCGAATAAATTCACAATGGGAATCCCTAGGGAAGCTGAAACAAATACTGGGCAGAGAAACTTGAAAAGCCTTTGCAATCAAAGCTTAGGAACTACTGTAACCCTTAGTTTTTCTAGCTTATTCTCATTAGCATGCTTCTCATTAACCCAGGCAGTTGCACATTTGAGCCTGAAGTCATTTTTTATAATACACATTCCTTGACTCACTCTGATAAATGGCTTAATAAAAGAGGTATAACAATAGAACCAAACTAGAAATGAAAATGAGAGATGTATATCTCAATACAGATGTACAAAATTAAACTCTTGATTCTCTCTCTTTTTCCTATAAAGGGGGTCCTCGGGTTACGACACAGTTCCATTTCTACAACAGTGACAATGTGAATTTTGGTGTAAGTCTAAACACACCCTAGCCTAAGTCACTTACCTATCCTAACACAGTTGTAAAATCATAATCTAGAACATAAAAACACATCTAAACCATAGATAAAGGAAAAGGACATAAATACACTGTACTGTAACAGAAAAAATGACAAAAAATGAGTGTACAAAAAGTATGTACACTCAGCCCTGGCCGGTTGGCTCAGCGGTAGAGCGTCGGCCTGGCGTGCGGGGGACCCGGGTTCGATTCCTGGCCAGGGCACATAGGAGAAGCGCCCATTTGCTTCTCCACCCCCCCCCTCCTTCCTCTCTGTCTCTCTCTTCCCCTCCCGCAGCCAGGGCTCCATTGGAGCAAAGATGGCCCGGGCGCTGGGGATGGCTCCTTGGCCTCTGCCCCAGGCGCTAGAGTGGCTCTGGTCGCGGCAGAGCGACGCCCCCGGAGGGGCAGAGCATCGCCCCCTGGTGGGCAGAGCATCGCCCCTGGTGGGCTTGCCGGGTGGATCCCGGTCGGGCACATGCGGGAGTCTGTCTGACTGTCTCTCCCCGTTTCCAGCTTCAGAAAAAAAAAAAAAAAAAGTATGACGCTAACAGCGTAAGCTGAAACATTCACATCTTAATTTTTTTGTTTGTTTGTTTTTTTACAGAGAGAGAGAGTCAGAGAGAGGGATAGATAGGGACAGACAGACAGGAACGGAGAGAGATGAGAAGCATCAATCATTAGTTTTTCCTTGTGACACCGTAATTGTTCATTGATTGCTTTCTCATATGTGCCTTTGACCGTGGGGCTACAGCACCAAGTAACCCCTTGCTTGAGCCAGCAACCTTGGGTCCAGGCTGGTGAGCTTTACTCAAACCAGATGAGCTCGTGCTCAAGCTGGTGACCTCAGGGTCTCGAACCTGGGTCCTCTGTGTCCCAGTCTGATGTTCTATCCAGTGCACCACCGCCTGGTCAGGCTCAACCATTAGTTTTTTGTTGCGACACCTAAGTTGTTCATTGATTGCTTTCTCAATATGTGCCCTGACTACGGGCCTTCAGCAGACCGAGTAACCCCTTGCTCGAGCCAGCAACCTTGGGTCCAAGCTAGTGAGCTTTTGCTCAAATCAGATGAGCCCATGCTCGAGCTGGCGACCTGAGGGTCTCGAACCTGGGTCCTCTGCATCCCAGTTTGACGCTCTATCCACTGCGCCACCACCTGGTCAGGCTCACATCTTAATTTTTTTTTTAAATATTTATTCATTTATTTATTTGAGAAAGGCAGGGGCAGAGAGAGAGAGACAGGAACATTGAGCTGCTCCTGTATGTGCCCTGACCTGGAATCGAACCGGCAACCTCCGTGCTCCGGGATGATGCTCCAACCGACTGAGCTATGTGGCCAGGGCACATCTTAATTTTTTAAGTTTTCATGGGAGTGATCATCATAAACTCAAAACGCTGTATGTCGAGAGTGTCGTAACCCAAGAATCCCCTGTACTAGTAAATTGTTCAATCATACCATACAGTAGCTCAGACCAGAAACTTAAGTTTCATCTTTGTCACAGTCTTCTCCATTTCCTTTCCCAATCAAATCTACCCATCAATGCCACAGAGCCAAGATGGCGAACCTTTTTATAAAAACCGCCACTTTTGCAGTGCTGGTCAACCTGGTCCCTCCCGCCCACTAGTGGGCATTCCAGCTTTCCTGGTGGGCGGTAGCGGAGCAACCAAACGGGAGCAACCAAACAGCACCGTTATTGGTCCACCATGAAAGCTGGAATGCCCACTAGTGGGCGGGAGAGACCAGGTTGACCAGCACTGCAAAAGTGGCGGTTTTTATAAAAAGGTTCACCATCACGGCCATAGAGTCAGTCTACTTACAAAATATATTTAAAATCAGTCCACTTTTCCTCTTCTCTACTGCTACCATGTTTGTGAAAGCTTCTTTCACTTCTCACCTGAGCTACAGGTCCTTGAATGATCTCAACAACCTCACCTTGTTCTACTTTCCTCCTACCCTCTGCTCTAGGCTAGTCACACTAGCCAGGTGCCTTCCTGACTTGAGACATGTGTGCATGCCATTTCTTTAGACTGGAGTGCATCCCATCCCCTGCAATAAGTCTAGTTTCTTCTCATACTTCAAATTTCGGCTAGAATAAGTCCTCCTCAAACTGCCCTAACATCTACATAAGTCTCTCTGCAAGTCACTTCTTCAGTCTTCTATTACAGAGCCTATTTATTCTTCCTTCACAGAACTTCTCAGTGTATAAGAAAGCACTTGTTTACCTGTGTGATATCTGTCTTCTCCACTGCACCACTATTCTCTATACTGTAATATCCATGGCAGAAGGGCAGTTTTCCCTTCCACAGTATGCCTAGTACTTAGCACAGAACTTGTGCTACCTCACACAGAACCTAGTACCTAGCAAAGAACAGTGTATGTAGGTACTCAATAAATATTTGTTCAGTAAATGAATAAATTATAAGGAAAAAGAATAATTTAGGTTTAACCACATCAATTATGCATATGCAGGATGGAGGTTATACAATTTGACGACAGTTCACAAGAAAAGGATGTTAAGGTCTTGATTGAACATGCTCCAGAAATAAAATTCCAACACAGCTAACAATCTTTAGCTGCATTTCTAGATTTACAGAAATTAGAGCGCCCATCTGCCTCTTCAACACATATACCCTTGATATTTTCTGAGAACATTATGATGTTCTATACAATGTGCTAGGTAGTGGGGCTACAACATGGAGAAAGACAAACACAGTCCCTGACTTCCTGGGCTTCACTCTCCATGCAGAAGATCCTGGAAAGTAACAATCTCTCAGTTCTCATTATTCATATTACCTCTTAAAACTTACATTCAGTTCTGGGCAGTTCATTTAAAAGAAGCCAGTCTCTGTCTGGAGGAGAGCTAGAAGATGATGGAATTTGAAACCATGTCATAAGGTAAATAATTAAAAGATACTGGAATGCTTAGCCTAGAAAGAGAGAGTCCAAAGTAGGGGCTTGATTGTTACTCTCACAAATTTCAACAGTTGTCAAATTCTATGTGCTTCTTAATGGCAGAACTCAGATTAGTCTGTGGAAATTAAAGAGATGCAGTTTTCATCCAAATAATTAGTAAAATAAGGAAATTTCAAATAATTAGATATCAATAATTAAGTGGGCTAATTAGAAATAGTGGGCTTATTATCAATGGAAATAGACACTCAAAAGCTGAATGACCATCTGTCATGGATGTCAAAGAAAGGGGTTCTCCAATTAAGTGGGTCCTTACATTAACTAACCTCTAAGGTCCCGTCCGAAGCTAAGATTTTACAGGAGAGAAATTAAGGGTTAAACCAAAAGGGACATTAAGCTAGTGATGCAATTAAGTTACTTTTTAAAGGCTTTATTTTAAAGTCAGAATTACCATTTAGGTTAGAAGAGTAAAGGAGGGAAAAAAAGAAAAAAAAAGGATAGAAAGTCCTTTCAGTTCTCTAATCAGAAAACAGAAACCAGTGGCATTCTTTCAGACAGAAAGAAAAAATGTTCAAATATTGAAATTTCAAAAAGTACCCTAAAAAATAGCTTGTTCCCCAATAAAATCAATCCTCCCAAGACCACAGAATAGTGTCTCACCTTTATATTGCAAGTACACAATGAGCACTTCTAGAAAAATAGGATAACCACTTCTATGGTTTTCAGATTTAAATGCTCAGTTAAAATATACAAAAGTTTCTTCGTGATTCTCCCTTCCACCCTTTCAAAATTATTTGAACCTTAAACTACTCCTTATGTAAATTTTAAAGAACACTTGTGATACTAAGTGAATCAGGAATGTCACTTAGCATGTTTTTCAACAACTTGTTTTTTAATTTAAGTCCTTTCTAAGATGACTAACACCATTGAATCAACTCATTCAAAAAACATTTTTAAATAAACAAACTCTTGCTCATCTCCTTTAAGAAGATTAAAAAAAAAAGAAAGAAAAGCTCCATAGAATTCAAGCTTATACTGAGATGTCTAGACATATTCTAAAAGTACACCACCAGGGCCTTCCCAGAAGAATACACTGCTAGACATCACTGAGGAAGAGGTGAGAGGAAAAAAACCATTTTCCATAGAACTGAGGTTTACTCCTTAATAGTGTCAAAATGTGTTTGTTAGTTGAGTCATTCTGAATGGAAATCATTACAAAATAGACTATATTCTTCCTTCTTTTGTTTTAAAGATCCATAGGCCTGACCAAATGGTAGATGGTGGATAGAGCGTCAACCTGGAATGCTGAGGTCCCAGGTTTGAAACCCCGAGGTCACCAGCTTGAGCGCAAGCTCATCCAGCTTGAGCACGAGGTCACCACTTGAGTGTGGGATCATAGACATGACCCCATGGTCACCCAAAGGTCGCTGGCTTAAAGCCCAAGGAGAGTGGCTTAAGCCGAAGGTCACACTGGCTTGAGCAAGGGGTCACAGGCTCAACTGGAGTCCCCCAGTCAAGGCACATACGAGAAAAGCAATCAATGGACAACCAAGGTGCCATAACTATGAGTTGATGCTTCTCATCTCTTTCCTTTCCTATCTGTCCCTAGCTGTCCTGCTCTCTTTCCCTGCCTCTCTCTCTCTCTCTTAAAAAAACAAACAAACAAAAACACATAGCACATAATTAAACCTTTGCTGATTTCGTCATGAACTTCAATCACCATGCGGTGCTAATGTCCTCAAGGGCTACTAAAGTCTGTAGGGATACTAAGCTCTGCCACGAGACTACCTAAGCATTGTATTTTTAAATTTTTTGTATATGCCTTTAATAGTTCTCCTGTTTGTCTATTTGCAAAATTAACTCACATTTCTTGCTGATGTCAAGGTGGTCTGCTAACAAGTAGCTTCCAATATCCTCTCTTCTAATCTGCTAGTTGCTAATCTACTATTGACTAGGAAGCCAATAGCCAAGTGTATTAAAATTGTGTCTAAAATAAGAGTTAAGTGCTAAGAAGAAGTAAGACTAATATCTCTCATTACTGGGATAACTTCAACACATAGATTTCATAAAATCTATTTTAGTTCTTCAGATACTATATAAGCCTACTCTGAGGTGCCCATTATATTGCTAGTAGTTGAGACTGTTAGATAAGTGACTTTCAGATAAATCACACCAGTATGATGATCATTATCCTTCCTTACAAGTAGAGGTCAAAAGTCTTTGATGCAATTATTTATATAATGTGTTGTTATTCATTTAAGTATTCATACAATTTTTCTGGAAAACAAAAACATAGTTTAGTCTAAAAATGTAACAAAAAGGGAAAACTACTAAAGAGCATAAAAAATCCCAAGGTAAACACAAACAAAACCTGAAAACTTCTAGCTAAAAAGGGGTTTTAGCTAAACTATGAAACTTTTCTTACTCTCTTATTTTTATTTTATCTTTTCTAATTTTTTTTTTTCTGAAGCTGGAAACTGGGGGAGACAGTCAGACAGACTCCCGCATGCGCCTGATGGGGATCCACCCGGCATGCCCACCAGGGGGCGATGCTCTGCCCCTCCGGGGGGTCGCTCTGTTGCGACCAGAGCCACTCCAGCACCTGGGGCAGAGGCCAAGGAGCCATCCCCAGCGCACGGGCCATCTTTGCTCCAATGGAGCCTTGGCTGCGGGAGGGGAAGAGAGAGACAGAGAGGAAGGAGAGGGGGAGGGGTGGAGAAGCAGATGGGCGCTTCTCCTGTGTGCCCTGGCCGGGAATCGAACCCGGGACTTCTGCACACCAGGCCGACGCTCTACCACTGAGCTAACCGGCCAGGGCCTTCTAATTTTTTTGATTTTATTCATTTTAGAGAAGAGAGAGAGAAAAGGGGGGGGGGAGCAGGAGAAGGGGCGAGGCCCATATGTGCCTTGACCAGACAGGCCCATGGTTTTGAACCAGTGCCCTCAGAGTTCCAGGTCGACACTTTATCCACTGCACCACCACAGGTCAGGCCTCTTTATTTTATCTTAAAGTTAATTCAATCTAACAATACTTAGTAACATCTAAACTCAAGAAATTCTCTAAAAAAAAAAAAGAAATTCCCTAAGATTTATTATACTGGTAAATTTCACTTTAGTTCTAAAACTACAGTAAATTAACTGAATAACAAATGTCATCTGATTAGAGTACAAGTATGAATCAGAAACTTGCTTTGGATCACAACTTGTTTTAATAGATATCTAAAGATTGGAACAGATGCTGTGATTGTTCCCACCATTGTTAAATGTGAAAAATATACTACAGACTATCAGAAGGCATAATGTTTTCTCACACAGTTTTAACACTAGCACAGATGAGAATTAGTGATGCTGGAGTATTTCAAATAACCCACTATTTGTTAAACACATTCAATAAAATTATTGACTAAGCTTGATGACATTTTTCTCTCTCCAAAGGGAAAGGCCCTCTTATTGTGTACTTAATTCTGAGCTATAAAGAATAACTTATTGGCCCTGGCCAGTTGGCTCAGCAGTAGAGCATTGGCCCAGCGTGTGGAAGTCCTGGGTTCAATTTCCGTCCAGGACACACAGGAGAAGTGTCCATCTGCTTCTCCACCCTTTCCCCCTCCTTTCTCTCTCTCTTCTCTTCCTGTAGGTAAGACTCCATTGGAGCAAAGTTGGCCCAGGCACTGAGGATGGCTCCATGGCCTCCACCTCAGGCACTAGAATGGCTCCAATTGAGGGCCGAGCATCGCCCCCTGGTGGGCATGCCAGGTGGATCCCAGTTGAGCACACGCAGGAGTCTGTCTGTCTGCCTCCACCCCCTACCCCTACCTACCCTTGGCTTCTCACTTCAGAAAAATACAAAAAAAAAAGAAAAAAGAAAAAAAAAAAGAATAACTTGTTGGTGACATGAACGTATCAGGAACCTGGGCAGAAATTTTTTTTATATTGAGGAAAAAAGTAAGTCATAGTCAAATATGTAAGCTTATTATAAACAAAGTTTTTAAACACTTGAAGAAAAGTACGGCATGGTTTCATGGCCAAGGATTCTGTAAGAATATAGAACTTATAAGGATAAGGTAATTCTAGAAAGTGGAAGTTTCACTACATTTCACAGATATAAATTAAGTGGCAGGTTCTTTTCTAGGCCCAGGGGATATGGCAGTAAATTTTTCTGTATACAATCAGGAATTTTTAGAAAAAAACTGAGGAATGTACTAAAGATACAGTCATGAGCAACAGGGAGAATATAGGAACATAATAGTGTTTTTAAAATAGCATTCCAAAGTAATATTTATAAAAATAATGGCAAAAGGTTAAGGCCTACCAAAAGATGAAGCTTAAAGAAAAAAATACTTCTAAAACCAGAAAAGGGTAGGGGAGGAAAGATCAAATTCAGACTGAAGCTTGAGAGAAAAACAGAGTAGTGTTAACATGTGGCAGACACAAAATTACTTGTGCTCTTTCAAACCAAACAATATAAAGGATTTACAACCAAAGATAGTTCAAGCCAGTATAAGTAACCTTACATGTTAAAACCTATTTAGTTCTCCAGTCCCAGAAAGAAACACATTTCAAAGATCAGAAGTAACTTGTAAAATTTGATCTCAGATTCAATACTACACCAAGCCTTACCAAATTTACAGCTAGCTTGATTGACTCATCCTTCAAAAATATCTCAAGATTGAAAGATAGACCAAATCCAACAAGGTAGAATTTAAAAGAAATATGAGGTAGCATGACTTGTGGTGGTAGAATAGATAAGAGCATTGACCTGGAATGCTAAGGTCACCAGTTCGAAACCCCAGGCTTGCCTGGTCAAGGCACATACAAGAAGCATGTTAAGCCTGACCAGGCGTTGGCGCAGTGGATAGAGCATCAGACTGGGATGTCGAAGACCCAGGTTCGAGACTCCGAGGTCACTAGTTTTAGCGCGGGCTCATCGGGTTTGAGCAAAAGCTCACCAGCTTGGACCCAAGGTCACTGGCTCAAGCAAGGGGTTCCTCGGCCTGCTGAAGGCCCACTGTAAAGGCACATATGAGAAAGCAATCAATGAACAACTAAAGATGTTGCAATGCACAACAAGAAACTAATGATTGATGTTTCTCATCTCTCTGTTCCTGTCTATCCCTCTCTCTGAAAAAAAAAAACAAAGAGGAAAAAAAAAAAAGCATGTTGATGAGTTGATGCTTCCCACACACCCCCACCTCCCTCTCCCTCCCTCTCTCTCTCTCTCTTTTCCTCTCTCTCTAAAACTCAATAAATAAATTTTAAAAATTAATTTTAAAAACAGGTTAGAGAAGGAAATGAGTTTGGAGAGAGATAAAATTGGGACTCTCAACTATTATCTGTAACATTCTATTTGTAAATTGGGTAATGTTTATCTCTTTTTATTTCTTAAATTTACAAGAAATGGCCCTGGCCAGTTTGCTCAGTGAATAGACTGTCGGCCTGGTATATGGACATCCTGGGTTCGTTCAATTCCCGGTCAGGGCACACAAGAGAAGAGACCATTTGCACTCTTCCCCTCCCCCTCCCTTCCCCTCCCCCTCTTACAGCCAGTAGCTCATCCACCCAGCCTCAGCCCAGGCACTGTGGATAGCTCAGTTGATTCAAGCATCAGCCCCAGACAGGGGTGGCTGGGTGGATCCCAGCCGGGGCGCATGCAGGAGTCTGCCTCACCATCTCCCCTCCTCTTGCTTATACATAAATCAATCAATCAATCTTTCCTTACTCCAAACTCTGACCTTTTAAGTGTTGGCCTTTTGAAGCATTGGGTACACAGACATTGGATAACAACTATCCTCGTCAACTTCCTCCAAATAGATTCCATAGTATCAGAATGTTTCTTTCATATATGGTACCTGGAACCAAGTACATTTTCCTAAATGATTGAAATCAGAAAAGTTCTTATATGAATCCAACGAATCCAACTGTATAACCCAATTCTGAACTGAAAATTGAAGTCAATTCTCATAATAAAAGCCAAAATCTTTACTACCACCTCTCCTTCTCCAGCCACACCGGTCTTCTCACTCTTCCTTAAACATGCTTGGCACACGATCTGGGCCTCTGTATTTGCTGTTCCCTCTGTCTGGGAAGCTGTTTCCCAGACAGCCACTAGGTTTGTTCCCTCTGGGTCTTTATTTTTATTTTTATTATTATTTTTTTTATTTTATTTATTCATTTTCAGAGAGGAGAGAGAGAGAGAGAAACAGAGAGAGAGAAGGAGGGAGGAGCTGGAAGCATCAACTCCCATATGTGCCTTGACCAGGCAAGCCCAGGGTTTCGAACCGGCGACCTCAGCATTTCCAGGTCGACGCTTTATCCACTGCGCCACCACAGGTCAGGCTTGGGTCTTTATTAAAATATCACTTTCTTGGCCACTCTACCTAAAATTGGAGCCCCTGCTGCACTATTTTTCCTTTTCCTTTAATTTTCTTTATAGCATTTATTACTCTTTAATGGCATACTATATAGTGTTTCCTTATTTTATTTATTATCTCTCCACTAGAATATAAACTCAATTGAAACAAAGGATTTTACCTGTTTTGTTCATTGCTTCATATCTGGTACCTAGAATGCTGCACCAATAAATATCAGTTGAACAAATAAATAAGCCAATGAATGAAACTGATCTTGATATGTTTAAAGACCAAAAACTATTTTTCTCATGATAAAAGATTTATATAAGTCATTTAGTGAAGCATAAAGAAATGCAGAGTCCAGACTTTCTTAAGAAGAATTCAAAAGGCTTATTTACATATTCAAGGTATTCAGAGACTTCAGATGTGAATATAGTAACTTTTAAAATAAATTGATGATGGGCAATAATCAATTTCAGAAACTTTGTATTACTCTTCTAAGGCTTTTTAAAAACTTATAAACACTATTTTATAGGAAAACATTACTCAAAGGAGAATGCTTTTGTAATTTCATTATAAAACAATTAGCTAAATTATCGTGTTGCCTAGCCACAAAAGGAAATTAATATGCCAAGACCTTGAAAATGCTTGTTTACTCCAAACATTTTATTGTGTAGTCCAGATAGTCTCTAACAAAGGTAACACTCAAAGGTAATCAGAGTGAAGAGAATCAGCGCAAACGGCAATGACCTTAGACTCCCTAAGGGTGTTCAGTTCTGGGTCAGCTCCCAGGAGTCCCAGTCCACAGAGAAGTAGGCCTAGCCATTCCTACCTAACTTCTAGGTCACTCTTCATTTATGCGTGCGCTGAAAAAATAAGGTTGTTTCAATGCTGCCAAGAGAACCATGTACCAAACTAGATACCAGAAACACTATTAACTTATTCTCTATCTACATCTATTCATTCATCTTCTTTCTCTTTGATACAGTCTCCTGACTAAATTCTTAAAAAGTAATCATAAAATGCTTCCCTGAATTATTTAGGTTCTACAAAAATTATTAAACAGTATAATAAAACTCTCTTTAGAGGACAATGAGAATTACAATATAAAAAACAGCTTTTTTTTTTTTTTACCAAAATTAAAAAAATATTTTTCTTTTTCCTCCTTTGAGGAAAGTAAAAAATTTAAGTTATATCATAATTATAAACAATACAAAACACCCATTCACGAATTCAAACAAACCCATGCATTAATTTTAAAATATGTGATTCCTGTATGTCTGGTGATAGAATTATTGCCACAAGAACAATATCAAGATATCCAGATGCAAAAGAATAAATCTGGACCCCTACTTTATGCCACACACAAAAATTAACTCAAAAAGTATCAAGTCCTAGTGTAGAAACTAAAACTGTAACATTCTTACTAGAAAACATAGATGTAAATATTCATGACCTTGGATTAGGCAAGGGTTTCTTAGATATAACAGCTAATGTACAAATAACCAAGGAGAACCAAGTCAGACTTCCTCAAAAATTTTTATTTTATGCTTCCCAAGGACACCATCAAACAAGTGAAAAGACAACCCACAAAATGGGAGAAAATATTTACAAACCATATATCTGATAAGGGTCTAGTCTCCAAAATATAAAGAACTCTTACAACTTAACAATTAAAAGATAAATAACCTAATTTTTAAATGGGCAAAGGATTTGAATAGAGATTTCTCCAAAAAAAATATACAAATAGCCAACAAGCACATGAAAAGATGCTAAACATCATTAGTCATTAATGAAATGCAAATTCAAATCACAATGTGCTACTACTTCATAACCACTAGGATGGCTAGAATCAAAATAATTAAATAGACGAACGAAATAAGTGTTGATGAGGATATGGAGAAACTGGTGCTCTCATATATTGCTGGTGGGATATAAAATGGCACACCCCTGTGGAAAACTGTGTCGCAAGTTCCTCAAAAATTTAAAAATAAACATACCATGACTTAGCAATTCCACTCCTAGATATATACCCAAGAGAACTGAAAACATGTTCACACAAAAGTATACATGAATGTTCAGGACAGCATTACTCATAATAGGCAAAAAGTAGAAGCAACCCAAATGTCCATCAACTGAAGAATGAACAAAGAAAATGTGGTATGTATCTCTACACAATGGGATATTAATCAGCAACACAAAGAAATGAAGTACAAATACATGCTACCACATGGGTGAACCTTGAAAAACATTACGCTACGTAAAAGAAACCAGGAACAAAAGGCCAAATACTGTATGATTCCATTTACAGAAATGTCCAGAATACACAAAGCCACAGAGAAAGAAAGTAGATTTGTGGTTGCCAGGGGCTGTGGGAAGGAAAGAATAGGGAGCGACTGTTGATGTGTAAGAGTTTCTTGAGGTGATGAAAATATACTGGAATTAGATATTAGTGAACATTCCACAACATACTAAAACCATGAATAATACACTGGAGTATACAATCAGTGTATAATTTGTGATATGTAAATTATATCACAATTAGAAAAACAAAGCACTAATATCAACTGGAGAAATTAAGAGTAAGAGCAATAACCAACTTAAAAATTATGTGTACTTCTGGGAACTCCAACAACATGTCTACTAAAGTCACTACTGCCAAAAAAAGATATAAACCCATGATGGGTTTCTATATAGACGTGGAACCAATCTGTTTTCCTCACAAAAGAACAGCAAATTGATGGGAGTTTCCTCTAAAGATTTAAAATGTTCTCTACAGATTTATTGCACTCCTGGGTCTGGATCTAGAAAGGGATATTCAAACTTGAGTTATGATGGTAA
The DNA here is from genome assembly GCF_036850995.1 of Saccopteryx leptura. Classification (NCBI taxonomy): domain Eukaryota; kingdom Metazoa; phylum Chordata; class Mammalia; order Chiroptera; family Emballonuridae; genus Saccopteryx; species Saccopteryx leptura. The sequence continues at coordinate 104,939,210 of NC_089505.1, read as the reverse complement.
TTTGCAAAAGTATAAAATTGAATTTTTTATTTCTCCTTTGTGAAAGTATGAGAGTAATAAGATAACTGTTAATGAACATGTTCTTAGGAAATGAATTCCATATTTATGCATAATGGAAGGACACAACTTGGTCAACAGTAATACCTTCCCTCATCCCTAAAAAATAAATAAAACAGATATTATACCCATTTTATCAAAAAAGATCATCTCGCCTGACCAGGCGGTAGCACAGTGGATAGAACGTCAGACTGGGATGCAGAGGACCCAGGTTCAAGACCCCGAGGTCACCAGCTTGAGTGCAGGCTCATGTGGTTTGAGCAAAAGCTCACCAGCTTGGACCCAAGGTCGCTGGCTTGAGCAAGGGGTTACTCGGTCTGCTATAGCCCCACGGTCAAGGCACAAATGAGAAAGCAATCAATAAACAACTAAGGAACCACAACGAAGAATTGATGTTTCTCAGCCCTGGCCGGTTGGCTCAGTGGTAGAGCATCGGCCTGGTGTGCAGGAGTCTTGGGTTCGATTCCCGGCCAGGGCACACAGGAGAAGCGCCCATCTACTTCTCCACCCCTCCCCCTCTCCTTCCTCTCTGTCTCTCTCTTCCCCTCCCACAGCCAAGGCTCCATTGGATCAAAGTTGGCCCGAGCGCTGAGGATGGCTCTATGGTCTCTGCCTCAGGCGCTAGAATGGCTCTGGTTGCAACAGAGCAACGCCCCAGATGGGCAGAGCATTGCCCTCTGGTGGGCGTGCCGGGTGGATCCCGGTCGGGCGCATGCGGGAGTCTGTCTGACTGCCTCCCCTTTTCCAACTTCAGAAAAATACAAAAAAGAAAGAAAGAAAGAAGAAAGAAAGAAAGAAAGAAAGAAAGAAAGAAAGAAAGAAAGAAAGAAAGAAAGAAAGAAAGAAAGAAAGAAAAGAAAGAAAGAAAGAAAGAAAGAAAGAAAGAAAGAAAGAAAGAAAGAAAGAAAGAAAGAAAGAATTGATGTTTCTCATCTCTCTCCCTTCCAGTCTGCCTGTCCCTATCTGTCCCTCTCTCTGACTCTGTCTCTCCTACAAAAAAAAAAAAAAAAAAAAGATCATCTTGGAGGAGTAACATGGTCCATTCAAGGTCCAAGGCTGGTAGAGCAGGGACCACAGGCCAGGTGCTCTGATTCCCAAGACTGGTTTACTTTCATTAAAACCAATGTTCTCTAGCTTTAGCATGCCTTCTCCATTCAAAAAGTCTGCCACTCAAATACTTTGTTTATGGAAAAACAAAACTATTTTCCAAATTATGGCATTATTTCTTCTTAATAAAGTATAACATATTTGCAAACCAAACCAGGATACTCTGTAAATACAGAAAATACTTCAAGCACACTTAACACCGCATTCATCTAAGGTCATTTATTTTAAAACCTCAAATGTCACAGGAATTTAAATGAACAACACTATATAAGCCACATTATATTTATAAGAAAGCTTCTTTTTGGCCTTCACTCAAAGTTTCCTCTATTTTAAGCCTAATTCTAACAAGCTTGTTTGCCAAATTTATCAGATAAATTTAAAAGTATAAGAGGTTATGATTCTACGAGTAATTGCTACAGTAAAAAATCCAAACTCCTTTTCCACAGCACCTCAGCCTGGCTGTGATTTGCCCTTACCCTATGTTTTGTCTTTTCCCACTGGAACCACCTGAACTACTAAATTTCCTAAATCAGCCTGAACTTCCTTGCTTCTGCCCCTTTGCTCCCTGTACGACCCTCTGGCTGCGTCTCCACCTCCTGAAATTCTAACCCACCCTTTATGGCCCAGCCAAAATGCCATGTATTCCATGAAACTTCCTCTAACCCTTCCAGTCATAATTAATCCCTCCACCTAACTGTCTTTATGATCTTAAGACATATTGTACATTTTTCATAAATACCCAGCTTGTTATTTTTCATAGTTACATAGTATTTCACTGTATAAATGCCATAGGTTTTAGTCAAAGGTGACATACAAGTTTTTTAAATATTCTTTTATTTAAAGAAGAAAATAAAAGTAATCCTATAATCCAGATAATACCTGTTAACCCTTTAAAAAAAAAAGTAATACATGCTCCTGCTTATAATATTCAAACAGTGCAGAAGGGTTATTTTCAAGAGTTATAATAACAACTTCAACTAAGTAAAAGGCAAAGAAAATCAAACCAGAGGGGTACAAAGAGAGTATGAAAAATTCAGGGAGCAGCACAAGTTCACATAATTGTAAATATTCACTGAAATATATTTTTCCCCATAACAAAATGGGCCATTTTAAAAGACCCATTCTTATTTTTTTTAATTTTTTAATATTTATTGCTTTTAGAGAGAGAGAAAGAAAGAGACAGGAACATCAATCTGTTCCTATATGTGCTCTGACTGGGGATGGAACTCACAACCTGTTCCTTTGGGATGATGCTCTACCCAACTGAGCTATCCAGTAAGGGCTAAAGACTCATTCTTAAAAACAATGTTGTCCCTGGCTCAGTGGATAGAGCGTCAGCCCAGTGTGTGGATGTCCTGGGTTCCATCTGGGTCAGGACACGCATGAGAGGTGACTATCTGTTTCTCTTCCCCTCCCTCTCCCCCTTCTCTTTCTCTTTCCCTCTAGTAGCCAGTGGCTCAGTTGGTTCAAGTATCACCCAGGCACTGAGGATAGCTCGGTTGATTCAAGCATTGGCCCAGATTGGGGTTGCCTGGTGGATTCTGGTCATGGCACATGCGGGAGTCTGCCTCTCTCTCTCCTACTCTCATTTGAAAAAAAAATTTATTCTTGCTGTGTTTTTGTAAGACAAATGGAGCGTTCTTTTCTCTTTTCTTTTATTTTGACAACCTCTCCACATAGGGAAGAAAAACATGGATTATCCAGAAGTAATCGGTCATTATCAAAATAAATGCCCATCTCCATGAAGATGTCTAAAAACTATTTCTAATGTTCTCTAACTTCCTATGTATAGTGTCCCTCATGGAAAAGGCTATTGCTCTATAGTGTGGTTCTATCCTGCCAAAATAAAATCTGACAGATATAAGCCATAAATATAGATAGGATACACTGCCTAGCCAACTTTAATGCAAAAATTTCCCATTAAAAGGTGACCTATTCCAGATTCAACCACACTCTTATCCATTCTTCTGACTATATACAATTTAATCTTTCCTAAGCAATTCTTTCTTCATGTCTTACATATAAAATTCTTACTATTTCAAGGCCAAGCTCAAGCTGCAGCCTTTCCAGGAAGCCTTTCCTTACCTCTAGCTCTTCATGATCTCTCTCTCTTTGAAATTTAGAGAGCTTGTTTATACCAATTACTCAGCATTTCATTAAATACTACTTTCTCCATTATTTCATGTGTATTACTAAACTATAAGCTCCTTGAAGGCAGGGTGTGTATCCTAAATGTATTTCCCACAGTAGCTAATCAAAGGAGTTGCATAGTAGGGTCTCAATAAATAATATTTTAGATGGTTCCTAGTGTGAATTATTTTTATAGTAATGTACATATTAAACCTTTATATATAATTCTCTAATCATGGAGTGCCTAAAGTTTATTTGTGGTTATATGCTGCATAAAGGCAGTATCAGTGATGCTGATTGCAACCCAACATGAAGATTTATCTGTCAAGCAACTTTCCAAGAAATGAATAGCTCGATTTGTGACAGTTCTCTAAATTTTAAGAAAAAGTTCTTGTTCTTAGAGACCCATAGTGTAGATCTGCTGAATGAGTGGCAGTTACTTTACTTTCAATTCTTTAAAATGAACTTTTCCATACAGCTGTGTTTACTCGCACCATGTCTCATTTATACTAGAGGTGTAAAACAGCAAAGCCCAGATCTCTCCCCCTCTCCTCTCTATTTTCCCTTGCCTTTGTTATTTGCCTCTCTGCAGCTTGCTAGCCAAAGCTATAATTAGCACCCCACAGGGACCTATATTTTTCTAATAAAGAACAGCCTACAGCACAATGACATTTATACACACCCAGCCGTGTGTGTTCCTAACAAATTAGGAATATTTTACACATGCAAGTCTTCAATAGCTAAATGAGAGCACTTCACATGGCAGCTGCAACTGACTCACAACACTGACTGCAGATTGATTCATTCATCCTTTCTCTTACTGCACACACACTCTAATTGCAAGAAGAGAAACAACTTGGTTGAGACTGAGTAAAATTATAAATACAGATCCTAAAGCAGACGTTAGTTAAGTAAACCACATTTGTCAAGGAAATTTTTTTTTCCTGCAAATTACTATAAAAGTTGTGGTGTTTGTTACATGACAGTTTGCTGTAAGGTCATAGTTTTCAGCCAGGCAGCTTACTTAGTGCTGCTTCTTTTTTTTTTTTTTAATTATTTTTATTTATTCATCTTAGAGATAAGAGAAAGAGAGAGAGAAGAGGGGGAGGAGCAGGAAGCATCAACTCCCATATGTGCCTTGACCAGGCAAGCCCAGGGTTTTGAACCAGCAACCTCAGCGTTCCAGGTCGATGCTTGATCCACTGCGCCACCACAGGTCAGGCTACTTAGTGCTTCTTAAGACAGTTAGCCAGACAGCATATAGATGAAGACTCTGGATCCTGTCCTACATTCCTTTCACCATCCAGTCTCCTCAGACTCCCTCCCAGCAGCGCCTTTCACTCAATCTTCTCCACAGCTTGTCATTAACCTTGTCAAGCTCCAACTCATAACCTTTCAGTAAAAGGAAAGTCAAGTTAAAGAACACATTATCAAATTGAAGAAAAAACCAACAACTCATTTGTCAAACATTTAATTTACATGTAAAATTCAAGTAGGAATAAAAGACTTGTCCCTTTCCCACTACAGCAATATGAATGAAAATTCCTTCACTCCTGTACAAATATCCATTGTAACTGGCCTACGTGCTTCCATTAGCAAGTGTTATGAATGGTAACTATAATGACCAACTTGCTTCATTAAAAGTGAGGGCCACGGAGGCTTTAAGGTTTGTAACAGTCTGACCAGGTGGCGGCACAGTGGATAGTGTTGGACTGGGATGCGGAGGACCCAGGTTTGAGACCCTGAAGTCGCCAGCTTGAGCGCGCTCATCTGGTTTAAGCAAAGCTCACCAGATTGGACCCAAGGTCGCTGGCTCGAGCAAGGGGTTACTCAGTCTGCTGTAGCCCCACGGTCAAGGCACATATTAGAAAGCAATCCATGAACAACTAAGGTGTCGCAACGAAAAACAAATGATTGATGCTTCTCATCTCTCTCCGTTCCTGTCTGTCTGTCCCTATCTATCCCTCTCTCTGACTCTCTCTCTCTGTCTCTGTAAAAAATAAAATAAAATAAAAAATAAAGTTTGTAACAAAGGATTCAAAAAGTCATATTGCCCATAAACTACATAATGGTTCTCATAGATAATTATTTTTCAAATGTATATAGATGCTGTTATGATTAATAAAATCAAATTACATTTAAAATATTTACTGACTTATAATAGTTTTGTCATGTATTTTGTTAATAATTACTAAAGTATAGGTACTCCCACATAAATATCTACTAAAATATTTTATCTAAAAAGACTGATGGTTATTAATTGAGACTGAAAATTAAGGATAACTTAAATTTGAAAATCATAAGACAGGAGTCCTTGAACTGAAACTGAATATAACTCATCTTTTTGTTGCCAGTAACACATACGAGTTACTAAATAAGTGTGCTTTTTAACTAAATTGAACATGGCTTAAACATAGGGAGTTTAAATCTCCCTTCTGCATGTTTTTCAAGTTTGTAAAAGATTTTAAAACCCTAAAATTTCTAAACTTGTGAAGTGTAAAGTAGAAATATTAATAAAGTTATATATGCATAAAGTTAGAGCCTCTCATTAGAAAGTGTTATTCAAGAACTAAAAATTTTTTATCACGTTAACTAGCATATCTAATCTGTAAGATTCTAAATTTAAATGAAATGTCATCATTCATCATTGGCTCACACACATAATGTTTAATGAAAATTCAGGATCAGCCTGACCAGTAATGGCACAGTAGATAGAAGGTCAATCTGGGACGCTGAGGTCCCAGGTTCAAAACCCCAGGTTGCTGGCTTGAGCATGGCTCACCAGCTTGAGCGAGGGGTTGCCAGCTTGAGTGTGGGATCACAGACTTGATCCCAAGAACACTGGCTCAGCTTGAAACCCTCCACACTGCCACCCCATCAAGGCACATATGAGAAGTAATCAAAGAACAAGTAAAGTGCCACAACTATGAATTGATGCTTCTTGTCTCTCTCCCTTCCTCTTTTCCTCTCTCCTCTCTCTAAAATCAATAAATTAAATGTTAAAAGAAATAAAAAGATTGGCCATGAGTTGATAATTATTGAAGCTGGGTGATGAGTACCTGTGGTCATTACAGCATATTATCGATTATCAGATTATATGTTTAAAATTATTTTAAAATTTAAAGTATGGCCTGACCTGTGGTGGCGCAGTGGATAAAGGGTTGACCTGGAATGCTGAGGTTGCAGGTTCAAAAACCCTGGGCTTGCCCAGTCAAGGCACATATGGGAGTTGATGCTTCTGCTCCTCCCCACTTCTCTCTCTCTCTCTCTCCCTTTCTCTATCTCTCTCTCCTCTAAAATGAATAAATAAAAATTTAAAAAATTTTTAAGTATTAAACTAAATGAAATTAAAAGAGATTGGCAAAGCCTGACCAGGCGGTGGCGCAGTGGATAGAGTGTCGGACTGGGATGTGGAAGGACCCAGGTTCAAGACCCCGAGGTCGCCAGCTTGAGCGTGGGCTCATCTGGTGTGAGCAAAAAGCTCACCAGCTTGGACCCAAGGTCGCGAGCAAGGGGTTACTCAGTCTGCTGAAGGCCCATGGTCAAGGCACATATGAGAAAGCAATCAATGAACAACTAAGGTGTTGCAACAAAAAACTGATGATTGATGCTTCTCATCTCTTTCCATTCCTGTCTGTCTGTCCCTATCTATCCCTCTCTCTGACTCTCCCCTCTGTCTCTGAAATAAACAAATAAATAAATATTTTAAAAAAGAGAGATTGGCAAAGCTGTGACAGTAACTTTTGTTCTATGTATTGCCTAAAATATTGAAATCAGGAAAAGATTCAAAATAAGCCTATTTAGGACTTTTAGAGCTTAAAAACACATCTAAATACTGTATTGTGCAATTTAATGAAAGAGATGGCTAAAGTACATTCTTGTGAATTGCTCAGTTTTCTTTGAGTATTTTTAATTTTCTAAGAAAACAACTATATGACCAGTATTTTACCATCCCAGTGTCTAGGTCCATAGAGATAATTATGTTGATGACCTCAGCTGCCCACGGCATTATTAAATGGTTCTAGTGTATCTACATATGCTTTCTTCCCCTGAGCCACTCTATCAACCTCTTCCTAAATGGGGTGATGGAGAAACCACAGCTGCGGTCCTGCATAAAATCTGTCACAATATTTCCATGAAAAGGCAAGTTAAATCTTTGTCTTCATCCTAATTTACACAAGAAATTTATGTTAAAAAAAAAAATTGGCAAAAAATGGAAAAAACTTCAAGATAGCAGCCCTTGCCTGGAAATACTAATTCTCTAAAATGTACATAATACACATAACTGATAATCTAACACTGTCATCTTTAGTGTCACAAATATACTAAAGATAACAGTGGTTATCTTCCTGTGGATGGATGTTTTTCTTTCTCCTTTTCAGTATTTTCCAAACTTACTACAATGAGCGTGTATCACTTTGATAACTGGGAAGAAAAGTGCCCCTCCATTCCAGGAACAGAAGAAAATTTATTTTACCACATCATAGAGTAAATTATAAGTCCACGTACACAATTCAATTTGACGCAACTTAATACAGGCTTTGATTTTGTTTTTCTTCTACCCTTAACCCTTGCTGGTATCCCAAATATGAACTAGACATCTTTTTCTCAGGAGATCTCCTCAGTGAGGAGACAGTCACCTCTGTTTGTACCTCCATAGGTTAACTTCAAAGGGTAGATAACACTAACCTTCAAATCACTTCCTAGTTTGAAATCTCCTGGTTCAAGAAATATCCATAAACTCATGTCTTTTTTTCTAGACTACTTCTGTCTGTTTAGGTTAAATCCTCTTAGAAGTTACCCTCTCATTCAAGTTTTTTCTGATTTGTTTCTACTCTGTTACTGTACTCCTTCCAGTCTCCTATTTAATTCCTTCAACGTACATCAAATCACATCATTTCTAGTATTTTTTTTTTTTTTTTTGCTTAAATCCTACACCATTTCTAAGCACTAATACATTGGGTTAATGTAAAAATAAAATTTCACGTGATTCAACCAAATGTTAAACCTGATATCAAGTTCAACCTGATTATTAATTACATATATAAGTAGGTTTTCAGAAATTCTCAATAATTAAAAACCAACAACTGTAATCCCATCCTTAGTAAACCGAAGAGAGTTCTATTTCATCACTTGGCCTTGATATTAATGTGCAGAAACTGCTCAGTGCAAACCCAAGACATTTCTCTATTTTTCTTACTAACAAAACCCCATATAATTAAGGGTAGAATGGACCCAACTAAAAGGCTACATTTCCCAGCTATCCTTACAGATAAAGAGTCTGCCAGTAGGATATAAATGGAAGTCATTGCCCTTTGGCCTTCTCCCCCTCCCCCACTGCCTTCTTGCCTAGACCGCAGATGGCTCCCTGGGATGGAAGCAGCCATCCTATGACCTTCAGAATGGAAGCCATATGTCAAGACTGGCAGACCATAAATTAAGAAGACTGATTCCCTAATTTCATGGAACTATGAAAGTTTTTTGTTTAACATACATATATATTTTACACTCTAAAATAGATCTATGACTTAAACACCCACACTAAAAAGCATTCCAGTTATACTATATCTAAAACCTGGTTATGGATCCTTTACCATAGAAAGGGAAAACAATTTATTAATTAAGGGTCTGGTTCTAAACTTAAACATGAATCTGAACCTGTTCAGCCAGCTTGCTCCCTATGTGGCTTCTTGGACACAACATCTCTATACCACAGTTTCTTTATTAAACTGTTCACTGCCCGGTTGTTCTGATTATTAAAGTCTAATGTTTAGTATCATACATGGTACTATCTTGTAAGGTTAAATATGTATATTCTATGACCCAGCAATTCTACTCATAAATATCTACTGCACAGACACTTTGATGTGCTTATACATGCCTACACATCCAACACACACATACACACACACACACACACACACACACACACACACACACACACAAAAGGAGATATGTACAAAATGCAATGTTTATTACAGCACTGCAATGTCTATCACCAGGAAAATGAACAAATTAATTGTGGAATAGTTATACAAGAGAATCCTGTACCATAGTAAAAGTGAATCAACTATGATTACATGCAATAACATAAGCAAGCAAAACTAAGTGATATATTTCTAAGGATATATACAGTAAAATTATTTTTTAAATAAATATAAAATTCAAAAGCATGGCAGCAGTTATCCCTGAGGGGAAGGCAGGAAAATGGATGGGAGAGGGGAACACTGGTAGCTGTAATAGTTAGTACTGGTGATGTTCTAGTTCGTAAGTTGGAGAGTACGTGTATAGGTGTTCCTTTTATTATTATACTTCCTAAATTACATTTTATGATTCATATACTTTCAATGTATCAAATGTCATATAATAAGCATATATAAATAATACACAAAAATAGTATATAAGGATACTAAGTACTGATTTAAATAAATAAAAAATAAATTCTAGCCTGGCCTGAGGTGGCATAGTGGCTACAGCATTCAACCTGGAATGCTGAGGTCGCTGGTTCGAAACCCTAAGCTTGCCGGGTCAAGGCACATATGGCAAGCAAGCAATGAACAACTAAAGTGAGGCAATTATACTTCTCATCCCCATATCCTCTGTGTAAAATCAATAAATAAAATCTTTGAAAAAAAAGAAATTCTCTTACTACACTCAAACAGTTGCTGCTTCAGTTTCAATAACCAATTCTCACCACTTAACTCGAGTAAATACAGTACTGTCCTCAGAAGTTTTCCAAGAACTGTTGATTTGCTCTGTTTTCTCTCAGAGTATATATCAAATTTCTCCTAAAGAAATAATTCCACATGATTTGAGACATACATAATATAATTTCTACAGTCTAAACAGTAGATAAGCTAAGATTTAACAGTTTCCACAAGTTGTCTGATAAGAAATCAGCGGGGTGTTTAAAAAGAACATGAAATAATTATAATTATTAAATAACTTCAATTTATAGCAAGCCAAAATGCATTTTAGTCATTAAATGAAAATAATTGAAATTTTGAGGGTTAACAAGAATTACTATGAAATATCCTAAAATTAAACATCAAGATGCCCAACCTATTCTGTGAAATTTCTAAAAAATAACCTTTTTTTTTTTTTTTTTTACAGGGACAGAGAGAGAGAGTCAGAGAGAGGAATAGATAGGGACGGACAGACAGGAACGGAGAGAGATGAGAAGCATCAATCATCAGTTTTTCATTGCGACACCTGAGTTGTTGTTCATTGATTGCTTTCTCATATGTGCTTGACAGCGGGCCTTCAGCAGACCAAGTAACCCCTTGCTCAGGCATGCGACCTTGGGTCCAAGCTGGTGAGCTTTTTTTTTTTTTTTGCTCAAGCCAGATAAGCCCGTGTTCAAGCTGGTGACCTCGGGGTCTCAAACCTGGGTCCTCCACATCCCAGTCCGACACTCTATCCACTGCACCACCGCCTAGTCAGGCAAAAATAACTATTTTTAGTGGCATCCAAATCCTGGAACATTCCCTAGTTGCATGTAAAAAAAAAGAAAGCCATTCATCCTTGAGGGATTAAGAAGCCCATTTAAGATTCATAATTAAGCAAAGAATTTAAAGTTACATTTATCCATTAATTTGGCCTTCCCTGTGCACACACCCACAGCTGCTGCATTCCCATTCCTGAATAATTATGCACCCTCCCTCATCTAGCCTTTTGTTTTTCCACCACAGTCTGCATGTTCTCTCCATATACAGATCTTTCCTTTCAGCCATGATGTAGGCTTCTCTACCTCTCTCCCTTTGTATGGGTTTACTTCATCCCACGTCAAACACACAAAACACCTGAAGTACTCACGAATACTCATGAACAGTCTGTTACCCTTATAAATGTCCTGGCTTCAGCAAAGAGCATGAACCAGGCTAGCGAACTCTAGAACAGTCCTTTGAGAGTTAAACCAGCTAGACATCTTCTTCATTACTTGATTTTTATTTGTCAATTACATGCTGAACCCTGGGAAGAGGAGGGAGTATAGGCCTGAAACAAAATGCAGTTGCTACCGTAATGAAATGAAAAGTGGAGTCATTATTGCAAGTAAAATTCTAGTCAAGTATTATTCAAGTTACAATTATTTACACATTATAAAAGTTCAAAAATTTCATCTAATGGAAAGCAACAGACCAAAAAATAAAAAGTGGGCTCTAAAATATCAAATATCCAAAATTCTCACATCATGCCTAGTCATCGTGAATTGTTAATGTACACATTTTGCCAAGCTCCAATTTAACTGGCTATGGGTAGATGAGGCAGCAGAGGCGATTTCTGTTTTGAATAAGTTAAAATAGATAAAATTTAAGGTTCTTTACAGGCAGAAAAATATTATATACATTAGTAAAAAGCTACAAACATTTACGAAAGAAAACACAATATTACACATATCAACAACCCAAATCTGTGTTAGCACCATTTTTATTCTTACATTCATTCACAATATCTACTTGAAAGACATAAATTCTTCTCCTTCAAAGACAGATTTTGCATACAACATACCATGTTCATTCTTCTGTCATACTCACAATGGACATCCTGACTGATCTGCAAGTATATAAAGCAGCCTGAGGCCATCTAGCAAAGTCAGATTACATTAATCAGCACTACTGCATCTCTGGCAAATCATCACTAATTTTTTTTTTTTAATGAATTTACTGGGGTAACATTTGTTTACAAAATTATACAGGTTTCAGGTGTACAATACTACAACACATCTTCGGTACACCCTATTGTGTGTTCACCACCGCAAGTCTCTGTCCACCACCATTAATTCCCCCTATGCCCTCCTCTACCCCCCCACAATCACCAAACTGTTGTCCATGTCCATGAGTTTTCTCTTTTGTCCTTTTTTTGGCTCTGTCTCTCCACCCCTCTCACCCAGACCACCCCCCACAGCTGTCAGCCTGCTTTCTATCTATGGGTCTGTCTCTATTTTGCTTGTTAAAATCTTGACTAATTTTAGATATCAATCTAATTCAGCCAGCCCAATAAGATTTGTATCATTGAAAGCAAACTTATTTTCTAATTGTGTTGTCAAATCTATTTAAGGAGCCCCACTAAAACAGACAATTAAAATGTAAACATATAATATGCTAATGATATGTTAAAATACAGAGTATTCTAACAATAATCTCACAATGCACATCAATCCAATAATTTTAGCCCGTTTTCAAACTTAAAGAAAATAAAAGAGGAACAGAACTTTAATTACACATACCTAATATATTCTACTGGTCCACAAGACCTTTCTTCCTTTAAAGTTATGAAACTCATAACTCTAGAGTGATGTTATGTTGCAGTCTAAAAGATAACTTCCTTGGATCTATTCTCACATTTTGGGTTGGAGATATAGCTACTTTAAAAACCATCAGTTTAAAAATTATACATTGCAAACACCAAGTAGTCATCATCGTAAACAAACATGAACTGAACTCCTATTATGTGACAGGCATATCCTTAAGGAGACATACATACAATCTTTATCAATATGACTAAGAAAAAGAAAAGGAAAAAGATACATGTCCTAGGTGCAGTTTCCCCAGGTACACATATTATTCAATAATTGTCTGCATGTGATTATCACCAGATAACTAACCAAGTAACAAGAGACTGCATGGTCACAAAGTCATTTATAGCATAATCAGAATCAATATCATCAGTAATAAGAACTATTTTTATTACCCCTAAATTTATAGATTTATAAATAGAATTATATTGGTTTTTCAAATTAGTTTTAAAATATTCCTTAGAATCAAACTGCTTTTATACAAATCTTCTACCAAACTAACATCAGATTGTTTGTTTGTTCCACTGAACATATTCCTTGTACATAAGTAGGAAAGGAACTTTTTCTTTGCTTTTCTCTTCTTTCAATAAACTGAGTTAATATTCGTATTAGAATTAAAAGAACAAAGAGGTAAAACTATATGGATCAGAGTGGGAGGGGTTAGGTGTATGGAATCCATAAAGCTCCATGAGTTTCTCATCAAATGAAAATGTTTTAAGTTAAGAAAGAAATACCATCAAAATGTTTATAGTGTTTACTGTTGTTTGATAAAATTATAAGTAACTTTTAGTTTTGTCTTATACTTTTCTTTATTGCCCAAATTTTGTAAATCCACAATTATTACTTTTAAAAATAAGGGGGAAATTTTAAGTCATTTATTTCTATAGATCTTTTTTTTTTTTTTTACCAAAAAAACTATCTCTGCTGATATACTAGTAACAACTTCGGTATTTTTTGACAAGGATCTCATTCAATATAGCATCATTAAAAACAGTTCTTCCGGCCCTGGCCGGTTGGCTCAGCGGTAGAGTGTCGGCCTGGTGTGGGGGGGGAGGGGGGAGGGAGGGGAGGGGGGAGGGGGAGGAGGAGGGGGGAGAGGGGAGGGAGGGGAGGGGGGAGGGGGGAGGGGGGAGGGGAGGGGGGAGGGGGGAGGGGAGGGGAGGGGGGAGGGGGAGGAGGGAGGGGGGAGAGGGGAGGGGAGGGGGGAGGGGGGAGGGGGAGGAGGGAGGGGAGGGGGGAGGGGGGAGGGGAGGGGAGGGGGGAGGGGGAGGAGGGAGGGGAGGGGGGAGGGGGGAGGGGGGAGGAGGAAGGGGAGGGGGGAGGGGGAGGGAGGGGGAGGGAGGGGAGGGGGGAGGGAAGGGAGGGGAGGGGGAACCCGGGTTCGATTCCTGGCCAGGGCACATAGGAGAAGCGCCCATTTGCTTCACCACCACCCCCACCCCCTCCTTCCTCTCTGTCTCTCTCTTCCCCTCCCGCAGCCAAGGCTCCATTGGAGCAAAGATGGCCCGGGCGCTGGGGATGGCTCCTTGGCCTCTGCCCCAGGCTCTAGAGTGGCTCTGGTCGTGGCAGAGTGACGCCCCGGAGGGGCATAGCATTGCCCCCTGGTGGGCAGAGCGTAGCCCCTGGTGGGCGTGCCGGGTGATCCCGGTCGGGCGCATGCGGGAGTCTGTCTGACTGTCTCTCCCCGTTTCCAGCTTCAGAAAAATACAAAAAAAAGAAGAAAAACAAACAAACAAAAGAAACCCAGTTCTTCCTCCAAAGGATACTGACCTAATAAAACCTGCTTATAACCACCTATAACTCATTCTTCCTCATCATTTGACTCCACACTAATGTTATAATAATCTGGTATTCTATCAAAAACCATGAAATATGTCTTGAATCACCATCTCATGACTTTCTATGTGTTTTTCATATCCCATACTTCAGGGTAATGGGTAATTCATTAAGCCCTTCAGATGTAAAATGTCCCTAGTAAGAAAAGTAAATGTCATGCTTTCATTTTCTTATCAAGCAACACATTGAATATCCTAATACATATTTCTTGGCATATCACATGTCAGACAGTTGTAAACATTTTCTTTTGGTTACACATATAAGGCCAATCTAGCTACTTTGGTTTCCCTATTGGAGATCAGAGTAACTTTCTATCTCAAAATTAAACATAATTGTTAACCAAACTAAAACATTGCTGGGACATGAAAAAGAATGAATTTGGACTTCTGCCTCACATCATATAAAAAATTTCACTCAAAATGGATTATTGATATGAATAAGAGCTAAATCTATAAAGCTCTTAGAAGGAAACATCAGTGTAAATATCCATGACCTTAGATTAGGTCCTTAGATTTAGATTAGGTAATGGTTTCTTAGATATGACACCAAAACACAAGTAATGAAAATAGTTTTGACTTACTGGACTTTTTTTTTTTTTTTGTATTTTTCTGAAGCTGGAAACGGGGAGAGACAGTCAGACAGACTCCCGCATGCGCCCGACCGGGATCCACCTGGCACGCCCACCAGGGGCGACGCTTTGCCCACCAGGGGGCGATGCTCTGCCCCTCCAGGGCGTCACTCTGCCACGACCAGAGCCACTCTAGCGCCTGGGGCAGAGGCCAAGGAGCTATCCCCAGCGCCCGGGCCGTCCTTGCTCCAATGGAGCCTTGGCTGCGGGAGGGGAAGAGAGAGACAGAGAGGAAGGAGGGGTGGGGGTGGAGAAGCAAATGGGCACTTCTCCTATGTGCCCTGGCCGGGAATCGAACCCGGGTCCCCCGCACGTCAGGCCGACGCTCTACCGCTGAGCCAACCAGCCAGGGCCTTGACTTACTGGACTTTACCAAAATTAAAAACTTTTGTGCTTCCAAGGACACAATCAAGAAAGTGAAAAGAGCCCTGGCCGGTTGGCTCAGTGGTAGAGCGTCGGCCTTGTGTGCAGGAGTCCCGGGTTCGATTCCCGGCCAAGGCACACAGGAGAAGCGCCCATCTGCATCTCCACCCCTCCCCCTCTCCTTCCTCTCTCTCTCTTCCCCTCCCGCAGCCAAGGCTCCATTGGAGCAAAGTTGGCCTGGGCGCTGGGGATGGCTCTGTGGCCTCTACCTCAGGTGCTAGAATGGCTCTGATTGCAGCAGAGCAACGTCCCAGATGGGCAGAGCATCACCCCCTGGTGGGTATGCAGGGTGGATCCTGGTCAGGCGCATGCAGGAGTCTGCCTGACTGCCTCCCCGTTTCCAACTTCAGAAAAATACACAAAAAAAAAGAAAGCAAAAAGAAAACCCACAGAATGGGAGAAAAGATTTGCAAATCATATATCTGAATAAGGGCCTAGTCTCCAGAATATAAAGAACTGTTAAAACTCAACAATAAAAAGACAAATAACCTAATTAAAAACTAGGCAAATAATATGAAGACACAAATTGCCAAAAAACACACGAGAAGATGTTCAACATCATTAGTGGTCAGAGAAATGGAAACAAACCACAATGTGATACAATTTCACACCCACTAAGATAGCTTTAATTATTTTTTTAAAAGGGGAAATAACAAGTGTTAGTGATAAGGCAGAGAAAGTAGTACCATTATATATCTCTGGTAGAAGTGTAAAATGATGCAGTCACTGTAGAAAACAGTTATTTCAATGGTTCAAAAAGTTAAACATAGAATTCTACCACATAGCAATTCTACCACAAAGTATATACCGAAGAGAACTAAAAACATGTATTCAAACAAAAACTTCTACACAGCCTGACCAGGTGGTGATACAGTAGTTAGAGCAATGACCTGGGACACTGAGGACTCAGGTTCAAAACCCTGAGACCACCCTAGCCGCTTAGCTTAGTGGTAGACCATTGACCAGGCATGAGGATGTCCTGGGTTCAATTCCCAGTCAGGGCACACAGGAGACATGATCATCTGCTTCTCCACCCCTCCCCCTCTCACTTCTGTCTCTCACTTCTCTCTCTCTCTCTCTCTCCCCCCACCCTCTTTTATCTTCCCCTCCTACAGCCATGGCTCAACTGGAGCGAACTGGCCCCTGGCGCTAAGGATGGCTCTGTGGCCTCTGCCTCAGGCACTAAGAATAGCTCAGTTGCTGAGCAACAGAGCAATACCCCAGATGGGCAGAGCATCACCCCATAGGGGGTTTGCCAGGTGGATCCCAGTTAAGGTGCATGCAGGAGTCTGTCTCTGTCTCCCCTCCTCTCACTTAAAATAAATAAATAAACCCTGAGTTTGCCAACTTGAGCGCAGACTCATCTGGCTTGAGTGTGGGCTCATCAGCTTGAGTGTGGGATCGCTGGCTTAAGTGTGGGATCATAGACATGACTCCATGGTCTCTGGCTTGAGCCCAAGGGTCACCAGCTTGAAGCCCAAGGTCACTGGCTCTCTGGCTCTGATCAAGGCATATATGAGACGCAATCAATGAACAACTAAAGTGACACAACTACGAGTTGATGCTTCTCATCTCTTTCTTTTCCTGTCTGTCTCTCTCTCTCACCCTGTTAAAAAAAGAAAAAAAGAAAAAGCCACATATTGTATAAATCCATTGATATGAAACATCCAGAATATGCAAATCCATAGAGACAGAAAATAGAATAGTTGCCAAAAATGGCTCATGTATAAGAGCTTTCCTGTTAGGGTAATGAAAATGTTCTGGAATGAAATAATCATGATAGTGAATACACTTAAAATCATTGAATTTTACATTTTTAAATGGTAAAATTTATGGTATGTAAATTATATCTCAATTCTTTCAATAAGGATATGGGAAGGGGGAGCAGTTGCATATGGTCAAAGAATACTGTTCAAGTTAAGTTAGAAAGCCAAAGATCAAGTTCTGTCCCTGCCATGAATTGATCAAGTCACTTCAAATTTGGGAGCCATAGTTTTCTGATCTCTAAATGAGGCGGTGAGCCAAATGATTTCTGGGGTCTCTTTTGGACTTAACATCTAATTTTTACTATTAATTACCAAATATGATAAACATACAAGTCTAACAATTCAAAAACCTAAAGCACTCAAAGGTAAGAGTAAGAAAAATGAGAATTAGAGATTAAAGGACAAATCATGCTAAGTCTAGAACAGCCTAAGAAGGAAATAAAAGAGAAATAAACAATTTAAGAATGAGAAAAGTAAATTAAGTGAGGCTAAGAAAGCTAAGCAAAGAATATTTGATCAGATAAGTAGTAATGAGGTATAATAACTCCTAAGGAGAGAAATTACCTACTCCATGGAAGCTCTATATTTAAGGAAGATTAATATGGCAGGATAAAGTGGAAAGGAAAAAGAATAAAGGCAAGAAGATCACTAAATAATTAATACACAGATCTGGTTTCTAATATTATTCTCCCATAAAAGGAACAAGGGCTCCTTGGTTCTTGATTCTAGGTCAGGAATTATGCAAGATAAGCACGGAGTATCCTGTAGTGCCAGAAAGTAAGAAAGTGTTAACACACACACACACACACACACACACACACACACACACACGAGATGATGAGGGTATGTACTGTAAAAAGAAGCTAGAGGCCAACTAAAAGAGTTTCTAGGCCCTGGCCGGTTGGCTCAGTGGTAGAGCACGGGCCTGGCGTGCAGGAGTCCCCAGTTCGATTCCCGGCCAGGGCACACAGGAGAAGCGCCCATCTGCTTCTCCACCCCTCCCCCTCTTCTTCCTCTCTGTCTCTCTCTTCCCCTCCCGCAGCCGAGGCTCTATTGGAGCAAAGTTTACCCGGGCGCTGAGGATGGCTCTGTGGCCTCTGCCTCAGGCACTAGAATGGCTCTGATTGAGGCAGAGCGACGCCCCAGATGGGCAGAGCACTGCCCCCTGGTGGGCATGCCGGGTGGATCCCGGTCGGGCGCGTGCGGGAGTCTGTCTGACTGCTTCCCCATTTCCAACTTCAGAAAAATACAAAAAAAAAAAAAAAAAAGAGTTCCTAAAGGCCAAAGCTGGAACAATTTGAGAAACAAAATAAATAAGTAGTATTGAATTATAACCCAAAGAATAAAATAAATACTCATATCAGTATAAATCTATACTGATATATATAAATGGTTGAATAAATAAATGAAGGGGGATAGGGGGAAGGGTAGGGGCACAAAGAAAACCAGATAGAAGGTGACGGAAGACAATTTGACTTTGGGTGATCGGTATGCAACATAATCAAATGTCAAAATAATCTGGAGATGTTTTCTCTGAACATATGTACTCTGATTTATCAATGTCACCCCATTAAAATTAATAATAATAGAAATTTTTTTTTAAATAAATAAATAAATGAGGGAGAACAGGCAAATCTCTGGTGCAGAATTCCAAATAACTGGGGTAAATACTTCTTCCCCAAGCACAACTCTCCACTCCTTAAGTGTGGGCTACATATGGTGTACTTTCTTCCAGAGTACAGTATCAAAAGGAAGGAGGAAAAAAAGAGCAATTTACAATGGAGAAACCTGACCTACTTCAAGCCAAGATCAAGGTTAATATCAACAGTAAGTCATATTGACAGCATCTACCTTTGCTAGGATGTAATGAGAAAGGCACTCTACCCCTACAGTTTCCTCCCAAAACCTCATTATTCAAGTCTTATCATAAGATAAACATCAAACAAATCCCAATTGAGGTACATTCTACAAAACAGCTGAACAGTAATCCTCAAAACTGTCGATCTCATAAAAAATAAGGAAAGTCTGAGAAACTATCACAACCAAGAGAAGCCAAAAGAGACATGGGTACTAAATGTAATGTGATATCCTGGATAGAATTGTAGAACAGAAAGAAGGACATTAGAAAAAAAATGAAGAAGTCTCAATAAAATATGAGCTTTAGTTAATAACAATGTATCAATATTGTTTTAATAATTTTAACAAATCGACCATATCTATGCAAGATTATTAATAATAAGAAAAACTGGGTGAGGTATAACAGGACATTCTGTATTCTGTATAACCTTCACAATAATCCTGTATATTTGAAACTGATAAAAGATCACATATAAAAATCAAGCTAAAAAGTCTTTGCACAGCAAAGGAAACCAGCAACAAAATAAAAAGCCAACCCACTGAATGGGAGAACATATTCACAGATACATCTAATAAGGGGTTAATTTCCAGTATTTACAAGGAACTTATAAAACTCAACACCAAAAAAACAAACAATCCAATTAAGAAATGGGCAAAGGACTTCAATAGACACTTCTCCAAAAAAGACATACCGATGGCCAATAGAATTATGAAAAGATGCTCAACATCACTCATCATCAGAGAAATATAAATTAAAACCACAATGAAATAACCTGACCAGGTGGTGGCACAGTGGATAGAGTGTCGACCTGGGATGCTGAGGACCAGGTTTGAAACCCCAAGTCACCAGCTTGAGCACGAGCTCATCCAGCTTGAGCACAGGCTCACCAGTTTGAGCATGGGGTTGCTGGCTTGAGCATGGATAGTAGATATGACCCCAAGGTTGCTGGCTTGAGCCCAAGGTCGCTGGCTTGAGCAAGGGGTCACTGGTTCAGCTGGAACCCCTCAGTCAAGTCACATATGAGAAAGCAATCAACGAACAACTAAAGTGGCCAACTATGAGTTGACACTTCTTATTTCTCTCCCTTCCTATTGGTCTCTGTCTCTCTCTCACTTAAAAAAAAAAAAAAAAAATTCACACACACACAATGAAATATCACTTCACACCTTAAAGAATGGCTATTGTCAATAAATCAACAAGTGTTGGCAAGGACGCAGAGAAAAGAGAACCCTTTGGTACTATTGGTGGGAATGCAGATTGGTGCAGCCACTGTAGAAAGCAGTATGGAGTTACTTCAAAAAATTAAAAATGGCCTGACCAGGCAGTGGCGCAGTGGATGGAGTGTCGGACTGGGATGCAGAGGACCCAGGTTCGAGACCCTGAGGTCGCCAGTTTGAGCGCGGGCTCGTCTGGTTTGAGCAAGGCTCACCAGCTTGGACTAGGGTCGCTGGCTTGAGCAAGGCGCTACTAGGTCTGCTGTAGACCCGCGGTCAAGGCACATATGAGAAAGCAATCAATGAACAACTAAGGTGTCGCAATGAAAAACTGATGCTTGATGCTTCTCATCTCTCTCCATTCCTGTCTGTCTGTCCCTGTCTATCCCTCTCTCTGACTCTCTCTCTGTCTCTGTAAAAAAAAGGAAAAAAAAATTAAAGTGAAATTGCCTTATGACCCAGCAATTCTACTTCTGGGAATATATCCAAAGAAACCCGAAACACTTAATTCGAAAGAATATATGCATCTCTATGTTCATTACAGCGTTATCTATAATAGCCAACATTTGGAAGCAGTCCAAGTGTCCATCAGTAGATGAGCAGATAAAAAGCAATGGTACATTTATACAATGAAATACTACTCAGCCGTAAAAAAAAAAAAAAAGGAGGAAATCCTACCTTTTGCAACAACACAGATGGACCTGGAGATTTTTTTTTTAATTGATTTTTAGAGAGGGGTGGGGAGAGGGAGGGAGAGAGAGAGAGAGAGAGAGAGAGAGAGAGAAAGAGAAGGGGGGGAAACAGGAAGCATCCACTTAAAGTTGTTGCTTCCTGTATAGGCCTTGACTGGGCAAACCCAGGGATTCGAACCAGCGACCTCAGAGTTCCAGGCTGACACTTTATCTATTGCACCACCACAGGTTGTGTGGACCTGGAGATTATTATGCTAAGTGAAGTAAGTCAGTCAGAGAAAGACAAGTACCATATGATTTCACTTATATGTGGAATCTAGTGAACAAAATAACAAACAAAATATAAACAGATAGATAGATAGATATGGAGAACAGACTGACAACTGTCAGAGGGGCTGGGGGTTGGGGGGCTGGGTAAAAAAGGTGAAGGGATTAAGCAAAGAATATAAAAAGGTATAGATAGACAAAAAAGTGTGGGGGTTACAGGAGGGTAAAAGGGTAGAGGAGGTGGAGGAGGATAGAGGGGAGATAGTGATAAAAAGAGACTTGACGGGGTAGGGAACACACATTGCAATATACAGATGATGTATTGTAGAATTGTGCACTTGAAACATGTATAATTTTATTAACCAATGTCACATCAATAAACTCAGTAAAATTTTGAAAAGAAAAAAAAAGTTAATGCAACAATTTAGCCCCAGTCTATGTTAGTGCTCTGTCAGCAAGAATGCAAAAGTAAGGACAAATACAAGACATATTAAAATGAAAGACATAATAGAACTGGATGACAAAGAAATTATGATGGGTAAAGAAGATAGAGAAGTGGAATATTAAATAGATGTTTCAAGCTTAGGAAAGGGAAAAATATTGTTGCCATTACAAAAAGAAAACAACAATAATGAAACATGAAAGATAAGACTGGAAAAGTATGGCTGGCCTTTGAATGCCTACTATCTCACTTCTTCACCTCCTTTAAACAGGTTTAAACAGGTTCTTCCTCCTATATTTAACCTATATTGGTTAAAGGTAGCACCGTTGTTTATTCATTCATCCACTCATCTATTACAAACTGGTAACTAAGGATTTTAAAGTAAGTAGACAGATATGGTCTTGCCATCACAGTCTTACAGACTAGCAAGGAAAAGTGAAATTAAAAAAGAAATTACAAAAGCACTGATTACAGAGAAGAGCAGGATGCTAAGGTAATATAACAAACAATCCTAATCATAAACCCCGTCCCTCAAACAAAAGAACCTCACTGTCCTCCCTTATCATCATCATTGCATCTTTAAGTGAAATTTAACCTAACTCCAACCCTGGTCAGATAGCTCGGTTGGTTAGACCATCATCCCAAAGCACAGAGGTTGCCAGTTCAATCCCTGGTTAAGGCACATACAGGAACAGATCTGTGTTCCTGTCTCTCCCTTTCTCTTCCTCTAAAATCAATAAATAACATTTCTTTAAATTTTTAAAAATAACTTACAGTTGCCTCTGTCTGAAAGCTTTTCACACACTCCTTTCCAGCTGGACTGGCAAATTCCCATGTGTTCATGAGAATCTACTCAAGAGTCACTTCCTCTAGGAAGGCCTTCCCTGGCCACTTCCTTGCCCCTTGTAGAATCTGCTTTCTTTCCTTCGTTTTTCTTCTCTGTAATCCCATAATATCCTGTGCATACCTCCATACAGAGCTATTCCCACTCTGACTGGTGGTTTCCTTGAGGGTAGAAATTGTGTCTTGTCCATCTCTGAAATTCTTATTTCTAGTACAGTGACTAGCTAAGAATAAGATACTGAGGTGATGACATAAAAGATCCAAATGGAGTTATCTCCCAGTGAAAGGACAGACTGGAACATCGGTGTCAGGGTTGGAAAATGGAGATCTTATATTCTACTGCTTCAGGTAGTGGTAGTGGTAGGATCTCTAAAAATAGATAAAATCTTAGCAAAATAAATATGAAATATAGAGGAAAAGGCAAAGAGTTTCTCAATGTGTATACACATTAGAGTAAAACCAGTCTGTCCTGGTCACAATTTTAACCTATCATATCTCTGATCAGAATCAATAATCTATTACTTGTCATACCTGCTTCTCTATATGGTTAAAAACAAAGTAGGAGAGAAATATAAATAAGAAATCATTTGGATATTTTAAAGTTTATTAATACTAGGAGCAAGGGAAACAGAAACAAACAAAAAAGACCATTTTTAACCAATCAGTCATATGTATTAAACATGTCTAAGATTTCTAGGTGCTATAAGGAGTATGACACAGTAGAGGACTAATATAATCTAGTTGGAAAGATGTTATATAAAAGTAAAATGATACAAGGCAGTGTAAAATGTGTCACATACAAAGGTAAAAGTTTTCAGAAGAGAATAAAAGAAATCCTTTCTTGACAAGAATCAATTCTTCCTAATTTATCTTTTTACCATTTTGGATTTTGATAAATTGAGCTTTCCTGAAAGAGATTCAGTAGGCTTATAATGTAATTATACAAAAAATCAGAATAACAGTGATTGCCTCCTGAAGGATATGGGTAGGCAGGGATTAACTAGGAATGTGAGGACACTCAATGAGATTAAGATAATGTTCTATATCAGTGCTTCTCAAATCCCCAGAATTCTATCACTGGCATCATTAAACTTGTTAGCAATGCAAATTCTCAGGCCCCACCTCAGACCTCCTGAATCAGAAACTCAGGGCACCAAGTGTTCCATCTTGATCACACCAAGCCATGTTTATCGCCACTGTCCTCAGCCAAACTTTGGACCTGATTAAATGCTTAGGATCTCCTCAAGCAAAACTCTGAGGTAGAATTGCAACAAACTAGCCCGGGCCACGTAGCACAGTTAGTCTGATACGCCAAGGTTGCTGGTTCGATCCCCAGTCAGGGCACATACAAGAAATCAACCAATAAATACATAAATAAGTAGAAAAACAAATTGATTTCTTTCTTTCTTTCTCCATCCCTCTCTCTCTAAAATCAATAAATTAAATAAAAAAGAATATGGATCTGGAATCAGATAGAACTGGGTTTACAGTAAGTTTCATTTTTGATAGAAAAAAAAATGCTTTCTATCTTAATAAATAAAAGCCAAGATCTTCCAGACCTGGCTTTAGAAGGAGATTCTGCACATAGGGTGGGATAACTGGAATTCACAGTGAGGACTTCTGTTTTCAAAGATTCACCTTCCCCTGGGGAACCCCTTGCTGACATTAGGGAGTGTTGCTTTCTCTTTAAATTTTCTGTCTCAGAGGTGAGTCTTCTCTTAACACTCCTGTGGTACACAGCTGAGACCAGGCTGGAACATTTGGTACTTTACTTACTAACTGCTCAGAGATACAAAAGGGAAATAAGCAGAGTTACTAGTGTGCTTCTGTGTAATCAATGTGGCTTGCAAGATAAAACTTTCAATTTGTGGTCTTCTGTTGGATTACCTGCTTCTTGGCTGTGACACACCTACCTGCCTTCCAGTGGCAGAAGCCATGCCTAACTCTTCTACCTGGGGTGCCTCCAGCATATTCAGATCACTCTAAACTCAGAGGAGAAGGCCTAAGAAAAAAAGGGGTCCTCTATCTTGCTAGCCTATTGTTTCATTTGAGAGAGGATACACTTCTTGCTGTGATCAACACCAGGTCTATATAACCCTTAGGGGAGGCCACAGTTACCAACAGAATATCTAATTATTATTCACAGAAGAAAAACACAAACAGTAGAGGGGTTTTGGAGTACATGTAGTTCCTTTTAATCATCTGGAGTTCCTTTTAATCATTTACCTCAGATTATACAATTTCCGATCATAGCTCAGTAATTTGGCACAAAATAGCTCTCAATAAATATTCCCTTCCTATTTATTTTCTTTTTTTTCACCATTCTTTGATTCTTAACACCATTTGATATTTAAAGAGTTACCCTTTGTTGTCCTTTTTTTTTGAGAGAGAGAGAGAGAATGACAAACATCAGTTTGTTGTTCCAGTTATTTATGCATTCATTGGTTGTTCCTTTTATGTGCCCTGTCTGGGGATCGAACTTGCAACATTGGCATGTTGGTACAAGGCTCCAACCAAGCTATTTGGCCAGCACCCAAATCTGTATTCTTATTGGTTATTATATCACATTACCTCAGAAATACTATTAGCAGAAAACTGTTCAGCAAAAGCATGGAAGAGAATTATTTAAGAGAGGGAAGAGGAAGTTGGAAAGAGAGGGATAGAGAAGGATGGAGAGGAAGGGAAAAGAAAGGAGGAAAAAAAGAAAACAGGAAAGGGAAGGATTTCACCAAAGCATAGAAGCCCATTGTGGATTGAATGTCAATGATGGAAACATTTAAAGTTAATATATGCACTTAGCATAAATGGAGAGAAGTACCTGACATAGCTAGCATTTGATTTGTGTTAATTCCCTTTCTTAGGAACAAAGACAAGAGCCATGTAGAAAAATGCTGTCTTAAGTTTAATCTTTTGAAAAAGTTCAACTGTAAAGATATTAGAACAGGAAGACAATTGGACTTTGGGTGATGGGAATGCAGCATAATCAAATGTCAAAATAACCTAGAGATATTTTCTCTGAACATACGTACCCTGATTTATGAATGTCACCCCATTAAAAAAAAGGATATTGCCCTGGCCGGCTGGCTCAGCGGTAGAGCATCGGCCTGGCGTGCGGGGGACCCGGGTTCGATTCCCGGCCAGGGCACATGGGAGAAGCGCCCACTTGCTTCTCCACTCCCCCCCCTCCTTCCTCTCTGTCTCTCTTCCCCTCCCGCAGCCAAGGCTCCATCGGAGCAAAGATGGCCCGGGCACTGGGGATGGCTCCTTGGCCTCTGCCCCAGGCGCTAGAGTGGCTCTGGTTGCGACAGAGCGACGCCCCGGAGGGGCAGAGCATCGCCCCCTGGTGGGCAGAGCGTCACCCCTGGTGGGCGTGCCGAGTGGATCCCGGTGGGGCGCAAGCGGGAGTCTGTCTGACTGTCTCTCCCTGTTTCCAGCTTCAGAAAAAAAAAAAAAAAAAAGGATATTAGAACAGATATCCATCAACAATAAAACACATTTCCTTACAGAAAATATTCTATAGGTAAGAAGAACCCAGAATTGTGGCAACTATAAAAGTTATACATCAGTTCTCCGTTCCAAACAAAAAGGGGAACAAACTGTCTCACTTCTCCAATATGTTTAAATGCAAAAATACATGCAAATTCATGAATTCATTAAACTGCAAAAGCATTTGCTTTCTTATTTACTTTAAGACAATAAGGTGTAATATCTTTCTGTATCTGCTAAAAGTCACAAAGATTCAAAGCACTTCAGATTTCAGGTGGCCTATGTACAAGTGGCCCTGCAAAAATACCCTCCCAACGAACATCAGCCAAACCCCTTCCTGTTTTTCACCTTGTATGTTTACTTTCACATCTGCTGCAAAAGATAAAAGCAACAATGGAGACATCAACCACATGACTGAGTCCTACCCGGAAATGAAGCTATGAAGCCAGAGTTGCTGTGAAATGGGTCTTTAGACACACAGGCTTAAAAATGTCACAGTGTAAGTCTGAATCAAATCCAAAGATCACCACTAGACAAAACCATACAGTGTATTTCTATATAGCCATATTTATATACAGTAATCGTATAGACACATTAATACCCAATTTAATTATAAAACAGTATGGGTCAAGATGCAAAAATTATTCTTCTTAACCAAAGATTATTCTCTCCCATCTTCATGAGGTCATATTTTCTCAAAGGGAACTAACTAACATGTATTTATTGATTATCTGTATGTGACAGGCACATTGCAAGGTTTATTTTTGCTGTTGTTGTTATTACTATATATCTGTGTAATGTGGATATTATCCTCATTTTACAGAAGAGGAAACTGAGGCACAGAAAAGTACTTTCACAAGATCACAATCACTAAGAAACCATTGGCTTTGGCAGAAGGCTTGCACGCAAACCTTTCCTTCCCCGCAAATCTCTCCTTCCCCAGCAAATCTCTCCTTCCCTGCTTGCTCCCGAACATCTTCAGTAAAAGTGCAGCAGGAAAGAATGTGGCTTTGAAGTCAATTTTCACTTGCCAGTTGTGTAACTTCAGATAAGTTACTTAACTTTTAACCTACTACTTAAAATGCAAAATTGAATTAATCACACCTACGTCACAGGGTTGTGGGGAGGCTTATATACAGAACTAATGGCTAACATATATATCTGGTGCCAGACACTATTCTAAATACTTCACATATATTAACTCATTTAATCATCATAACAACCTTAAAAGGTAAGTATTTTTTTATCACCTCCATGTTATACAATAAGTAACCTAAGGCAGAGAAGTTAAGCAACTTGCCTAAGGTCACTAGCTGAAGAGTGACACAACTAGAATATAAAGCCAGGCATTATGGCCCTGGAGCCCATACCTTCAACACCTATGTCATACCTATAAAGCACCCAGCACAGAGCCTGACTCATAATAAATCATCAATAAACACTAGCATTTTTATTTTACCTGGCATATAATATCACCCAGTAAATAGTGGCTAAAATGTTTTAAACCACATAGAGGAGCCAGAATTTTAACCCAGCTTTTACTGTGTGCTTTTCCCATAACTACATGCCTTTCCATGATATAGCACCACTAATCCTAAGTATTTTGTGCATGCCCAATCATGTCTCCTAATACAAGATCATTATACTTCCTTAGGACAGGAGTCATTCCTTCTATATTTTTGTGACCATATACATTCACAGGGTCCTGCTCATTATGTATAATCAATTAATATGTATTAAATAAATAATCATGCTATTCCTCTGCCCAAAATTCTCCCAAGAATACTCGTCTCAGAAAAACAAAACAAAAAAACGCAAAATCTGTAGCTTAGCCAACAGGCACTATATGAACTGCCCTTTCTCCAACCTATAACCTCTCTGAACTCAACTCCTACCATTTGCCCCTAGACCATTTTAATCCCACCATGCTGGTTTACTTAACGTTTTTCAGTGACAGCAAACATGCTTAACCTTCATCCATGCTGTTCTTCTGCCTGGAACGCTCTTCTCCAGATTATCACTCAGGATTCGGCTCAAGAGTCACCTCATCTGAGGTTGTCTCTGACCACTCCATCTAAAATATCCACCTCACCTCCCTCACTCTTTGTCTCCTTATTCTGCCTTCCCTGTTCCTCACTAAAATCTTATATTTTACCCATAATTTGTATACTTGTTTATTATTTGTCCTCTTTCACTAAAATGTAAGCTCCACAAGAATAGATACTTCTATTCTTTATTTTATTATCATAGGCTTTATTCACTGCATGTTCCAGTGCACTTAGAATAGTCCCTGGTGAATAGTATACAATTGACAAAAAGTCATTAAATTAATAAATGGTAGATGTATTGGCTATTTATTGTTGTACAACATATTACCCCCAAAATTTGGTGGCTTAAAACATCAAACATTTATTATCTCAGTTATTATGGGCCAGAAATTCAGGCATGGCTTAGCTGGGTGTCTTTGGCTCAGGGTCTCTCATGAGGTTGTAGCCAAGCCGTCAGCCAGGTTTGCGTTCATCTCAAGGATCTATTCTGCCTGGACAATCTGTTTCCAAGCCCACGCACATGGCTGCTGTCAGGTCTCAGAAGATCTGCTCCAAGCTCACTTACACAGTTACTGGCAGATGTTGGTTTCATACCATGTGGGCCTCGCCATGGGCTGCCTGAACATTCATAGGATATGGCAGCCAGTGATCTGAGTGACAGGGAGAGGGCCAGAGAATGTCAAAGATGAGAGTGCCCAAGACAGAAACCACAGCCTTTTGTAGCCTAATCGTGAAAGTGACATCCCACCACTATTCTATTCATTAGAAGTCAGTCACCAGGACTAGGTAATAAGTCAAGGGAAAGAATTACACAAGGGCATGAAGATAGAGGCAGGGATCACTAGGGCCGTCTTAAAGGCTGCCTACCTCAATAGGCATAGTAAAAATCTTTAAACAACAAAAAACACACCTTGCCCTTTGGCCACCTGATATATTCTTTATATTCCTCAAATATGATGTTATAATCATTGCACAATCATTCATCTCAGTGCTAGTCTTTTCAATCGTACAGAACACCAAAGGGAGCACACTAACTATTCTTTTTTTTTAGGTGAGAGTATCGGAGATAGTGAGGCAGACTCCCACATGCGCCCCACCAGGAACCCTGTCTAGGGCTGAAGCTGGAGTACAAAGCTATTTTTAGCACCTGAGGCTATCCTGCTAGAACAGAGCTATCCTCAACACCCAGGACCAAGCTGGAACCAATCAAGCCACTGGCTGTGGGGAAGGAAGAGGGAGAGAAGGGGGAGAAGGAGGAGGGGGAGAAGCAGATGGCCGCTTCTCCTGTGTGCCCTGACAGGGCATGGAACCTGGGAGGTCCATACAGTGGGCTGAAGCTTTATTCACTGAGCCACCACCAGGGCCTAGAGTACATTAACTAATGAACATTTCTTGTCAGCCAGTGTTCAATAAGTCATATTAGAGATAATGCAACAGCAAGGATCAGTCAACAAAAATAGCATCAGAAGAAAAAAGAATTATTACATAAATCTTGCTAATGTAGATAACACCAATTTTTTTAAAATATGGATCGAATACGGGTTGATATTATGGAAATACTGTTAATTTTCTTATGTAAATGCTATTGTGGTTATGTAGGATAACATCTTTATTCTTAGCATAGGCATACCGAAGTGGTTCAGGAATAAAGTGTTTTAGGAGTAAAGTGTCATATCTGCACCTTACTTACTTGCACTTATAAGAAATAGAATACATGTACACACATACAGAGACATAATCAGAAGCAGAGTCAGAATTATAATCCAGGTCTGAAATCTTAATTGTCCCGGAATTCACATTCTCATTACATCTCTGTATGTCCAATGTGTCCCCTATGTTAGCTACTATTTGTGTTTGGGGGAATGGGGAGGGCAAGGAAAGACATGACATTGACCCTTTGCCCTCCAGAAGCTGACAATCCTATTGGGGAATACAAATTTTATATGCAATATAAACAATATATGACAAATCTGGTATGGAACAAATAAATACTGCAAGAGTTCAGAAGAGGATACCAATAAACCTTCAGAGGATAAAATATCTTTAAAACCTCTTTTGTTTAACAGGTTTCTTATTCTTGGCCTCCTTTCCCTTAAGTACCTCTCCTTTTGTTTACTTGGCAACAACTGACTATTTCCTACCTAACAAAATTATCTGGAGACTATCTAAACATAAAATACATGTTTTGCCTGTTTGGAACACAGGATATGATTTTTTTAAATAAATATTGTTTACATTTTCACTGGAAAAACCACTAAATATAGTACTATCTGAATTTTCTTGCCTTCAGAAGCAATTGTGTTGTTACAAGTGTTGAGGATGCCAGAAAGCTTGAAGATTTAAAAATAACCTCACAAAGAGCTCATTTCCAACACCAGATGGAAAGAAATTACTCCAAAGACACGTGTGTGGGAGGACATATATACAACATCATATGACACCATGCAAAGGTTTATATAATTAGGTAATACCATCAAAACTAGCAGGACTCTGCAGGTAGTAAGTTAGCAACTGTATTGATTCTCTAAACCATTAAAAAAGATAAAAGGGCAAGAGAAACAGTAAGTGGGCGGTAGCAAAAAATAAGCCTTCACTTGAAGCTGCTTTCCATGTGTTCCTATCCACACTGAAATGGTTGGCAGGTAAAATCTGAGGGCTTAAATACTTGGAGCTCTTGACAGTTCTGCCTGTGTCCATATGGTCAAAACTGGGGTGGGGGGGGATGAATTTCAACAATCTGTACCAAGTGTATTATTAAGGTGAAACACTTTCACTTGAATGTATGTAGAACATCAAATTGGTAAATTACTTGACATATCAAGTAAAATAACACTTCTTTATAAGATATTTGATTTTTACACTCAAAGATGTAAAAATATGTTAAGATAGCATTGTGTTAAATGATTCTAATAGGGTTACTTAAATTATGTAAGCATTAAGTAATGGCTAAATAGCCATCACAAATGAAGCTTGGCATAGTATTATATACTCACAAATTACCAAAAGTATTACATTTCTATTACACTTGTGGGTCACAGGCTTAAATTTATTTCAAAATAACCCTATGCTTGAATGTTAACTCACTGACAGTTCCTCGTTTAAGACTTTTTCTCTCTCTTTAAAAAAAAAAAAAGAGAGAGAAAGAGAAAAACAGAGAACACACACACAGGGACAGACAGGAAGAGAAACAAGAAGCATCAACTCATAGTTGCGGCACCCTAGTTCTTCGCTGATTGCTTTCTCATATGTGCCTTGACCAGGGGGCTCCAGCTGAGCCAGTGATCCCTTGCTCAAGCCAGCGACCTTGGGGCTCAAGCTACTATGGGGTCATGTCAATGACCCCACACTCAAGCAGAGTCCGCACTCAAGCCGGCAACCTCAGGGTTTCAAACCTGGGTCCTCAGCGTCCCAAGTCCAAACTCTATCCACTGTGTCACCCCCTGGTCAGGCAAGACCTTTTTTTTTTAATGTTTATCTTACTGATTTTAGAGAGAGGCAAGGAGGTAAGAGACAGAGCGAAAAGGGAACATTGATCTGTTCCTATATGTGCCCTGACCAGGGATCAAACTGGTAACTTCTACGCTTCTGGACAATGCTCTAACCAACCAAGCCACCCAGCCAGGGCCATTTAAGACTTTTAATCATAACTTTTTATGGTTCAATGCAGATATTATCAACATATAAAATAAAAGTCTTCTGAGTGAGTATTAATGTAGAAAGGGCCTAAACCTCAGTCTATGTTATGTCCAGTGCTAAAATTCAGACATGCCTGACCAGGCGGTGGTGCAGTGGATAGAGCGTCGAACTGAGATGCAGAGGACCCAGGTTCGAGACCCCGAGGTTGCCAGCTTGAGCACAGGCTCATCTGGTTTAAGCAAAGCTCACCAGCTTGGACCCAAGGTCGCTGGCTCCAGCAAGGTTGCTCGGTCTGCTGAAGGCCCACGGTCAAGGCACATATGAGAGAGCAATCAATGAACAACTAAGGTGTTGCAACGCGCAATGAAAAACTAATGATTGATGCCTCTCATCTCTCTCCGTTCCTGTCTGTCTGTCCCTGTCTATCCCTCTCTCTGACTCACTCTGTCTCTGTAAAAACAAACAAACAAACAAAAAAAAACAATTAAAATTCAGACATGCAGGTTGCATTTATAAATCACATATAAATACAAGAGTATATTTTATACCCTATTTTATCTTATTATTTCCACCTATTTCCAAAAAAAATTGGCCTGACCTGTGGTGGCACCGTGGATAAAACTTCAACCTGGAACACTGAGGTTGCTGGTTCGAAACCCTGAGCTTGCCTAGTCAAAGCACATACAGGAAGCAACTACTATGAGTTGATGCTTCCTGTTTGTTCAACCCCCCCCCCCCCCGACCCTGTCCCTCTCATCTCTCTAAAAATCAATAAATAAAATTTTTTTTAATTTGAAGTGTTCCTATCCTTATTAATAAATAATATTAATAAGATTAAAATATAGATATTAATTGAGCATCTACTGCTTCTTTCAATCTTATTTATTAATATAAATGTTTAGTCATAGTTCCTATTCATTACATCAAACAATCTTGCCTCTTCCTACCCACTCTGAAAGATTACTTTAACCCTACCCAAGCTCTACTCCACCTAGCTCAGCAACAATTTAATTTCTACAAATAAAGATTACCCTGAAAGTTAAGAATGATAGGAGAAGGCCTAGATTAATTGAGGAGAAGTGACCCAAAGAGCCTTCAGTCATAGAAGGGAGAGAGTAGCAATTTAATAAACAATCACAGTTTAATCCATATGATTTGTCTTGGAGATAATACAAGATAACTGCAAAATGAGAACCGGTCTTAATAAATGCAATAAAATAAATAAATATTAAAACAAACATGATGCCAGAATGGCTCTGGAATTTCTATGTAGAAGGGACTTTCAGAGGTAACATATTTACCTAGGTGACTTTGGGGAAAAGCTGATAAAGATTAGAGGGTAGGGTATATTAAAGTCTCTCCAAGTCATTCATTGAATTGTATTGGCCAAATCCATAGTGTGTTGCTTTCCTTTAAAGTTAAAAGAACTAGCCAATTTATTTTCAAATACTTCAAGATGGATACAATCCCATATGAATAAAAATAATTAGCAAAAACAAGTGTAAAGAGACTTTGATCATAATCACATTCTCCCACTAAGTTTTCCTAAAGACCAACACTTGAAGTAATGGCAGCAAGGCATTTAATTCTAAGTAAGATCAGCACTCAAAATAAAATATCAAGATCTTTCTAAGATCTCCAATTTCTCAATACTGTCCATAGCTATAGCTTTTTTCTTTTTCCTTCTCACTGTGTATTCATTAAACAGCAGCAGAGTAAATCAAAATACTAATCTAAGACAGTATGTACACCACAGTATTTGTTATGCTGCATTTTACTGAACAAATTATAACCCCACTCACAAAAAGGCCACACAGTAAATTACCAATGACATACCAACAAACTTAAATAGACAACAAAAATTAACATATATACATATATATATATATTAGGGGTTTTTTTGGAATCTGGTTCTTCTCTAAAATCTATTATAAATGCAGTGAATCAATTACCTTCCAATAATTCTATATTCTCTATATAAGGCCTATAACTGATCAATTCATCATGTTATTTTTATTACCCTTTTAAAAGTTTTTAAAAGTTTCATCTTTGGAGACACTATTCAGAAAAAAGCAAAGTTTCTCATTAGAAAAAAGTTATGCCTGACCAGGCGGTGGCGCAGTGGATAGAGCATCGGATTGGGATGCGGAGGACCCAGGTTCGAGACCCCGAGGTCGCCAGCTTGAGCACGGGCTCATCTGGCTTGAGCACGGGCTCATCTGGTTTGAACAAAAGCTCACCAGCTTGGACCCAAGGTCGCTGGCTGGAGCAAGGGGTTACTGGGGTTACTCCGTCTACCGATGGCCCGCGGTCAAGGCACATATGAGAAAGCAATCAAGGAACAACTAAGCTGTCATAATGAAAAACTGATGATTGATGCTTCTCATCTCTCTCCGTTCCTGTCTGTCTGTCCCTATCCCTCTCTCTGACTCTCTCTCTGACCCTGAAAAAAAAATTTTTTTTAAATAAAAAAAAAGAAAAAAGTTATTAGAGTTGTTATTGTTTACGTCACAAATTAAAAAAAAGTGATTCCATGCTCAAGAAATAGGGGGAAAATAATTCCTTTAGAGGAAGCAATAAATCTGCATATGAATATGCATATGACCAATCACAAATCTAATGAGATTCTTGGAAAAGTACACTGGCAGCACTTGGGCTGGCTTTCTTCGGTAACAAGAAAACAGATTGTAGTCTAAACCTACACTCCTCTTGATTTCAGAACCAAAGTCAGCCCCCAATGGCCATTGATATTCTAAAGTTATAATAGCAAATCACCAATACAAAATTGGATTTGAAAATTCAGAATACAATATAAGCAAGGCCAATCACTCACATCACAAATTGTAGACTGACCATCTATTTTATAACATAATCCACTGGTAAGCATATCAAAGCACCTGAAGAGAATTCAAGAATCCCTTGACTACTACTAGGCAACATTTCTGACAAGCTTAACTGAAAGCTTTCTTAGGAACAGGAGGAAGGAAACCAAATAGCACTGTAATCACACGATCTCTCATAATATGAATTTGTTTAAAATTAAGACCATAAACTAAGAAATGAGATGAAAAGCTAGCTCTGTAATTTCCAGAAATGTTAAATTCAAGCTGCACACAAGAAAACATCACACTGGTGAACTTTAAATGTGGGGCACAAACCTGACAAAAGAGAACAACAGGAAAAATATAGAGGTTATATCTCAACCAAAAACCACAACCATTTTTTTCAGAGGGGACAGAAATCATTTAAAATCATTTGTTATGGAAATGCTGAGGTCACTGGTTCGAAACCCTGGGCTTGCTTGGTCAAGGCACATATGGGAGTTGATGCTTCCAGCTCCTCCCCCCTTCTCTCTCTCTGTCTCTTCTCTCTCTCTCTCTCCCTCTCTGTCTCTCTCTCCTCTCTGTCTCTCTCTCTCTCTCCCTTTCTCTCTCCTCTCTAAAATGAATAAATAAAATTTTAAAAAAAAGAAATAAAAATTATTTTTTTTAAAAATCATTTGTTAATTTATATATTAGAAGTGTTTCTCATGGAAAAAAGATAAGATGAAAGCACTTTTAAATATACAAAGAGGGAGATTTATGTATTATTTAGTTAATATATAAATTATCATGTTATTTTATATAATCTATGGAGATTAAGCTTACTTTAACACATAGGTCTATTCACCATATCTACTATTTTAAAGCAATAATTATGATTTGAACATTTAACAAACATTAAGGAAATGTTGGCCCTTAGACAACCAAGAAAGAGAACAGATGCAGAAAGCAAGCAGAGATAAAACTTTCTTCTACTAGCTTACGCTATTTGCTGACCACCGGAGTTCCCAACATTAATTGGTAGAAATTCTTAGCTTTGAGTAGAATGGAAGCCTGAGTTTTTCTTAATCTACCATCAACCATCAACTACCATAATGGCTGCACACACTGGTACAGCACTTAGGGTCTAAAGCCTTTTAATGAACACCAGTTAAAGAAAATTTAAATGTCTGGCCATACTAATGAAGCTCAAAGAAAATTCAAAACAAAATAAAATATTTCATCAAGTTCTTCAACATGGGGAATTTTTTCCCACACTTCAAATTACTAATATAGTTAACAATTTTAAGGTAAGAGAACTGAAAGTGGTCAGGAGGAAAATACACGTATGACAAGCATAGATGAAACCACATGGCCAAAGGTACAGAGATGAGAAAGTATGGGTTATTACTGAGCAGCTCTTTTTGGTTGGAAACTATAAGTAATAAGGATAATACCTACAGGAACTAAGGATAAATTTGTGTTATTTTAGGCAGTTAAAAAATAATAATAAAGGTGGAAAGGTAGACTGAGGCCATAACTATGCAAGGACTTACCTGTAAGGTAAGTATTTGGTATAAAAGACTGGTATAAATGTTGAGAGAATTTTGGTGAGGCTTAAAAATTAAAAACATTTATTTCTAAGCCTAAATTCAACTATACAAGGAAAAAAGTGTAGTTTTGTTACTAGAAGGAAAGGAATCAGGTTAGTATGCCGAGCTTGGGTCTAACAGTGAGTTCAGTTTTAATAGTGGCAAAGACACTGTACTTCAGTTTCCCCAGGGCTCAGCACAATGCCTATCTTTACCTTAAATAAACCTTCTTATTGAAAGCACTCTGAATTAGCACCTTCATTCCAAGGCAAACTGATAGCTCAGTTATTATACTCACGTTTTTAATCTATCATTTATTGAGTGCTTACTGTATGCCAGACATTCTGCTATATACTCTACATGGATTATATTAATAAATTCCTGATAAACTATTTTATAAAACCAAAAATTGTACAGCCAACAAAGAACTTACACGTTTCCACTTTAGAGAAAAGGAAAACGAAGAGTAGTTAAGTTTCCATAGAAAGTAAGGGTTAATGATATACTCAACAAAATTGGGATGAGAATTATACAAAGGAAATATAGTATATCAAATAGTATAGATATATGTAACATACATGAGATATCTTGTGCATATATACTTAATTAAAAGAATGAAACAACTAAAATTTATGGCGGGCTGAAAACAGTAATGATTAACAGCATTGAGTACAGTATATCCTCAAGAGAGTAAGACATAACCATGTCTTACAATTTTCCCTAAAAACAGAAAGAACAAAATAGCAGCTGTGAAATCACCCAGACTACTAAAAAAAGCTCAGTATCTCTTAAAAAAAAAAACACAACACACCAAAAAAAACCCCAACTATCTCCTAATCAGCAAAAGATGCCGAAAACCGACAAGTCTCCACAGACTAGTCATTTATGGTAGGTAGGGTACAGTTAGAGAAACAACAGGATGACAGTCGCTGTCATGTGGGCAGAAACCAATCCGTCAGCAATTTGTTTCACGTGAGATCACTTTCTCTCTCCAGAGAATGCCTGATCCTGGGAAGAATAAACCAGTTTTGGCAAAACCCCCATCAGGAAGAATAGCCTGCTGATGATTCTTACAGGGCGAGCCTCCAGCCAGTCTCTCCACAGGTATTTAAAAAAAAAAAAAAAGGCAGCCCAGTGTGCAGGAGGAAATATTTCTAAGCCGACAGATGCGCGAACTGAAAAAGGAGGTCACGAAGCTGAGAGAATAGATTTAACCCTTTGGTCACGGGAACCGTGAAGACTGGGGGCGGGGGGGGGGGCGTTTGCGACCTCCGGGTTGGCGAATTTTTTTTAATAATGCGGGTGTCTATGGCGGGAAGGCCTTAAAGTCCCCGCAGGGCTCCCGCCACCCCTCAGATTGTGCCCGACTTCTTCAGACAGCCGGCTACCTCGTCACGAAGAAAGCGCTCTGCAGCTGCACCTACACCTACACCGCGCGAAACCTGCAGTTCCCCCCCAATCTGGTTTCTTGCCCAGGCTCCTGCCCACTGTGCAGTGATTGACGGACCTGGCCGGCCCGATCTGCCCGCGTCAAAAACAAACCTCAAGCCTAACTTTGAAACGCTCCCCCAGCTCAGCCCCCGCCTCTTCCTTCTCGGGCCCGCCGCGTCCCGGTTCCAGCCCCTCAGTCTCCGGCAGGCGTGTGAGGGCCGGAGCGCCCGAGCCCCTGGTCCGGGGCCTGCGGGGGGCTGGAGACAAAGAGGCTGTGGCGCCGCGGCGGCCGCCAGGACCGTCCCCTCGGGGACAGCTCCACGCCCCGCTCCCCACCCCCCCACCCCCGCCACCCCGCTCGCGCGCTGCAGCCGCCTCGCCTCACCCGCGGCTCCAGAGTCTGGTCTCCCGCGCCCGCCGCTTGCAGCTGCCCGATGAACAATGGCAGAAGAAGACGCCGGCGTCCGAGGATCGGGCCCTCAGCGACTCGCTGGCCCGCCGGCTGCAGGCGGATTGACTGACTGACTAACCCACCAGCGGAGGGAGGGAGCAAGCGAGCAAGCCGGAGTCTCCGCCGCGCGCCCTCCCGCCTTCCCCCGGCGAGGCGAGGCCGGCCCGGCCCGCAGCCAGCTCGCCCGCTAGCGCGCGCCCCTCCCCCTCTGGTCGCCACAACATTGTAGTAAATTTCTATTGGAGAGCGCCGGAGGGAAGGAGGGGGCCGGGCCCGCGGCCCGTCAACCCATTGGCTAAGGCCAAGTTCTGGCTCCTAGGGTTCCCTACTCCCCCAGGAGGGTAAGGAATGGGGAGGGGAGAAAAAAAGAGGGGAAAAGGCAAGGGGCTGGTGGCGTATGCGCACGCGCACGTCGAACCTGCTCTAGAGTCCGGGTGTACCCGGCCCCTGCAGCACCCACGTGCGGAATGAGGCAGCCACTGCCCAGAATGAAGGTGAGGCCCTTCCATCCCGAGGAGGGCCAGGTAAGAGGTCGAGATTTGAAAAACTCAGGGAAATCTGAGGTTGCTGCCAGGCTACTCCAGCTGATTGCCCCCTAATGCACCTGATAACCTTGGTTAAGTCACTCAGCTTTTTTAGGCCTCAGTTTCCTCTTCTAGTAACTTGACCATCTCGAGATGGCCATTCAAACCCTGACGTTCGATTAGACTTGACCTCTCCTGGAAGCTATGTAAGGCCTGAAATGGATGCTGAGTGTTGTGGCCAAGTCAAGATTTCAGCTGTCTTCTGTGTTTAAGGATTTCCTAATTCTGCCGTGGCGCCCTCACAATCATCAAAAAAAAGAAAAAAGAAAAGAAAACCTAGCTGAACCTAGGGTTGCTCTGGCAATTGCCTTACGTGCCTTTATTTCCTTTCAGAAGTTTCAGAGCTCCCTGACTCCACATTCCCTGCCAGGTTGGTTTCTGAACAGGCTGGGACCCCACAGAGCAGAAAGAAGACTGTTTTAAGCATGGTCACTATAGAGTAAGACAGGTTCTCCTATTCTCATTTTAGAGAAGAAGAAACCCAAGCAGAGAGGCTTAGACGTGCCAGGATAATGTGATATCAAAGCCAGTTCTATGGTCTCTTGGTATCTAATCACAGCCCTCTCAAATCTCAGCTCAGCCTCTAGAAACCAACTACCTACGTTCATTTCTCAAACTCCAGCTCTCCCTAATTGTTTAGCTTTCTCTGTATCTGTTCCAGACTCCATAAAGGAGGATAATAAAAATTTCTACCTCATAAGAGTTATTGTAGGAATTAAATAAGTTAAAATATGTAAAGGTCTTAGAACAGCACCTAGTTCATAGTAAGAGCTACATAAGTGTTAATTATTACTGCTATTTGGAGACAAAAATATGGACTGAGAGGTGTGGTGCTGGCTAACATAATATATTTGTTAAGCACTCAATTGTTCTCAGCACTGAACTGAGCACATTATATGAATTATCTGCTTGAAACATCCTGACAACCCCTAGAAGACCACCTGACTACCCTAAAACTACCTCCACTCACAATCCCTTGCCCTGCTTTAATTTTGCTTCATAGCACTTAGTTCTACCTGCCTCTACTATATATGTACTATTTGTTGTTCCTCTCAATAAATTGCTGTGATACAGACCCACTAGACTACAAGCTTCAGGAGGGCAGGGACTTTATCCCTCTTTTCCATCTCATAAACAAGTTATTTTATATATACGGAAGCTGAGGTTTATAAGGTCAGATGACTTGGCCAAGGTCACTCTGTGTACTAAGAGTGAAACACTTCTTTTTTTTTTTTTTTTTTGTATTTTTCTGAAGCTGGAAACGGGGAGGCAGTCAGACAGACTCCTGCATGCGCCCCACCGGGATCCACCCGGCACGCCCACCAGGGGGCGATGCTCTGCCCATCCCGGGTGTCCCTTTATTGCGACCAGAGCCACTCTAGTGCCTGAGGCAGAGGCCATGGAGCCATCCCCAGCGCCGGGGCCATCTTTGCTCCAGTGGAGCCTTGGCTGCGGGAGGGGAAGAGAGAGACAGAGAGGAAGGAGAGGGGGAGGGGTGGAGAAGCAGATGGACGCTTCTCTTGTGTGCCCTGGCTGGGAATCGAACCCGGGACTTTCGCACGCCAGGCCGACGCTCTACCACTGAGCCAACCGGCCAGGGCCGAAACACCTCTTCTTGAATACTCTTCTTGAATACTCTGGTCCCTTGTCTCAGGTCCTCCAGTTCAGCCATGTCTCTGACTGGGGAAGCTCTAGCCCTACCACCTCTGTGCCTCAGAGGCTTCCTACACCTAGACCTAGAAATCTGCTACCATGAAGGATAAATCCCAAAGATCAACCCCAAGATGGCTGACCACTACCACCAAATTCAGATTCATAAAAACCAATATTCTCGGTACCATGAAGTGCTAGGCAATGACACATCATACTAAAGAGGCTTGGTTGGATGCATAGAGTGCATAGTATTTATAAACTTCACCCTGAAAAAAAAGTAGGGTCTCAGGCTGGCAGAAAATAGCTAGACACAGGCAGTTATAAACCATTCTTTTTTTTTTTTTTTTTTTTTTTATTTATTTATTTATTTTTTTACAGAGACAGACAGAGAGTCAGAGAGAGGGATAGCCAGGGACAGACAGACGGGAACAAAGAGAGATGAGAAGCACCAATCATTAGTTTTTCGCTGAGACACCTTAGTTGTTCATTGATTGCTTTCTCATATGTGCCTTGACTGCAGGCCTTCAGCAGACCGAGTAACCCCTTGCTCAAGCCAGCGACCTTGGGTCCAAGCGGGTGAGCCTTGCTCCAACCAGATGAGCCCGTGCTCAAACTGGCGACCTCGGGGTCTCAAACCTGGGTCTTCTGCATCCCAGTCCGATGCCCTATCCACTGCGCCACCGCCTGGTCAGGCTATAAACCATTCTTAAATTCAGAGTGCCAAGCAACACTACACCAAGAATTGTTGGCACAGATTTTACGGGCTTTAGAATCTGAAAGACTTAAATTCTAGTCCTGGCTTTTAATTCTCAGCCTGAAGATGAAAGAGCTTTGTAAACTGTAAAGTACATAGCATCCACACAAAGGGGACTTTTTAAATTAATTAGTTCCTGCGTATAGTGGGGCCCACACATAATTGGGGGTACAGGTAGTAATGTTCAATCTGAAGGCAGAGAAACTACTCTTACTCAGATGTCCATCTATCCTCACAAAAGAGGCCTCCTGCAAGCCGGACATTGAGTCCCCACTTACCTTATAGAGGCTGCCATTGAGTATCAAAGTAAAGGTCTCAAGCACCATCTCTAAAGCTAATCACCGAGGCAGAAACTCAGCTCCCTGCCCTGCCTGCTCCACACTCACATCTGGGTGGCGGCTGTGCCGTGATCCAAACCCCAGGGTGGGGTCTCTAGGGGCCATCGCTAGCCCGCCTGCCAGCTGAGCCTGCCACTGTCTCCCCCATCACCCCTCCTGTTCCTTCCTAGGGAATACAGGCCCTGCTAGCTGCCTGTCAGCCCCCGGAGCAGTCAAGGCTACTAAGGAAAAAAAGAAAAAGAAAAAAAGACAGCGTGAAGGGGTCCTAATCCTTCCCCATTGCAAGCTGAGCTCCAGCAAAAGTAAATAAATACCAGCTGCATGGAGGAGGGTGAAATTAGATGGTGAAATTAGGTTGTGACCAGTGGGGAAAGCCAGGGAGGGTAGATGGGGCCTCCAACGACCTGGGAGAGATGAGATTGAAAGAAAGCGGGGAAAGAGTGGGGGCACAGTTGGAGTCCAAACCATTCCCAAATCTGGGACGTGAGCCGATTAGGGACACAGCTGGCCTGGCACCCCAAAGATAGGGCTCATGGAAAACATTTGTCTGTTGGAGGCGGAGAGTGGGGTGGCAAGAGATGAAGAGGGCTTTGAAAAGCTGTGCCCACCAGCAAAGTGTTCTGAACAGTCACTACTGAATAAACACCAATCCTGGAACCAAAGGTATATTAAGAGCAGAGCTCTCCATCCTGCTCATGGTCATAAAATTGCAATCATTTGAGACCTATTAAACACAAGTGATAAATCAAACAAGCTGTAACAGGATGGGAAAATTACTGTTCATATAGTGGTATGCCTTTTCTAGAGGATTTTTTTTCTAGTAGAAGGACTTGAATTGTTCATAGAAAATATATAGTTAAATTAAGAAAATTACGATCACCATAAAGCCATCAGTCAGAAATAACCACCATCAATATTTTGGTGGGAGACTTCCCTTCAAGTACCTTTTCTTACAGCTATATTTTTGTGTGTGTGTATATATATGTTAAATGAAGTCACACAAAACTGTTGATTTTATAGGTTAAAAATAGTCAACTATCAGCAACTTTAATATGGTTCAACCTAATGCTCTTTGAAATTTAGATCATATTGTCTGGAACCAACATTTTTCACCTAACACTATGTTATGACATGACATTTGCATCACCATTCTCAACAGTATCCTGTTATATTATTATAATAAATGGATATATCATAATTTGGTTAAACCTAAATGTTGGACATTCAGGTTATTTCCCATTTTTTGCTCTTGTATGACACTTGAAAAACATCCTTTAATCTAAATCATACCCATGATTATTTTTCTAGGATGCATTGACTGTAGATTTTTTTTTAATTATAGCAAACAAGGCTGCCTATTCTGGTTGAGGTAAAGGCAAAAGGAATCAGATGCAATGAAAGTCTATTTGAAAACACAGAGCATGTCTTGACCTCTTTGACACATGCATTTTGCTTACAAAATTACATTAAGCTCTGTCTTAACGAGTTTTCTGTGCACAGTAAAAGCAAAAAAATAATGTAAGTAAAATAAATATATTGGAGTTGACAAGTATGTTCTTTCTGCTGTGGAGACACTCCAAAAAACAAGGAGCCAAAGGGAAGGAAGTTGAAACTATAAAAGAGGACCTGATGAATAGGTGCTAAGGTATTCCTTTAGGCCTCGAGATTTACAAAATGCTAGGACTGGTAGGACCTTAGAAATCATCAAGCACTGCCCTGGCCAGTTGGCTCAGTGGTAGAGCATCAGCCCAGCATGTGAATGTCCTGGGTTTGATTTCTGGTCAGGGCACACAGGAGAAGCACTCATCTAGCTTCTCCACCCCTACCCCCTCATTTCTCTCTCTCTATCTCTCTTTCTCTCCCCCTCCTACAGCCATGGCTCAATTAGAGCAAGTTGGCCCTGGGTGCTAAGGATGGCTCCATGGCCTCCACCTCAGGCATTAAGAAGACCTTGGTTGCTGAGCAACGGAGCATCTCCCTAGATGGGCAGAGCATCCCCCTTAGAGGGCTTGCCTGGTAGATCCCAGTCAGGGCACATGCAGAAGTCTGTCTCTGCCTCCCCTCCTCCCACTGAATAAAAAAGAAAAAGAAAAGAAAAAAAATCATCAAGCCCAAGCTACTAACTTTTAAACAGTTTTGAAAATGGGTCAAAAACTGGAAGGGACTTGTCCCAAGGTCATACAGGGCAAGGGTGTCAGAGCCTAAACTAAGATGCAAGTCTGCCAACCCCTGCTACAGGATTCTGTCCACTGCCTTCCTCTAAGTTCAGCTACATTTCCCTTCCAAAGCTGGAGGCCAGACTAAATTCTACAGCCATAAAACCTAGGAATGTCTGAGCTGGAAGGGAATTTAG
Organism: Saccopteryx leptura; assembly: GCF_036850995.1. NCBI lineage: Eukaryota > Metazoa > Chordata > Mammalia > Chiroptera > Emballonuridae > Saccopteryx > Saccopteryx leptura. The sequence goes on along the minus strand of NC_089505.1, from coordinate 104,895,525 downwards.
AGATAATTTCTTATTTAAAAATGACAGCTATATTTACCAGGTGTTTACTATGTGCCTGGCACATACTAAGTACTTTATATGCATTATTGCATCCAGTCTTATAGTAACCCTGCAAGATATTATTAGCTTCAATTACAGTTAAAGAAACTATAGCCTAGAAATGTTAGGTGATTTGCCTAAAGTCACACAGCTTAAACTAGGTCTGTGTGATGCCACTGTCCTCTGCTCTACTCTGCTCTCACACCACTCTCAGGGTAGCAGTCTGGAAATGATAAGAATGAGCAACATCAACATCTGTCCCAAGACCCCAAGGAAAGGCTGCTGTGACTGCTTCTGATTGTAGCCCTGAGACATTCAAGGAGGGACCCAAAGATCTGGCCTCCCATGACCCTCCCAACCACCTTCTCTCACCAGCTGGAGTGTACCTAATGACCCTGATCCAGCAAAGCCTACAGCTCACTCAAGCTTACCCCACTAATTCTCTCCGCCTAGGGCAGGGAAACCTCTAGGCTAGCGAATTTCTCAAGAAACACAGGACAGGCTCAGTGTCATCAGCTAGTTGAGCCCCTTCTAAAACTGGTGAAGTCAGTCTGGCCCACCCCTCACCTTGGAGAGGGCAGAGAAGGAGCTATAGGGAAGCAGGGGGAATTCAGAACCCAGAAATGGCCCAGGTTGGATATGCTCCACCATCCTCCAAAGCTGCTGTGGCAGGACAGTCCCTGAGTTGCCTGTGTAGCATTTAGCTTGTCTTAATTTCTAAGCCTTCCCGAGACTGGGAGGGTTTCAGTGGAGAAGCAAGAGATGAATGACTACAAATAACTTCCAGCCTCAGCTCTGCCAAAAGTTCACCGTGTGACTCCAGGCAAGTCACTTAGCCTATGTCTTAGTCAGCTCGGGCTTCCCATAACAAAATACCATAGACTAAGTGGCTTAAGCAACAGAAATTTACTTTCTCGCAGTTCTGAAGGCTGGCAGTCTGAGATGAGGGTGGCAACCCCTGGTCAGGTTCTGGTGAAGGCTCTCTTCCTGGCTTACAGGCAGCTGCCTCCCTGGGTCCTTACATGGCAGACAGTGTGAGCTCCTGGTGTCTCTTCTTCTAAGGGCTCCTCCCTCATGTCCTCATCTAACCCTAATTGCCTCTCTAATGCTCTATCTCCAAATACCAACACATTGGGGGTTAAGGCCTCAATATATGAATTGGGGGGGGGACACATAAACATTCAGTCCAAACACCCTCTCTGGGCTCCCATATCCTCACCAAACGGAGGTGGCAGTGCCTACCCAGGATGTCATACAGGGTAGCAAGTATGGACAAATTATGTGAGGGGTGAAAAAATTCTAAAATTATGAAACCCACACCTGCACTGCATGTGATTTTTATTTTTTATTTTTATTTTTATTCTGCTGTCAACTAAGCCAAAAAAAATGCTTCAATCCCAAGGCAAAAGCTTCCCTGGAAGTGAGGACACTCTGGTACCCCCTTTCTTCATCCAACAAACATTTATTGAGCACCTCCTTTGTGTAGGCACTGGGGATCACAGAATGAATGAGATCATTCCAGTAGCCATAAGAATAATTCTCATCATCCCATATATGGGTAAAAAGAACATGGGCTTTTGAGGCAAGCCAACATGGGTTCAAATCAAAGCTTCACCATTGAGATACTATGTGAGTTCAGTCAAATCACTTTCTCTCTCTTTCTTACCTATAAAATGGGGATGACATGGGCCAACCACTGTATTAAGTAATCCTTTATATACAACATGTCACTGAACCTTTACAACAGCCCTTGGAAGAAGGTATGACTGTAATTCTCATTTTACAGATGAGAAAGTAGGGTCTGAGAAAAGAGAAAAACTTACCCAAGATCACCCGCATAGTAAGTGTCAAGAGTTAGGATTTAAACCTACATCTGCCTGGCTTAATTGCTAGTATCCTCTTACATTTATAGATTACCTGCATTTCCATGAGGGTAATTACAATACCAGCAAAGATGTATAGAGCACTCACTAAGTGCCTAGGTACTTGACCTGCATTCTCTTATTTAGCTCTCACAATAACCTTATGGAGAGGGTACTCTTTTAACCTTATTTTATAGCTTTGGGAACTGACGTCAGAGAAGGGAAGCAATGTGCCCAATGTCACTCATCTAGAAAGGGATATAGCGGGGAAGCCAGGTGTGTCTGACTCCAGAGCTCTATCCTTTGCCCACTACACTATCTTGCCTTTCTTTTGCAGTGAAGCCAAGCAAGTGCCTTTATCTCTATTTGACAAATGAAAAGGCTGAGGCCCAGCAAGAGGTAATGATGTATGTACGGAGGGTGACCCAACAACTCAGCAGCTAAGCAGGGACTTGAACCAGGCTTCTGAGTCTTAAACCCAGGATTATTCCCTCCACCCGTACTACCTGATTCCTGAGCATCAGAAAATGCCCCTGTCTGCTGGACATTGGGAAACCCTATATCTCGCACCCCTATATAGTGAGCCCCTTTTATGTAGAAGTCCCTATGTATATTGGCCAGGCATGGAGAGCCAAGTGCGTGGGGAAGAAACTGCAGAATACTGCCTGGGGAATACAGCAGTTGAGCTGGTTACCCAAGTGCCCCTAGCTGGGGGCACCTCTATCTTGGTCTCCCTAAGCCATCGACCCTGGTAAGGGGGCACTTACAGAGGAAGCTGCCCCGGGCCTGGGACCCAGTGGCTGGCACAACTCTCTGCAGTGATTTCTGCTGAAAAACAAAAGCTGGAGCCTCTGAGCCTAAGTGCTAATTACCAATAATGACATAATAACTATTGTGGGCCCAACAGCCAGACAGCCTCAACTAGAAATACTGCATAGCTCAGGCACAAAAGATTTGGGCACTCTAACTGAAACTGATGCCCTGGCAGAAAATGTTAGAAGCAAAAGAGCTTCAGGGTTGACCCAGCCAGAGTACTAGCTAAGAAATGGAGAGGATGATGACCACTCTTACAATCATTTATTGAGAACCTACTGTGTGCTCAGCATAGTGCTAGACCCAGAGAAAAAAGGCTTTATTTTATTATTTCATTAATTCACTCAACAAATATTTACTGAGCACCTGCTATGAGCCACACACTGTTCTAAGTACAGGGACTATAACACTGAACAAGACAGATAAAAATCACTGTTATCTCTGAGTTCACATTGCAGTTAGGGGAGGCAAACAATAAACAAATATTCAATAAACTATAACATGCCAAAAAGGGATAAGAGCTATGGGAAAAATAAGCCAGGATGGAGGATAAAGAGTGTTAGTGCTGCAGCTGGAGAGGGTATTACAATGTTAAATAGGATAGTCAGAAAAGGCTTTAATGAGAAGGGGGCAAAAACAAAAGAATTAAGACGAGAAAACAGTCACGAAAGTACTATTTGGAGGTAGAGTGATCCAGGCCAAAGGACCAGCAAGTGCAAAGGTCCTGGGGTGCACCTGATGTGTTCAAGGTCTTGCCTGAAATCATACCTCCAGTCATTAACAGAACTGGGAGAGAAAAGGAATCAGAAGAACTGATTACCCACTGTGAACTTGAACTCTCTTAAGCCTTAGAACAATTCTGGAGGTAAGAATTATGCTCACTAGTCTCACCATTTTACAGAGGGAGTGAAACCCAAAGAAGAGAAGTAACTGATCCCACACCAAACAGCTAGAATAGGCAGGTCTATTGAACTCCAGCTTTCCCCAGCCTCCCAGCTCCTCTTCTCTGTGTCCTATCTATCCAAATCCAAAATATTTGTTGAGTGAATAAATGAATAACCAATGAATCCTGCACATGTCTCAAACCCTACCTTCTCAACAAACCTTTTTCTGACTGGCCTTGACTAATTTCTTCTTTTTAAAAAAAAAAGTTTTATTTTTTATTTATTCTAGAGAGAGAGAGGAAGAGAGAAAGAGAGGGCAGAAGCATCAACTTGTAGTTGTTTTCACTTTAGTTGTGCATGGATTGCTTCTCGTATGTGCCTTGATGGGGCTGAACAAGGGTCCCCTTGCTCAAGTCATCAACCTTGGGCTTTTCTTGCCAGCGACCTTTAGGCTCAAGCTGGCAAGCTTTGGGATCGTGTGGACGATCCCCCGCTCAAGCCAGTGATCTCACACTGAGGAGCCCACACTCGGAGACAGCAAGCTCAAGGTTTCAAATCAGTAACCTCAGTGTTCCGAATAGATAGATGCTTTATCCACTGTGCCACGTTTTTGTTTTTGTTTTTAATTTATTGATTTGAGAGAAATAAGAAAGGAGAGCAATAGAGAGAAAAGAACATCACTATTCCTGCATGTGCCCCAACCAGTGATGGAACCAGCAACCTCTGAGCTTCAGGAGGATGTTTGAACCAACTGAGCTATCCGGCCAGGGCTATTTTTCCCACTTTATAAGTAAAAAAACTAAAGCTCACTGAGGCAAAACAACATGCTAGAGGTCCCCCCAGCTGGCAAGTGGTGAGATTGGGATTTAAATTGAGTTCTGTCGGCTCCCAAATCCCTTCTTTTAATCCTATAATATTTAATAGGAACCTCTGACATCAGTCCACCCCTTCCTTCTGTAAATCAAACTGAGAGTCTCCGAGAGGGCAGGAAAAGCTGGGGCCGGGGGCGAAGCCCTCCAGCCCCGGTCTGGTGCTCCTTCCACTCTACCACATTTTGGGCTGGGGACCAGGTTTCCTCGTTTAGGCCTATTTCACAGGCTTTGCAAAAGTCTTAGTGTTGCCTAACCAGGCGGTGGCGCAGTGGATAGAGCGTCGGACTGGAATGCAGAGGACCCAGGTTCAAGACCCCGAGGTCGCCAGCTTGAGCGTGGGCTCATCTGGTTTGAGCAAACCTCACCAGCTTGGACCCAAGGTCGCTGGCTCCAGCAAGGGGTTACTCAGTCTGCTGAAGGCCCGCGGTCAAGGCACATATGAGAAAGCAATCAATGAACAACTAAGGTGTTGCAACAAAGAATTGATGCTTCTCATCTCTCTCCCTTCCTGTCTGTCTATCCCTCTATCCCTCTCTCTGACTCACTCTGTCTCTGTAAAAAAAAAAAAAAAAAAAAGTCTTAGTGTTGTCCTAGCTCCCTGAAGATTGTCTCGGGGAGCTCATAGTCCACCTCTGCTCCCTTAGCCCAGGTGTGGGTGACACAGGGCCCTTCCAACTCTACTTTTCCAAAGTGCTTGCAGTGGCATTTGATCAGAGAAGTCTGCAGAAGAAAAACTGTCCTCGTGTGGCTTCTGGAAGAGAGACCATGAAGGTCTGGAGCCAGGAGGGCAGAGATCGTCTGGGGCAGGGGCCCAAATCAGACCGAGGGTGAGGCTAGAGTGTTCAGGCCAACAAGGAGAGGGGGAAGGGGTGGTGGTGGTGCTGAGCCTCTCACTTTAAAACTGGTTTACTGGGTATCATTTGTTCAACAGGAAACTGTATCAAAATTTCAAGTCCCTAGACGGGAAAGAGGTAGGGCAGAGAAGGTTCTTAGAGGCAGCAGTTACAAAAGCAGTAACACTAGCTACCTACCATTAAGGACTCACAGTACTGATTGCTTTATCTCCATTATCGCCAAGCCTCACAGTAAAATCAGCCCCTTCTACAACAGAGAAAACTGAGACTCAGAGAAGTACAGTGACAGCCAAGGTCAGTCATCACACTACACCCATTCATGGGATGCTGCCGAAAAGGGTCCAGAGACCTAAGTTCCTGCTGCCTGACCTCGTGCCATTAGCTGCCTGCTCGGATTTGAGGTCCTGCATCTGCACCTAAAGGGACTTGGTCGCCAGCCTCTGCGGTAGGATCCAGAAGGTTCAGGGGCCCAGTTCTGCCCAGACTCTGGGGCCTCCCACAGACGCAGGACATCACACTTGCTCTTCTCCCAATCACGGAGAAAAAAAGGCCTGATTACTGGCTTCCAGGAGAAAAAAATAAAACTATATTTTTTCCCAAGCATTTGTCCCTTTTTCAAGGCTGCTGCTGGCTTTGGCCTCTAGCCAGGGAGACACTTCTAGGGTGAGGAGTTGGTAGGAGCCCAGGCCTCAAGACAGAGTGTCCTTGGGCCTGAGGCCAAGGGGAGCAAGGGGCAGGAGGGGGCCGGCTGGCAGTGGGCCAGGCCCCCTCTGGAGATTTGGGCTTGTTTCTTAATCCTTTCCTTCCTTTGTTGGCCAGATCAGGCTGCCAGGAGAGGCAGGGGAAGCTGTGGGTGGGAGTAAGGGGGCAGAGCAGTCCAATTCATGCTGATATAATCCTTTTTATGGGTGTCCATTACATGTGCGAGGCCATTAGTGGGGATTACCTCGTTGAAGCCTCCACCCTGCCCTGTGAGCATGGCCTGCTGTCCCCATTTCACTGAGGTGGAAATTAAGGTTCAGAGAGGACAAGTGACTGCGGGGCCACACTACTTAGGAGTGGCGGGCTGGTAAGGAACCCAGGTTGTTGACTCCTGGGAGAGGAGTGGGGATGAGAGAGGAAAAGGAGGGGGTGGGCAGGGTGGAAAGGGCCCCGGCGGTCTCAGTGAGAACAGGCAGCTGTGAGCATGCAGGGAAGAGACGGTAGCAAGTGACCATCTACAAAGTGACTATCTTCAAAGCCCTGCACGGTCTGGACCCTGCTACCCCCATCACCACCTACCTCTCCCTTTCTGCTCTGGCTGTACCAAACTACAGTATTTACATACCCTGAGCACGTTATTTGGGTCCAAACCTTCACACATGCTGTTCCCTGTGCCTAGAAATTTGTTCCTTCCACTACCCACCTAGGGAGCTCATATTCACCCTCCAAATTCTAGCTTAGCTTTCTCTCCCCCCCCCCCAAAGCCTAGAAAGAGTGAACTACCCGCTCTGCTGGGCTTGCTCAGAAGTGCTTCATGTTCCCCAAGAAGTAAGAACCCTGAGTCATCTCTGTGCCCCCCATAACAAAGCAGCACAAGGCCAGTGTTCCATAAATGATTGTTGTCTCTAATTGCATTTTATCACTGCATTTTTGAGGCAGGCAAAACAGGTTTTCTTCGTTCTCAAGGTAAGGAAAAGGAAAGCAAGAGTGGGTGACTTTAGAGGTCACACAGACATTCAGTGACACTAGAAGCACTAGACCCAGGGCTTCTCCGTACCACAAAGCCCCTGTCTGACCCCACCCCAAAGAGCAGTCCTGGCTGCCAAACCTGCCAGCATCACCACAAAGGACCCACAAGGCAGGAGTGGGTGCATGGGCTCTGGTGGCCAGAGGCCTTGTCCAGTGTCCAGCTCAGACAAAGATGCTACCTGGGGGAACGGAGGCAGAGGTGGCAAGGAGCAGAGAAGTGGATTTCCCCCACCCCAACCCAGCTCTGGTTCTTCCTCCCAGGTATGTCCCTTGGCCAGAGACCCTAGCAAGTCCCATAACCCTCCAAACGCCAAGATATCACTCTTACCTCTTTCCTCTCCTGCCTGCCCACTGCAGTCCATTATCACATTCTGCCTCCCAAACGGACCTCACCTCCCCACCCCTGCTCCCCATCCCAGGGCTCAATCCCTGCACCATACCCAGCATCTCTCACCTGGAGACTTGCCTCCACCCCTCCCCTCTCATCCGACCTCCACACCAACAAGTGATCCTCCCCCAATACATGCCTGCTTCTTATTCCATGAACTCCTCACTGCCTCTGGGTCAAGTCCCCTAGCTCTCCTGGGCCTGCCTCTCCAGCCCCAAGCCCCAAGTGCAGGTCATGGCTCTGTAGTTTGGCAAAACAGTTTTTACAACTTGGAGTGCCTTTTCTTCTGGTCTTTGCCTGAGAAGATATTCACAGTTCACAATTTAGTGCATCAGTCAAAGTTGGTGGTTTCTGTGTCTTTCCCCCCCAGAGCTAGACTCTTGAGTTCCCCGCGAGGCAGAGGGCAAGGACAACACAGAGTCATCTCTGTGTCCCATGCCCTATCACGGAATGGGCGTTAGTGAAAGCAGATAACTAAGTGACTAGATAACCTCCCAAGATGTCTCGCCCCTCCCTTCACCTTGCAGGTGCTTTTCAGAACCTGTCCGACAGGGTTGCTATCTTCCTGTCTCCAGCAGATCCCTCCCAGACTGGGTCTCCACTGTCCCAAGAGGGATATCTTTATAATCTCAAAATAGTACTCATAATTATAACTATAATAACAATAATTACTACCATCGATTACTCATCATGTGCCTCACATGCATTATTTAATCCTCACAAGAACTCTCCAGGTCCTGGCCAGGTAACTCAGTTGGTTAAAACATCGTCCCCATGTGCCAAGGTTGTAGATTTGATCCCCGGTAGAGCACATACAAAAATCAACCAATGAATGTTTAAATAAATGGAACAACAAATTGATCTCTCTCTCTCTCTCTCTCTCTTTAAATCAATAAATAAATTTTAAAAAATGTTTTTAAACTCTAAAAAAAAAAGGTAGGTAGATTTTTAAAATTATTACCATTTTACAGTTAAAGAAATGAAAGCTCCAAGAGGTTAAATATCTTGCTCAAGGTCACAAAATTAGTAAACAATAGATACAGGATTCAAAGCCATGTCTGTCTGACTCAACCACTATGGTGTCCAGCTTTCTCCTGCTTTCTGTTGTCTTCTCTCTTCCAAAGTCTTAAAGTCGCAGGCCTGGGAGGAGGTACTCTGCGTGTGTGTGTGCGTGTGTGTGCGTGTGTGCGTGTGTGTGCGTGTGTGTACACATTCATTCAGAAAACAGTTCAGTAGTTCCCACTGACCCTGTGCTGGCACTGGAGACGAACAAAGATGAGTCAAATAGTCTCTGTCTCCTTGGGGGAGATGAGAAAGCTTCACACTAAGAATTTGGGCTTTAAGTTGAACAGACTTGTGTCTGAGCCCCAGCTCCATCCCTAAATAACTATGTGATTCTGGGTAACTCCCTGATTTACTCAGCACCAGCTCCCTCATCCATAAAGTAGAGTCATAATGCCTGGGTCACTGGGAGGACTAGATGAGATCCTGTATCTAAAATAGTATAAACAACAAGCCCAGCATATAAGAAATGGCAATAATACATATGATGCCTAGAGATTCTCCAGATCCCTAGGCTGAGATGGGATGTAATTATCCAGCCCCCCCCCCCCTCCATCCCAGACTCCTCAGCCAGACCCAAATAGTAATAGAAATGTTCATGTCTAAGCTACCCATTTGCTTATTAAATAACTCTTCAAAGCCTGACCTGTGGTGGCGCAGTGGATAAAGCGTCGACCTGGAAACGCTGAGGTCGCCGGTTCAAAACCCTGGGCTTGCCTGGTCAAGGCACATATGGGAGTTGATGCTTCCAGCTCCTCCCCCCTTCTCTCTCTGTTTCTCCTCTCTCTCTCTCTCTCTCTCTCTCTCTCTCTCTCTCTCTCTCTCCTCCCCTATAATGAATAAATAAAATCTTTCAAAAAAAAAACCCTGCTCTTAAAATAATAATAATAATAATTCTTCAAGGGAAATGTCCTTAATCTTATTTTATAGGTGAGACAACAGAGGCTGAGAGAAGATAGATTACTGAATCAAGTTACACAGCAAAAGAATGGCCAAACTGGGACTTCCACTCAGCTACTTCTACACGGGGCGGAGTCCAGCCCCTATCCCAGGGCCCCAGCCAGGCTGCTGAGGAGTCTGGGGCTGCTGACTCCTAGATTCCAGCCCCAGCTAGGTGAGAAGTTAAAAGTAGGAGAAAGGAGCCAAAAAGAGACACTCTACTTAGTCCCCTCCCAGAACGTGCCAAAGGCTGAGAGGAAACCAATAATTATCACACAGGGCCCTAGGCTGGGTACTCCCCCTTGGCTCTGTCCCATGTCCATGTGGGAGAGTGTTATGATATGCATGTCACAGATGAGGTCTCCAAGATTCAGAGAAGTTAATGACTTGTCTGAGGTCACACAGCTAAGAGAGTGGAAGTGCTGGGAGGCACAGTCCCTCCTCACCCCTCTCCCCTGCAGCCCCAGACCTCCCCAGCCGCCCTCTCTTCTGCTGAAACGTAGAGGCTGTGCCACTCCCTCCCCAGTTCTAAGCAAAGGCCCCGAGTCTAATTGCCTAGGCCTCTTTTTCTGCTGATTGATAGGCTTGGTGCTTGGCCCCAAGTTCAGTTCAGGGGACCCAGAGCTCACTTTACAAAACCCTGACCCCTAAGCCCAGGAACTCAAAGTCTAGTAAGCAGAGGGGAAACCCACATTCACAAGCCTCTGGGTACTTTATATCCATTAGCCATTTAATCCAACACAAAGCACATTGACAGGGCATAGTGACACTGACTGAATAAATAGGTTCATTCAGAAATATCCACTGAGCACCTACTATATGGCACTATATCTAGGTGCTGGGGATACAGCAGCAAGCAGATGAACAAAAATCCCTGCCTTCGTGGGGATTACACGAATAAAAGAACAAACATACCTGTGTCAGGCAGGTGTTAATATTCCCATTTTACAGATGAGAAACTGAGACGCAAACATCCACCCAGGTACAAATGGCAGAATAGGATTTTATTCCAGACCAGTCTGGCCCCAAAGACCTTTGCATTGTATCACATGACCCAAAATCACATTAGTGTGTTGACCATCTGGAGCAGGCATCCCCAAACTACGGCCCCCGCGGGCCGCATGCGGCCCCCTGAGGCCCTTTATCTGGCCCCACTGCACTTCCGGAAGGGGCACCTCTTTCATTGGTGGTCAGTGAGAGGAGCACTGTATGATGTGGCGGCCCTCCAACGGTCTGAGGGACAGTGAACTGGCCCCCTGTGTAAAAAGTTTGGGGACCCCTGACTGGAGTGAAGTCAGCTGGTGGTGGTAGGATCCTCGCTTTACAGAGTACTCTCTCTTAGCCCCTCCACCCCGACCCAACCGGACCCGACTGGACCCAACCGGACCCCTGGGCCTCCTTTACAACCTACAGAGGCTGCAGGGCCACAGGACATGCATTAGAATTGAGCCCACACCACAGTTTAAAGCCAACTCAGTACTCACCCAGAAGCAACCATCCGGGTCACGCAGCCAATCCGGGAGAAGCCATGGAGCCATCGCCACAGCGGCACATGGAAGCAAAGGACAATAGTGAGATCCAAGCACAACCAACAGGCAAGCTATTTGGGGCCCCTCGTCGGCCTGGGCCTGGGCCACAGGTGAAACTCTGCCCTCCCTCTGCTGCTGGGGCTCTGCTGGGGCAGATACTTTCTTAGTCAGCAATCTGATAATCTGATAATCCACGCTGAGCTCATCAGGCCTCCCAGGGCCCAGCCCACTGGAGGCAGCAGGATCCTTGTGGACAAATATTAACTGAGCACCTACTGTGTGCCAGGTGTTGGGGATAGCATATGAAGAAGACAGACATGGTCCCTGCCCTCATGGAGCCTACAGTGTAGGGAGTTGTGACTGAATTACAACTCTGATGAGTGCTTCAAGAAGGGAAGTTAGAACTTAGGTTCAAACCCTGGCCCTAGCCTGACCAGGCAGTGGCGCAGTGGATAGAGTGTAGGAGTGGGATGCAGAGGACCCGGGTTCGGGACCCCGAGGTTGCCAGCTTGAGCGCAGGCTCATCTGGTTTGAGCGAAAGCTCACCAGCTTAGACCCAAGCTCGCTAGCCCGAGCAAGGGGTTACTCAGTCTGCTGAAGGCCTGCGGTCAAGGCACATATGAGAAAGCAATCAATGAACAACTAAGGTGTCGCAACGAAAAACTGATGATTGATGCTTCTCATCTCTCTCCGTTCCTGTCTGTCTGTCCCTGTCTATCCCTCTCTCTGACTCTCTCTCTGTACCTGAAACCCCCCCCCAGCAAAAAAAAAAAACAAACCCTGGCCCTACCACCCACTAGCTTTGTGGCATTGGGCCCGTTTCTTAGCTTCTCTGTGCCTCAATTATTCATCTGTAAAATAGGGATAGCATTTATACCCACCTCCAGGGTTGTGAGGAATAAATGAGTGAATATATGTAAAACATTTTGCACAATGCTTGGCACACAGTAAATTGTCCACTAGTGTTAAGTGCTATTATTACAGGGAGCTGTAGGTTTGGGTGTTAGAGGGACCTAGTAGGGATGAGGCCACCACCTGCCTGATAAGGTAGGGATTAAAGGAGACAATGAGGTGAAGCTCTGGGCCCAGTGCCAGGCACATGGTAAGTATTCATTACATGGTGGTGGCATTCTTAGGGCTGTTCTCCACGCATTACCAGGGTAAAGCATCTCAGCAGAGGGGTTGTCAGAAGTGCCCTCTCCCCAAAAACACACACCCAGAACTGAACTAATCTCACCTGATTCTACAAATGCCTCAGCTCCTCTGACTTTCATAATAACCCAGGAAGTGGACAAAGGCAAAATTATTACTATTCCCATTTTACAGATGAGGACAGTGAGAAGGGACTCCTCTGTGTGTTTCTGGGAATGTCACTTCATTTCTCCAAGCCTAGTTAAGTGGTCAAGCCGAGATTCCAACTGGCATCTCCCTGGATTTTGTTCTCCAGGTTTTCCTCCTTGCTTTTTCCCCTCACGCTTTGCAAGAGGAGCTGCACAGCCCCAGACAAGCCCTTGAACCTCTCCAACCTCAGTCCCTTCATCTGAAATAGCTTTCAAACAGTAAGCGCAGGATCCAAGCTCGTCCTGACCCAAACTCTTTCTCCACGTACTCAGGCACTGCTACAGAAGCCCTGCCTCTTACCTTTTACCCCTTGTTGACTTAGCTTCAAACTATGGGCCAAGAAATGCCTGCACTCGTCCTCCTGGTTGGTTAGCTCAGTCAGAGTCTTGTCCCCAAACACCAAAGTTGTGGGTTCAATCTCTGGTCAGGGCACATATATGGGAAGCAACCAATGAAGGCACAACTAAGTGGAACATAAAATGAATGTTTCTCTCCCTCTCTGTGCCTCTCTAAAATCAATCAATTAAAAAAAATGCCTGCACTCAACTACTAAAATTCAAGTTTTATGGGTGGAGAAACTGAAGGCTGCTTTTCAATGCCCAGCTCTTGCCCCTGAGCAGTAGTCAAGTGCAGCTTGGCCTGGCCATCTGGGGAAACTTCCAGTGGGGCCCTGAGCCACAGGCTGCTCCCTCTGCTCCTTTCCCCCCATCACAGGCCCAGTAAGGGGTAGGCAATGTAAGGGCATAGATAAGGACAGTACCTGTAGGGTAGAAGGTTCCCCTTTTAGTGAGTCTGGGCTTTGAAGTAGGATATACCTAGGTTCAAATCCCAGCCCAGCCACTTCTTAGCTGTATGACTTCAGCTAAATCGATTCACCTCCATAAACTCCTGTAAAATAGGGATAATACCTATTCTCCCATGAGGTTGTAAGGATGACATTAGTTAATGCTGTGTATTAAAGACTTAGCAGAGAGTTCCATGCACAGCAAGTGTGGCTCTAGTTATGCTTAGAGAATGCAGGCCAAGAACAGGACCTGGGGGCCCATCACACTCGACCTTGCCCTTACCCCATTCTATTCTCTCTTTCTCCTGTGGGGTGAGGTAGGAGGTCAACCTAGTCCCAAAACAGATCCCGGAGACTACAGCAATGGGTGCCGGAGGACTCTGAGAGCCTCTAGGTTCATCTCCCTTTGTCATTTCACAGAAAGAGAAACTGAAACCCAGGGAGAAAAATGACTGGTCCACAGACTATGAGGAAGTGAAATCCTGCCCCCTTTAACAAACGTCACAACCTTAGGCCATGGGGAAGTTCTGAATGCCCCCGCCAAGGGGACTATCATTAAGATCCATTCTGCAAACCCCTAGCAACGCTCAGCCCACCATGACTTCTATGGTGAGCCCTTCATGGGTATCCTGTTCAGCTCTGTGGCTAGCAAACCTGTATATGACACACGGTAGATGTTCAAGAAAGGCTTAGGACATAACCCCATGAAGTTACTCTCCAGTTCCACAACATCACTCAGGCTCCTCCTCCAGGGGTTTCTCCTATATCTCCCTCCCTTTGTCACTCCCACCCTGGCCTCTGTGTCACCCTGCAGCCCCAGGTCCCATAAGCTGGGCCCGACCCCAGTCAGCAGAGCTGTGGGCCTCCAAAGGCCTGTACAGTGTCAGCACCTTCCCAGTGAGGCTGAGATGTTCCTGCCCAGCACAGCCAACCAGGCTCCTGGCCAGGATCCACTCTGCAGAGGGGATGCTGGCCCCGTCCTGCCAGGAGCCCCACCCCCACTGGTGTAGGGGGTGGGGCAGCCTAGGAGCCTCGGGATCTTCTATGGCACCTGGGGCTACAAGAGGGAGGCCAGCCCAGTCTAGGCCATTCAGGGATGAGTCGATCAGCAGACAGACGGGTGTGGACCTCCTTGCTTCACTGAGTATCACCCACACACCCAGGTGCTCCACCTGCAATCCCACATTGCTGAGACCTGGCAGGCCCTGCCAGACTCTCCTATGTACACAGAGGACACTTCAGGGCTTCCCCACTCCATTCCCTTTTTAAAACAACATCAGCCTGCTCCTAGACCAGCTACAATTCTGGTCACTGCACACTCATTACCTCATTTGATTCTGCTAATGCCTGTAAGATCTGGATTATTGACTAAGAAGGAACCTGGGACTCAGAGAGGTAAAATGACTCATGTAACAACATCACACAGCAAGGAAATGGCAGGGCTAGGATTTGAACCCAGCTCTGCTGCATGCAAAGCCTACAGGGCACAGGATGTCCCCTTCCCTCCTTTCTCTCCAATTCCTACAGCTTCTGGATTCCCTTCTTCCCAAAACATACCCTCCTCTACAAAGTCTCTCCTCTGCCATTCCTAGTCAGAATTAATCATTCCCACCTCATGACTGCTATAATGCCTTGTTTACATGTACCTGACAGCAGCAGGGTACAGGAATTATTTCACAGGTGTCTGTCTCTCTGACACACAGCAAGGACTTGAAGGCAGGGGGTAATTCCAGTAGGTGCTCCTTAGACCTGATAGTTTGTCATTTCTATCTCCACCATCCCCTTGCCCCCACGCAAAAGTCCTTTGGCCTCCTCCTGTTGATCTCCCCATCCCCAGCCTCCTGCCAAGACCAGCCCCCAGACCTGCAACTGGGGTGAAGTTGGGAAGCTTACTAAAACTTCAGGGACCCTGTGCCAGTGCTCTGGCCCTAC
This sequence comes from Saccopteryx leptura, assembly GCF_036850995.1. NCBI lineage: Eukaryota > Metazoa > Chordata > Mammalia > Chiroptera > Emballonuridae > Saccopteryx > Saccopteryx leptura. The sequence goes on along the minus strand of NC_089505.1, from coordinate 104,880,495 downwards.
CCTCTCCCGGTCTGTAGCTGAGGATCTGACCCTGACCTGACACCAAGCAACTCTCACAGGGACTCATAGCTGCCCTAAGTACCAGCCCCAGCCAGGCTCTCCCCAAGCCTTCTCCTTCTGGAGGAAAGGGCTCCAGAAAGAGAAGGGGCTGCCTTCAGTCTGCCACTCCCTCCCCAAGTGAAACTGTGGGCCTAGCAATATCCTTCCCGAACGAACTCTACCGGGATAGTCCTCCCCTCCCCCCTTCTGGAGCAAATTTGGGCTGGGGTTTGTCAGGAGAAGTCCTCACCTCCAATTTGTTGGAGGGGAGAACTGTTCTACCCCAAAGAGGTGGGTTCTGCCAGAAAGTGTAAGTTAGGGCGAGAAAACTGTAGGGGAAAAGCAGAGGACAGGGACAGGGAGAAACTGGGCTACAGAGAGATCAGAGATGAGAGACACACAGGGAATCGGGGAATAAGAGCAAGCAGGAATCTGAGACGATCAGAGACTTAGGAGAGACCAAAGACAGAGGGAAGTACCCTAGACCAAGCCTGGAAGGGAGTGTGTGGGGCAGGGATGGCGTCCCAGCTCGCGGGTCCCGCACTCCGGAAACTCAAAGTCAGTTACGTAAGGACCGGAGCGGGGGCGCGGGGCTCCAGGCCCGGGTGCCCCCTCCCGCTGCGCACCGCCCGCCTGCCGACTCCCGCCCGCTCTGCGCAGGACCCGGCAGAAGCATGCGGGGCGGACAGGGCGGGGTTGGTGTGTGTTGGGGGACCTTGGGCTGCACCGCTCAGCAGAAAGCGTCCTGCGGAGACCCTAACCCGGGACCCCAGCCCCAGACAGGCCCAGGACCGTCACGACAAGCCTCCAGCTCCGGACCCGAGCTCTCACTCCTCTTCTGTCGCCAGTGCTCCTCTCCGCACCCTGAACTTCGAGACGCCCAGTACTCTCTGGACCTCCAGTTCGGATCTTGGAACCCGAAGCCCCTAGACCCCTACTTTCCCGACCCTTAGACCCTGGTCTCTCCCCTACCGGGATGGCCCGGGCCCTTAGGAGTGGGTCCATTTGTCCCTTATTCCGTCCCTCCCAAGGACCAGGGGTCACCCCACGGACGGTCCAGGCTCACCTGGGCCGGACGGGAGTGGGGACCTGGCCAGGCCGGGCCGAGCCGGGCCGCGTTCTCGCTGTCCGCCGTTCTCTCCCTTTAAGAGGTTCCAGTCACTTTGCCCGACTGGGGGCCTCCACCTGCACTGACAGGGCAACTCTGGCTGAGGCCCCGCCCCTGGCCCGGGAGGCCTTCTGATTGGCTCAAGCAACTGCCAATCGGTGGAACGGCGGGGAGGACTGGGCCGTGGAGTACTAGAGTTGCAACCGGGAAGGGGTGGGGGCTGCAGGTAAGGTTTAACCCGGACGCCTAGCCTAGGCACCGCGTGTTAACCCAAGGGATTCAGGGGAGGGTTGAACAGGGAACTCCTCGATTGGCTGGTATGGTCTCTGACGTCATGTGGCAAAAGTATGATGCAATTTACCACGTGGTGTTGCCCCTAAGAACAGAAGGGAGATAGAAGGGGAATTGGTTATAGGGGACTTAAGGAAGTGACCGTGGCGAGACACCTAGGTCACCTGCTCAACATTTATCTGAATATGAGTTCCCTCAACTATAAATCTTACAGCGTCTTCCTGAGAATTCCCAATATATTGTAGTAAGAACAAGTCTGGCACACAGTAGGTGACATTCAATAAATGTGGGTTCTGGTTCCTTGCATGCCCATCTTGCCATTCTTCTCAGAGACTTCCCCCTCCTGCTGGTTCATCTCAGCGATAGAAGGGGCTTACCTAGTCAGAAATCCAAGTTTCCTCCCCTTTACCTCATTTCAGACCTATGCTCACATAACTCCAATGACAGGAAACTCACCACCTCTCAGGCTAGCCTCTTTCATTTTAAAACCATCCTGACATCCAAAGCTTTTCCTAACATTAAGGCCAGATTTGCCTTCTGTGATTTCTGCTCACAGAAAACAAACCTAATCCCTCTTAGGAATCACAGAATCATAGGATCATAGAATATTTCAGGTCAGAGATCTAAGGAGAGCTAATCAGTTTTTTAAGCAAATGGATAAAACGGAAGCCCACTGTGGACAAGTGACTTCCTATGAATTCAATGGTCTTTTTATTAGATGGGCTATGGAATCAGACTACCTCGGTCCCATTCTTCAATGTTGCCACTTACTACTAACCATGCATTATTTTGGGTGAGCTACTAACCCTCTCCAAGCCAGTTTCCTCCCCTGTAAAATGGGGTTAATAAAAGTATTTCCTCAAGGGTTGTTGTGAGAATTAAATAAAATATTCCATGTAAAGTAAGCATCTAAAAGTGTTAGCACCAAATGTCACCCCAATAAATTCAATGAAATTTCTTAAGTGTTAGCATTATACTATGATTACTGATGTTAATATTATATCAAGGTCATAAATTCTTGTATTGTCACCCAAATTTGCTGAAGTCTCCTCTCAGTCAGGTCTTGTTTTAGGCTCCAGGGCCCTGGTCCCTTGAAGTAACTCATAGTGTCTCAGAGGAGGGTCTGACTGAGCCCCTAAATTAGAGGGATGCTGTCTGATATAGGTGGGTGGATTCCAACCCACCAGAAAAGCTTTAGTTCCTTTCATCAGAAATCTGGACATTCTTGACCCTTTCAGTTCCTAGCCCTGTGGACCCTGGGGAAAGCTGACATACACACCCAGGTTCCCAAGCATATTTACACACCTTTCACCTGCCCACATTCTCATTTGCCCACCAGGTGACATTGCCCTGTGGTTAAGGGCTTGAGATTTGGTGGCAGTTGAGTCTGAGTTCTGCAATTTAACAGCTTTGTGCCTTTGGGCAAGTCACTTTCTCTCTGGGGTAAAATAGGACTAATAATAACGTCAACTCTTCATAGAGCTGTTGCAAAAATGAAATGAGTTATGTGGAAATTCGTACGCAAATACCCAGTAATGGATCTAGTGTTATTTTTTAATTGCTCCCACAAGTATTCATGCACCCAGGAGAGAATACCTCAAGTTAGCCTCTGCAAACAGGGGTTTCCTCTCCAGCTCCCTGAATTCTGACTCTAGTGTTCAATAGAAGGGGCGGGGCGGGGAGAATCCCCGCAGCGGCCGGAATTCCGCTAAGACACTGCCGCAGGCCCCGCCCCCTCCCTGATTGGGGCGAGCACGTGGCTCCGGCTCCTCTGGGCCAAGCTGCCTGTAGGTGACTCAGCAGGGCCCGCGCCTGCCAGGCCTGATAAGAGTGTGTGCATGTGAATATGTCTGTTTTGGGGGTGGCCAGGGTCTGACTTTGTGGGTGAGGAGTAGATGCGGGAGTGTGTTTGTGATCTTGATCTTGTGTGTGGCCCTCATCTCTGTGTATTTGTGTGTGTAGGAAAGTGCGCCTGTGCAAGTGAGGGTGTGCTCATGTGTTGGTGAGTTTGCATAGAGGGTGTGACTCTGTTTGTGTCTGTCTCTCTGTGTGTCCTATAAACAGGTTCTCCACAACCCTGCTCCGGGCCCTGGGGAAATAGCGAGCTCTGCCCTGCCACAGGGGCCTGTCTGTCCAGGCAGCCTGTGTTTCTCGTTGAGGTGACTTGTGTATTTGTAAAGGTGAATGTGACCTTGTTGGTCACTGTAGAGGTGAGGTTGGGGGTGCTGTTACCCCTGCCCCACTGTCTCTGCCTGTGAAATCTCCACCTCCCTCCCCAGAATATAGGGAACAATTCACTACCTGAGATACTCCCTGTATTTAATGGTTGCTATTTTTCATGCATTCTCTCATTTGATCTTGTTGAGTCCTTATAGCCAACATTCTGAAGAGAGGGAAACTCAGAAAGCAGAAGTGACAGCCCAAGGTCACATAGCTCTCAAGTAATGGAAGGCCTGAGAGTGACAGGCAGGAGGCAGGTCTTCCCCAAGCGGAGCACCCAGTTTGCTTGGGGCCTGTGGGGGAACTGATAATCTTCAGGGCCGGGATAGGAACCTGTTTGTGTCTCCCCCGCCCCTCCTACTCTGAGTTGCCTGGGCCTTCAGCCAAATCCTTATCCTTCCAGAGCTTGGGCACTGCCACCAGCTTCGATGGGGTGACTGGGTCTTGAGTTGGGTGATAAAGAGGCCGGGAGACTGGCTGGGGGTGAAAGGGGATGGAAGAGGAGCATTTGTTTCTTCAACAAAATTTCATTGAGCACACAATTACAAATTGACCACTACCCTGCTCAGTTTGAGAGAAGAGAGTCACAAGGCCAGGCCGCAAGGAATGCTGGAGACTGAGGGGGAAGCCCAGGCCTGAGGCAGGGGGTGTGGCTGGACTCTGTTACCAGTTTGAATCCTATTCCACCATTTCTGGAGCATGTGACCTGGCCAGTCATATTTCTCTCCCAGCTTGCCTCCTCATCAGTCAAATGAGGTAATGGTGCTTATCCTGCCTGCCTTTCCTGACTCCAGGATAGTAGAAGGGAAAGCCATTTGTAAATTGATACCTGCTCTCCATACTTAATGGACATTCCTGTTGTGAGAAGGCCCTAAAGCAACTGTCTACCCAGAGCCCAGAGGGAGGAAAGGATCCCATCTGGTGGATTAGGGAAAAGTGCCTGGAGGAGGTGACCTTCCAGCTAGACTTTTTTTTTTTTTATTGATTAATTTTAGAGAGAGAGAGGAAGGGAGAGAGACAAAAATGTCAATCTGTTCCTGTATGTGCCCTGACCAAGGATTGAACCTGAAACCTTTGTGCATTGGGACTATATTCTTACCAATCAAGCTATCCAGGCCCACTTTGACTTTTAAGGATGAATTTATTCTATGATAATGGAAGAAGGCTTTCCAGGTAGAGGACTAGCCAAAACAAAGGTCAGGTGGTAGAATAGTGAAGATGTGCTCTGGAACAAAAAATGATCTGGTATATTTGGACTACAGAGTAAACCATGAGAGCAAATTGCAGAAGACCTTGAATGCTAGGTTAAGACCAGGGCAGGTGGGGAGGGGCGAGGATATTGTCATTTTGGAATAGCCAGGAGTCTTTGAGGTAGAGACACCTGTGTTCTGGCTGGGGTGTGGCAGTCAAGGGCGGAGGGTACTGAGAGGAGAGGGAGAATTGCCAGACAGTTCAGAGAGCCCTCTCCTTGGGAGGATCTTTTTGAAGCCTGGGGCAGATCCGCAGGATAACATCGAGGTGGCAAGAGGCTTCTGAGCCTCTTCACGGGAAAGATGGGTTTTGGCAGGGATGGAGAAAAAGCTGAGTCAGGTGCCCCAGTCCAGGGAGGGGCCCACAGAGGTGTCCACCAATTAACATTCAAAGGCTCTGAAAGGCCCCACTGTCCAAGAGTTTCTCTGGGTGTACTTCAGTGAGGAGAGGGGGCCAATCCCACCAGGAGAAGTACTTCCCAGGTGAAGTGTCATCTCCAGAAGCCCCTGTTGAAACATCACTGGGTGTCAACGAGTGGCTTATTACATAGCTGCTAGGTACCACTAACCCGGTCCTATCAGGCACTCCTGTTTTATGATGAGTAAAATGAGGCTGCAAAAGAAAAGTTATCTGCTGGCCATTGCACAGCCTGTAACTGGCAAGACCAGGACTTGAAGGCAGCACCTCCTATTTCCTTAGAGGTCTGGGAAGAGCTGATGGAGTTGTTGAGAAAGCTAAGATTCTGGCTTTGCGGGCCAGGGAACTTCGGAGGAACAGGCTCCAGGGAGAAGGAAAGAAGGTGTCTTCTGCCACCTTGTGGTCATAGAGCTGCAGAGCCCAGACATCGAGGCTGCCTAAGGGGAGCAGTGCCAGGGGCTCTACCCCAGAAAAGGGCTGATGCGCTGGGTACGTGTGTCAGCTCCAAGGCAAGTGGTTGTGGTGAAAGGGTGGGCTCTCCAGTGGAACTTCCCTGGATTGCAGCTCCAGCTCACCACAACTTGTACAATCCCAGTCAAGTCCCTTATCCTTGCTCTTCATCTTTACTCCTGCAAAGATCCTCACAGCCTTCATGCAATCTTGGCAGTGGGGAAAACCGAGGACCCAGTGATAAGATCCAGGATTTGGGGGCTGGAAGCTTAATTGGGGGGCCTCTTTAAGAAAAAGAAAGCTAGCCTGACCAGGAGGTGGCGCAGTGGATAGAGCATTGGACAGGGACACAGAAGACCCTGGTTCGAAACCCCAAGGTCGCCAGCTTGAGTGTGGGCTCACCAGCTTGAGTGCGGTATCATAGACATGACGCCATGGTCACCGGCTTGAGCCCAAAGGTCGCTGGCTTGAAGCCCAAGGTCTCTGGCTTGAGCAAGGGGTCACTAGCTCTGCTTGAGCCCCCCAGTCAAGGCACATATGAGAAAGCAATCAATGAACAACCAAGTAGCCGCAATTAAGAATTGATGCTTCTCATCTCTCTCTTCCTTCGTGTATGTCTGTCCCTATCTATCCCTCTCTCTGTCTCTGTCAAAAAAATAAAAAAGGCCTGACCAGGCGGTGGTGCAGTGGATAGAGCGTCGAACTGGGATGCAGAGGACCCAGGTTTGAGACCCCGAGGTCGCCAGCTTGAGCGCGGGCTCATCTGGTTTGAGCAAAAGCCCACCAGCTTGAACCCAAGGTCTCTGGCTCCAGCAAGGGGTTACTTGGTCTGCTGAAGGCCCGCAGTCAAGGCACATATGAGAAAGCAATCAATGAACAACTAAGGTGTTGCAACGCACAATGAAAAACTAATGATTGATGCTTCTCATCTCTCTCCGTTCCTGTCTGTCTGTCCCTGTCTATCCCTCTCTCTGACTCACTCTCTGTCTCTGTAAAAAATAAATAAAAAATAAATAAAAAAGAAAGAAAGAAAGAAAAAAAGAAAGCTAAGTGAAGAATACACAATGCCTGTGGCCACTGAAGCTGGAGGATACAAGTGGGAAGGAAAAGAAGTCAGACTGGAAGAAGACAGTGGCCATAACCAGTTGATGTGAACATATTTTACTTTCACAAATTTCATAGAAACATATGACTTTGTGAACACAAGGCCAGGGTCCCTTCTAGGGCCCACACAAGTGCGAGGCCTTGATTGACATATAACTGTCATGGTGAGTTTACCTCTAGTCTTTTTTTTTTTTTTTTTTTTTTTTTTTTTACAGAGATAGTGAGTCAGAGAGAGGGACAGCCTGACCTGTGGTGGCGTAGTGGATAAAGCATCCACCTGGAAATGCTGAGGTCACCGGTTCGAAACCCTGGGCTTGCCTGGTCAAGGCACATATGGGAGTTGATGCTTCCTGCTCCTCCCTCTTTCTCTCTCTCTTTCTCTCTCTCTCTCTCCCTCTCTCTCTCCTTTCTAAAATGAATAAAAATAAATAAAAAACTTATTTGACCAACAGTCACCCCACTAAATTAAAAAAAAAAAAAAGAGAGAGGGACAGACAGACAGGAACGGAGAGAGATGAGAAGCATCAATTATTAGTTTTTCATTGCATGTTGCAACATCTTAGTTGTTCATTGATTGCTTTCTCATATGTGCCTTGACCGCAGCCTTCAGCAGACCAAGTAACCCCTTGCTGGAGCCAGAGACCTTGGGTTCAAGCTGGTGGGCTTTTGCTCAAACCAGATGAGCCTGCGCTCAAGCTGGTGACCTCGGGGTCTTGAACCTGAGTCCTCTGCATCCCAGTCCGATGCTCTATCCACTGCGCCACTGCCTGGTCAGGCAACCCCTAGTCTTGATGGACAAGTATGAGGTCCTTCAGGGGAGACCTGTGGATCTGGGTTCATGTCTCCCAACCACCGCCTACCCTCCCACCCACCCCCAGCTAGGCTGCCTTTCACTCAGAATACCCAGAGCTTTTTACTTGGAACTGAGTCCATACTCACCACACCTTCTGTGGGGATATATCCTAACAGTTAGGTTGCTCCAGCCAGTACTGCTCAGGGATCCTCCGTTCCATCCAATCTCTCCTTTGCTTTCCAGGCTTGAGAGATCTAACCCTATAAGCCCCAAGAAGCCTTCTCTGCCTGCCCTTGCCTCCCCAGGCAGTGCCAGCACTCTGCCTGGCACAGAGGCCTTTGGTCCATACAAAGTTGTTGTCTGATGTCACCCACATGTGGTCAGTCCATATGGATACATCCTGAGCCCCATCTCTGACAGCCATGCCTGGGGTGTGCAGTGGGAGACAGAGAGAAGACTCAGACCCAGTTCCAATCCTCCTCTAGCTCACAACCTGGTGGACAGGTAAGACATGGACTGAATCTTAAAACTTTTAAGACTAACAATAACTTAGCACTCAGTTGGTCCTGGTGATTGCCAAACTCTTGAAGAAGCCCAGTATGGGAAACAGAGGGAAGTAGTGGGTGTGTAGGAAAGGTCCATGAGCTTGGCCTCCCCCTATCCTGCCCCCCTGCTGGGCCTCTCCCAGCCCTTCTATGAGTTGGGATCACTGTTCAAGTTCAAGCCTTTTTGCTTTAACAGAGGCCCAGCAAGTGTAAGAGATGTGACCAAGGTCACAAAACAAGTTAGTGGCTGAGGCTGGATTCAAACCAAGTCTGCTTGACTCCAGGTTTGAGGGTCTCTGCTCAACCTCAATACTGGACAGTTAGGACTTAGCCATCCCTTCCCACCCTTGACTCACATCTCCCTACTCTCACTCTGGATCTTCCACTACTCAGCGCAGCCAAATGGCAAAGTGAAGTTCAAAGGGGCCCCAGGGGCCCGTGGCAGTGGGACAGTAAGGAGGGGACCCTTTCGGAACCCCCCACTGGAATGAGGGCAGAGAATGGGCTTTTTTCTGTTGGTTCACTGGTATCCTCAATCTGAGCACAGAGCCTACCACACTGTTTTCAGCATGTTAGTTGAATGAATAAATTTGAAGTGGCAATTTAGGGTAGAGGGACATTTTTGGGTGGGAAAATCATCCCTCCAGGCTGACCTCACCCACCTCTGGATGCTTCCCCCCACCCCCTGGGGGTGGGCATCTGGGCTGGACTTCCTGCAGATCTTATTAAAGATTGTCCTATCACAGGAAGCTGTTCTGTGATTCTGTGAAAGTCACTTTCTCCTGTCTGAGCCTCCATTTCCTCATCTGTTAAAAATACTCCCTTTACAGTGTTTTAAATTATTCCATTGAAATAGTTATTATGACTTTTCATGTGCCAGGCATTGTATAATTCACATGAGATTGAGAAAACAAATGAGATCATAGCTATAAAATACAACACCGCCTGACACATAGTGAGTGGTCAGTCAGTGACAGTTCCCCACCCCCTCCAGCCCACGTCCACCTAGTGCCTCCCAAAATAATGCTGTCCTCACTCAAGACTGTATTCAGGAACTGGTAACAGTCCACAGCTTCCAAGGAGGACGAGAGGGTGAGGCAGTTGAATGAGCTAGGGACACCAGATGAGAAGAAAATAGAAACTAAATAAGGGTGCTAATGCCAGGCATGGCCAGTAGGTGGCAGAAGCGTCTGTAAAATGAGCCTGTCCTCTGGCAGACTCTCCTAAATGGCTCCCAGACCATCTGTTTGGCTGTCTTCATGAATACGAATATAGTTGTATGAATGTGTGCCCCAGTGGGAAGTGTGTGTATAAAGAAGTGCATAGGCATACATGTGCATACTTATGGTATGAACACAAATGATCAATATGTATACAGGTGCCAGGAGTCTGGGGGAGAGAACAGAATGTATCTGACGATGTGAGGAACTGTATGGGAAGGCCTGACCAGGCGGTGGCTCGGTGGATAGAGTGTTGGACCCAGGTTGGGTCGCCAGCTTGAGAGTGGGCTCATCTGGTTTGAGCCAAGCTCACCAGCTTGAGCCCAAGGTCGCTGGCTCAAGCAAGGGGTCACTCGGTCTGCTGTAGCCCCATGGTCAAGGCACATATGAGAAAGCAATCAATGAACAACTAAGGAACCACAACGAAGAATTGATGTTTCTCATCTCTCTCCCTTCCTGTCTGTCCCTATCTGTCCCTCTCTCTGACTCTTTGTCTCTGACACACACACACACACACACAGAACTGTATGGGGAGGATGTTTGTGTGCACAGTCAGGTGTGTGTACATGTGGCCTCTGGGTCAGTGGGGGGTCTGTGTGCATGTGACTGTGTGGACGTCCCCCACTGCAGAACCTCCTCAACTTTTGGGTCCTGGACCCAGACCCCTGGCACCTCCAATGAATCCTGCAACAAGGCATATGGTGACACACAGTGCATAGCCTATTTCAGAGGGTTCTGGAATCACCTGTGGACCTCCTAGGGGGTCCCCCTGGGTAAAGGAGTACACTCAGATGTTAATAGAATGGGGAACTATCAGTGATGTTTTCTCCCTTTTTTTTTCAAGATTATTAAGTTTCTCAGATTTCTATATTAAGCATTCTATAAGAACCATAAACATTATTAAGAAAAGAACCATGCTCCTTCCCAGTAGTCTCCTTTTCCTCCTAGGGTATGGTGCAGTTCCCCCGAGTCTGGTAATTCTGTGGGGCCCAGCAGCCAGTGAGAAAGAGCAGGCCTTGCTCAGCATGGGGGAGCCCTGAGAGCAGCTGTGGGATATCCAACCAGGCCACAGGGTCAGTACAGAGCAATCAGAGAAGGCTTCCTGGAGGCAGAGGAAGTGGAACTGACCTGGAAGGGTGCTGAAGTTGGCACATGACAGGAGTCTGCCCTTTCTACTCCACTTCTCTGAGAACAGCCTGCCCTTGGGCCGGGCCCCCACAGTCCTTTTCTTATAGAGGGTCCCCTTCTCCCTCCGAGGGAGTTTGAGGTTGCAGGCAAGCAAGATTGAATGTAGAATCCTAGAATTCCCCCACTGGAAGGGAACATGAGAGGTCATCTGGGTTTTTCAAGCAACTAGCAGCTATTGGGGGTTAAAGGCAGAATGTGTTTCCCCAACGGTAACAGTGTGCCCTAGTTACCATGCACAGCTGTTGTCTTGTTGGGTGTTCGGGAAAGTCCTGGTGAGTTCGTTATAATTATTGTTATCTTATTTTACAAAACAGTACAGGGATGCCCATGGTGGTCAAACAGATGCTTTTCCTCGGGGAATAGGAAAGCTCCACTTTGCACACGTACTCACCTTAACACCCAGGTGCTCTTGAGCAAGCTGGCAAACACTCTCTCACCTTCAGAGATGTTCTTCCCAGCCTCAGTGGGAGCTGGCTGGGGGTGGAGCTGCCAGGCCTCCATGAAGTCCCCCTGACCTGAGTCACTCTCTGTGGGCAGGATGAGGCCAAGCAGTCTCCCCACCCTGGGAAGTCAGGTGGCCCTGCCCAGGCTGCTGCCCACACAATCTGCAGCTGAGTAGGACTAAGATCCCAGTCTGGGACAGGGCAGCCCGACGCCTTGGTGCTCATCACCTTGGCACAGCAGCCCCGGGTGGGCAGCCCTGGGCTGCAGCTCTGGTTCTCTGAAGGGAAACTGTCCCAGAAAAGGAAGAAGGGCTCTGTGCCCTGGTGCCCTCTTAAGGGCTCACACGCAGTGGGGAGGCAGATTCCGAGTTGGGAAGTTTTCCTCCCAGAGAGTTACTTAGCCATCAGTGCCAACACCTATTGGAGAAGGAGAGACTGAGGAGGTGGAGAAGGTCTTTGGGGGCATCAGACTCTAATTCCCACACCCAGAACTGCCTTGAATGCACAGAGGTTTGGGGCTTCTATACCCAAAGGCAAGGTCGCCAAGGGACAGGGGGATGGAAGGGAGGTAGGAGGAGGGTGAATGGAAAGGGGAGTTAGTGGGAGATGTGGGGTGGGCAGGGCTCTGTCGGAAAAGAGACTTAGATGGGGGCGGGGGGAGTACAGGGGAGAGGAAGAGCCAATTTGGAGGTCGGAGGAGGAAGGGAGGCCTAGAGGCCCGGTTTGGTTTGGGCCATACTGTAGAATTAGCTACAGCTGCCTTGTGTGTCTGTCTCTCCCCCAGATGGGTTTCTTAAGGAAAGTGCTATATTTACCTCCGAGACGGGTCCTGAGTGCAGAGCTATACTTACCACTCTGTTTGAGCAGGCAGGTCTGTCACCTCCAAACTGCCCCACGCACACATGCACGTGCGTGCGCACACACACGGAAATCACAGAAGACACAACCAGAGATATGGACACTGGGAATAGTGCTCACTTTATTGGGGAAACAGACGGTTGGGTCCTTGGTACCAAGATGGGACCTGGGATTGGCAAAAGCCAGGTGTTTGATCCAAGCTTCATTTGTGACATGGCTGCTTCCTCATCCCCAACGTGGGCGGCTCCAAACACCAGACCCCCAGGCATCCTTTTCTCTGCCTCTCGGAAGATGCCCAGGGGATTTTACCAATAGATGTCTGTTTCTGGGGTCAAGGAACAAGAAGGAAATGTCTCTGTTCTCTCCCAGGATTGGTAGAATCCCCAGAGTTTATCAACTTCTACCTCTGTCCCTTCATTGTGTAGAGGCCCAGAGAGGGACAGAGACCTGCCCAAAGTAACACAGCAAGGGAGTGGAGAAAAGAGTGAAACTCACATTCCATTTCCTGGCTTGGGACTCATTCCAAGAAGAGATTCTAGAACATGAGTCCCATCAGATGGATGTTACCTGCACTGACATCCACCAAGGGACTCCATCCCCATGACATTTAAACCGGAAAGTCTAAGCCAGTGCCACCCGGGGACCTCTCTTCCCTCCCAGGCTGTGCCCACCTCTTGGGTTCCTGGGAGGACAGTCTTGGTGAGAACAAAAGGGGGCAGTTCTGTATAAGGTACTTGAGGTGAAATCATCTTCTTGAAAATTTCTTCTCCAATGCATTCTTTTGTTTCGTTTCTAGTGGTTTTTTAATTGATTTGAGAGAGAGAGAAACATCAGTTTGTTGTTTCACTAATTTATGCTTGGTTGACTCTTATATTTGCCCTGACCAGGGATTGAACCTGCAACTTTGGTGTATTGGGACGACACTGTAACCAACTGAGCTACTCAGACAGGGCCTTCCAATGCATTTTGTCACACCTTTGCTCCTGAACCACCTACTGCATTAAGAGACACAGGTTGGAGCATGTGTAAACTAAAACACTACATAATATTAAAAAGCTCCATTTGTTGAACACTTACTATGTACCAGGCACTTCATTCATCCACTGGGTAGAATAACTACCATGTGCAGAGCCATTTTCTGGGAACATTTTTCTGACCAAAACAGACAAGACCCTTCACTCACAGCCTCTTTACAAATCTTCACACTTCCTGCCAGGTGAGCACTGTCATCCACGATTGCAGATATGAGCTCAGAGTGAAGTGATTTGCCCAAAATCATACAGCAAAGTCACGCAGGCAGTTGAAAAATTACAAAACAAGCAGGCCTTCCAAGGCAGGGGAAGTCGATGGGGAGAGGAACCTGCCAAGGTCACAGCAGTTTCTTGGGCAGCTGGCATGTGGCTCTGCTGCCAAGGTGATGAGGCACAGAAGCTGGCACGGGCTCAGGCATGCCTGCGAGCTGGACGCTCAGTCTCCCTAGTGTCCTCTGTGTAATCACAGAGCTTCCTCTTGGGATGCAGGAGGAGGAAAGCAGAAGAAGGGAACTTGACAGACCCAAGGTTATATCCTTATTGGCCCAGCTATTGACAGGCCATGTGGCGGCCTTGGACAAGTCATTTCCTTCTCTGCACCTCAGTTTCCTCATCTGTAAAATCAGGGTAATAATAATAAAATGCCTACCTCATAGTCAACCTCTGAAGATTAAATAAATTACCCATGTGAAGTGCTTAGAGCCATGATGAGCACTACGTGCTGCATATTACATGTTACTAACTACAGGGGCCTAGTTTACGCTGAGATGGCTGTGTGAAAGCGCTCTGCACTCTGGGAAGAGCTGGCTCCCAGGAGGACTCATGGCCAGTGGCGATGACAGAGCTAGAGCCTGGGCAACCCCTCAGCCTAGCGCTCTACTCCATCAGGATGTCCATCTTAAAGACCCTCACCAGCTCCTTTAAGAACTCCCAAGTTGCCTGTTGCCAGAGCCACACAGCCAGCTGTCCTGGTCTCCTGTCTCCCAAGGTCTGCAAGCTTGGAGTGGAGGAGCTGGGCCCTGACTCTCGCCTGTCATTTCCCCCAGCTCCCAAGAATGAAAGAAAAGAATAAACAATAATAAATAAATAAATAAATGATGAGAGAAAGGTGAGTGTCTGTGTTTTGTGTGCAAGTGCTGGAGCCACCACCGAGGGGCTTTGGAACCTCTGGAGCTAGTTCCCACCGGATGGCAGTAGTCCGCAGGCCGGGAAAACAGCCGGAGGCCAGGCCACAGGCTCGGGAGCTGCTGCTGCAAACAGAGCACTGGTCTATAGTGGGAGACCAGCCTGGTGTTGATCCTCCAAGTCCTCTCAGGACACGGGCGGCCCCTCTCCACTTTGAGGAGCATTTCAAATTCCAAGCCAAGCAAACCTCCTTAGACAGCTGCCTCTGGCACCGCCACCATGGTTACAGACTAACCATGTCTGGGGGGTGCGGGTCCGCTCTGGTCCAGGCACTTGGTAAGTGCATCACTTGCATCATCTCCAGCCCTCAGAGTGGGATCTTGGGAGTAAAGTGACTTGCCTAAGATCACACTGCTAGCAAGTGTCCAGGAATCCAGCCAAATCAGTACTCTTATGAGAGTGAGCATCATATTAGAGACTGACTCATTCCTTGGACTTAGGTCTAGGAAGAAATAGAAGCCCAGAGAGGGAAAATCCCTTGCCTAAGTCACACAGCCAGTTAGCTTCAGAGCAGAGACTTGAATGCAGATTTTGGGGTTTACCAGGCCATGTAGGAGACTGAACTTGAGGACGCTGATTTACTCCCACCACCCTCCTGCCCTCCCCACCCCCAATCTCTTTTATATGACACTTGACATTATCCATCACTCCCTCCCCCTGGGAACGCCCTCCTTCTCCAGTTTCCATGGCAGCACATCTCCCATCCTCCTCCAGCTTCTTGGCAACTTCTCACTTTCCACAGTGGCTCCTGAGCCCAGAGATCCCTAGGCTGGGTCCCCAGTCTCTTCTCTCTCATGACTGGCCCTGGACAATGATCTACTTTCCCTCTTGGTCTCTAGCTCTGACCTTGCACTGTAGCTCCACTTCTAAGTAACAATGACTTAACATGTGCTAGAAGCTTACATATATGCTGGGCCCTACACATCAGGTTTCCAAATAACACAGTTTCATTCAACATCATTTTATTATAACATTGATGAGGAAAAAAATTGATTCCCACCTGAGACCACTGTTTGTGTAGGATTCTCCTCAGGTCTGTGAGATTTTTTTTCTGGGTACAGATTTTAAACTTTTTCTTTTTCTTTAAGCGAGAGACACACAGAGAGACAAAGTGAGGGACAGACAGGAACAGATAGACAGGAAGGGAGAGAGATGAGAAGCATCAACTCATAGTTGTGGCACCTTAGTTGCTCATTGATTGCTTTCTCATATGTGCCTTGACTGAGGGGCTCCAGCTGAGCCAGTGACCCCTTGCTCAACACAGCGACCATGGAGTAATGTCTATGAACCCACGCTCAAGTGGTTCAAGTGGCTGAGCCCACGCTCAAACTGGCAACCTCAGGGTTTCAAACCTGGGTCCTCGGAGCTCCAGGTCGACGCTCTATCCACTGCGCCACCACCTCGTCAGGCTTACATGGATTTTAATGTTTAATATTAGAAGTGTTTTGGGTCTTTATTTAGAAGCTGTGTAATGTTTTGTGGCTAGAAATATCCTGTAGGAACTTAACTCTTGCTTATATCAATTAGCCTGTGCAAAATGGTTTTGTTACACATCATATCACTTAAGGTTGCATTGTCCAAGAAACTATAGATGTTAAGGGAGGACTTGCTGCTGTATGTTAAAATTCATTAAATTCTTAAAGCCCCATGAAGGAAGTTCATTCTCCAGATGAGGAAACTGAGGCACAGAGAGAGAAAGCCAAGATCTGACTCCAGCCTCAATCACTACTTCTATTACAACAAGAGATATGAGATTGTAGGGTATTTTGAAACCAGAGACAAAACTTCCTTTCCTCCCACCTCCTGAAGAGAGAAGAATGGAAATCTTGGGGGAAATCAGACCAACTCTAGTTTTTTTTTGTTTTTGTTTTTGTTTTTTTTTTCATTTTTCTGAAGCTGGAAACAGGGAGAGATAGTCAGACAGACTCCCGCATGCGCCCGACCGGGATCCACCCGGCACGCCCACCATGGGGCGACGCTCTGCCCACCAGGGGGCGATGCTCTGCCCATCCTGGGCGTCGCCATATTGCGACCAGAGCCACTCTAGCGCCTGAGGCAGAGGCCACAGAGCCATCCCCAGCGCCCGGGCCATCTTTGCTCCAATGGAGCCTTGGCTGCGGGAGGGGAAGAGAGAGACAGAGAGGAAAGCGCGGCGGAGGGGTGGAGAAGCAAATGGGCGCTTCTCCTGTGTGCCCTGGCCAGGAATCGAACCCGGGTCCTCCGCACGCTAGGCCGACGCTCTACCACTGAGCCAACCGGCCAGGGCAGACCAACTCTAGTTTTGAGAGCCCTGCAATGCTTTAGTTTTGAGAGCTCTACAATGCTTTGGACTCACACTGTCAATTTGGAGCTTTAAAATGCATGAAGCACAGTACATTTTAAAATGTGAAGAGCTGGAGAGTGCCAGGAGGAACAAAAGTTTGGGAAATTGCCTTTTTCCTTCAGGTTTTTCCATTTGGTTTTAAGTCTTCAAAAACCTCACCCCAGGGTTCCAGCTACTATGGCTCTTCTACTTCAATGATGTCTGGAATTCAGCATTAAATTCCTGAAAACCAGGACCCTGGAGTTTCACTAATCTGAGTTCTGTCACCTCTAACAAGCTCTTGACCTCTCTGAGCCCGACTTCCTGTCTAAGATAAGGGTACTAGTACTACCCCCACTCTCCCACCGTGTTCCCCCAGGGGTGTCATCAGACATGTTCAGTGAAGCCCCATGCTCCGGCTGCGCACAACTTCTCCGGTTTGCCAAGCACTTGAACGTTTCCCTGCTTTCTTGCACACGCTGTTCCCGCTCCTTGGTGGCCAACTCCTAGTCACCCATTAAGGCCCCCTGACCCTTTTCCAATTCTTCCAAAATTGCTACAAATATGTTTCAGTAAAAAGCTAGAAAAGGCACTTCCCTGTGACACCCTCCCTGGGGCTCCCTGTCACTGCATGCATTTCGGGAAGAAGCAATGATCTATCTATGCTTCACCTCCCAGCACAGGCTCCAAGTCTCCGAGAGCAGGGCTGTGCCTCATGCATCTCCGAGTCCCAGCGCCCCGCGTGCACCCAGCCTGGCATGAAGTAAACAGACTTCACTACAAATTGCTTTACCTTAAATGCACGTGGTGTTAACCCAGACCCTACTGACCCCCAGACAAATTTATATATGGAAAGTGGTGAAAGGGGGGCAGTTTGTTAGAGCCACAGGAAACAGCCATGAGGGGACCCACAGCAGCCTTGAGACAGGCATGCTCTAGAAGGGGTTGAAGGGAACACAGTCCTTGCAAGGAAAATAAAACAGACCTGGTTCCAATGTCAACTCCTTTAGGAATCTTCCCTGGTCTCTAAATTGTCCACTTCCTCTGACATCTCCTTAAGGTATTCGCAGGAGGGGTCCCAAGTGATGAGGAAGGTCCAGTTCTCAGGAGTGTCTCCTGAGAAGGGGACTGGGCTTTGTCCATTAAGGATCTCCCACCCCTAATGTGCCCCAAGCCCGTTTATGTGCCTGAGCCCCACCCCTCTGAATGCTAGTTCAGCCCTGCGGGAGTGACAGCCTCCCAGACAGGTGAAAGGCTTTTGTTCCAAGGAAATGACTGTCAAAGGGAGAAGAGGTACATTGTTCCTTTTTTTCCCTTTTCTTTTTCTTGAGACAAAAACGTCAATTTCTTTCCATCTGTCCCCAAAAGGGAAAAAGATTAAATTTGTTTTTACAAGGATGTCAGAACACTGCTTCAATAGGGAGTCAGGGTATATGCCTAAGACTGCACCTGTGAGGAAGGGGAGAGTGGTGGGGGGATGAGGATGAAGGTGGGGGGAAAGGGAGCAGGGGGGGCACAGGGAACAAGGACCAACCCTGATATTGAGGGAAGCAAAGATCTGGGTTTGCCTCAAAAAAAAAACACAACACAACACCAAACAAATGAGAATGCCTAGGTCTGCCTGGATGCCCCTCTCAGCAGCTTGAAGGGGGCAGCTAAGGTGGGGGACCTGGGGGCCCAGGGAAGAGGCAGAGGGGAGCACGTATTGGCATTAGCATTGCAATTATAAAAACCTTCTTCTCCCCAGTTCCTTCGAAGTCACGTTCCCATGTGGGCAGTTCTAGCTCACTGGAAACACTGGACACAGTGGTGCAGCCAGATGTAGGGAGAAGGGAAAGAGGATTTCTCGGAGGTTCTTCTCAGGAACCCTAGACCCGGAGCCAGGGGCAGGGAAAGCCTGCACTGACACTTCAGATGCCCCACCCAGCCCCTAGAGCTCTACTGCAAGGTCCTCTGTCCTCCAGCACCAGGGCCAGAAAAGCCAGTCCCTCAAAAGCATCTGCCCTCTGGCTTTGGGACTTAACCTCAAAGCATGACCATTCCCCCACTTCCTGCCTCAGCCCACCCCCCACCACCTTTTGGCAGAGACCAACCTGCAGCTTTGGTTCTGGAACTGAAGCCATGAGTCCGGCTCACTCCTTTTGAGCCTCATTAGAGACTGGGGGGCTGATGTTCTCCCCAAGTGAGGTCCTGTTCTGCTATCCCATCCTGGAGCCACCCACCCTGCTCCAGTGTCCTGTCCCAACTCCCACTGAGATACAGCACTGGGGACACTACTTTGATGCTGAGAAACCCCAGCCCATTCCAAGGAAATGACTGTCAAGGAGTGAAAAGGTATTTTTTTTCTCTCCCTGTTTTGTTTCCTTTTTCATTTATAAAGATGTCAAGGTGGACCTAGACCTCAGGAAGCCCAACCTTGAGCCCCACCTCCTGCTAGAACTCAGGGCTGGGACTCTACCCCAAAGTTGAGGCCCCTATCGCCCGAACACAGGCCCTATGCCAGGGCCCAATCTTTCTTATTTTATTTTGTGTGTGTGTGTGTGTGTGTGTGTGTATTTTTTTATTTTATTTTTATTTTTTTTTTGTATTTTTCTGAAGCTGGAAAGGGGGATGCAGTCAGACAGACTCCCGCATGCGCCCCACCAGGATCCACCGGCACGCCCACCAGGGGGCGATGCTCTGCCCATACGGGGCGTCGCTCTGTCGCGACCAGAGCCACTCTAGCGCCTGGGGCAGAGGCCAAGGAGCCATCCCCAGCGCCCAGGCCATCTTTTGCTCCAATGGAGCCTCGGCTGCGGGAGGGGAAGAGAGAGACAGAGAAGAAGGAGAGGGGGAGGGGTGGAAAAGCAGATAGGCGCCTCTCCTGTGTGCCCTGGCCAGGAATCGAACCCGGGACTTCCGCACGCCAGGCCGACGCTCTACCACTGAGCCAACCGGCCAGGGCCTCAGGGCCCAATCTTGAGCCACGCTCACGGTCTTGTCCTGGCTTCTCACCTGCCTGGGGAAGAGGCCCCCTCCTCACTACACAAAGACCCCATCTTGCAGCTCAATTCTCTAGCCACCATCCCTACCACTGCCGCTCCTGTGTCCTGGGCCCAGGATCTTCAGGTCTCAGTCCGTATTCCCACTGGCAAGCACAGCTCAGGGTCAGAACTTGAAGCTGTCCCAAGGTTGAGTCCCCGCCCCCTGTAGAGGCCCTGTTTATCCACCCAGTTCTAGAGCCACTGGTCCTACTCCTTAGGGGGTCACTAGCTCCTCCTGCCGTCCCCAACCCAGAGCCCCTGACCATGCACAGTCCAGAGGCACTGCGCCCACCGTCCTGCTCTCTGCGGGGGCTCAGAGGTCCACCCACTGCAGGGGCCCCTTCTCTTGGCCTCAGCCTCATCTCAAGCCCGGCCCATTTCTCAAAACAAAGGCCCTCTTTTGCCCCCTTCCCGTCGTGGCCCCCGCCCCCACTAGAACTCGGTGTAACCACCAGGTCACTCCGGTGGGGTGCGCGGTGGGCCGGCCGGGCCTGGTCAGGCGGCGGTGCCGCCAGGACCATCGGACGGGGTGCAGGCGGTGACCCGTTCGCGGACCGTAGCTTCGCGGGCGCGGCTGAAGCTGCCAGGCTCCGGGCGGCCGCAGGGCGAGCGGCAGAGCTGGCGGAAGCAGCGCTTGAAGTTCTCGTCGAGGAAGGCATAGAGCAGGGGGTTGAGGCTGCTGTTGGCGTAGCCGAGCGCGATGCACAGGTGTAGCGCCGCCACCACCAGCGGGTCGCGGCGGTTGATGTCCACCAGCATCCAGACAATAACGAAGATGTGGATGGGCGCCCAGCACACCACGAAGGCGCCCACCACCACCAGCACCATGCGCGTGATGCGCCGCAGACTGCGGTCCTTCTCCTTGGAGCCTGAGAGCAGGCGCACACTGCGCAGGCGCAGCAGCATCAGGCCATAGCACACGGTGATGATGAGGATGGGCACCACGAAGGCGAAGAGGAACACGCAGATCTTGGTTACTGTGTCCCAGTACCAGCTGGGGCTGGGGAACTGGAGCATGCACACCACTGCCCCGTCTGGGTCAAGGAAACAAAGAAAAACATACGGGATAAGAGGCTTGGGGACCTAAGGGACCCTGCCTGCCTGCTCACCCACCCTCCTTAACTTGGTCAAGTCCCACTGCCTCCTCCTGGCCTTCACTCAGGGTGATTCCTCTACCTGGAATGTTCTCCTTCCCTTTTGCACTTGGTGAACTCATACTCATCCTTCAAGACCCCAGCAGGATTGGTGCTTGTGTATAAGGTCTTCCTAGACTCTCTCCCAGCACCTTTATAAACCTCTAGTCCTTGGGCAACAATACTGATATAATTTAGTCCAAGCCCACTAAATGCTAGTTATTATAACTCAGAACAGCTCACACATTTCCAAAGTAGCTTCAGTGGGGACAGTATTGCTAAACCGACAGAGAGCATGAGTTAAGAGCAGTACTCAGGTCCTACTAGCTGTGTGGTGTAGCCTTGGGCAAATTATTCAAAATTCCAGAGCTTTCCTAAGGTGGAACCAGTAGTAACAGCATTTAAATCTCATAGGGTTGTTGTGAGGATTATACGGGCTAAGGCAGGGCTCAGGAAACTTTTTGGCTGAGACAGCCATAAATGCCACATATTTTAAAATGTAATTCCATGAGAGCCATACAATGACCCTTGTACGTTCTGCATTATCCAATAAAAATTTGGTGTTGTCCCGGAGGACAGCTGTGATTGGCTCCAGCCACCTGCAACCATGAACATGAGCGGTAGGAAATGAATGGGTTGTAATACATGAGAATGTTTTATATTTTTAATAATGTTATTATTTTTTTATCAAAGATTTGTCTGTGAGCCAGATGCAGCCCCATGAGCCATAGGTTTCCAACCCCTGGGCTAAGGCATTAGCACAGTGGGGTTCAAACTAAATGGTGCATTCAAGGGGCAGAGGGTAGATACCTGCAGGAGTCCCCAGGCTGGGGAGGCAAATCTCAGCTTAATGGCAAAACCTTTCTGACTGCCAGAAATGGACCAGAGATAGAGGGATACCCAGGATGGAATGCATTCCCTGTTCCTGAAGTGTGGGCATGAGTTGGATGAGAACCTCAAGGGATGTTGGGAGATATAGTTACAGGACTGAGGCTGGCTCAGAAGACTCCTGAGGTCTTTCGGAATTCTGGAAGCTGAGGAGCTACACAGTAGACTTGGAGCCTGAGAGTTGTGCAAAGGGGGCTGGGGATCCACAGAGTGGATCCAGGACATCAGGGTGACAGGATCCACAGGAGTGACTGAGTCCAAGGACTTCACTGTACAGATGGTAGAACCAGGCCCAGAAAGGAACAGCACTGCAGCACTTGTCCAAGGTCACACAGCAAGTGGCATGCAAGTGCCAACTGCACACAGTGGGGAAGTGGTGTGTGTGTGTGTGTGTGTGTGTGTGTGTGTGTGTAGTGAGGAGGCCCATCTGGCCCAGCCCCCACCCCACCCCACAGGGCTGCAGTTAATGACCTGAAAACTGAAGGCTGACAGTGAGGAATAGGGCCCAGCTGCTGAGTCAAGATCAATAGCTCAGAGACTTGATAAGGTCTCTACCTTTGTGAGAGTCAATGGTGGGCAAGAAGCCTCCTGCCGAGCCTGTTTCCCTCTCCCACCACAGCATTGATGATCTGCAAACCTTCACCACAGGGGCCAAAGGAGCAACAGATACAGGGGCAGGAGCCCTGGGTTCTAGGCTGAATTCCACCAAATGTCTGGCTGTGTGACCCTAAGTAAACCATCTGACCTCTCTGATTCTCATCTTTCTTACAGCCAACTCAAGGTAGGAGTCCCTCCCCGCCTTGTCTATCTCATAGGCTTAATCATTCTAATTGACGCTATTTATTGGGCTTTGGCAATGATCCAGGACTTGTCCTAAGTATACACATACACCCCCATTTAATCTTCTCAACACCCCATGATGTAGTGTGACTCAGATAGGTTAGTGATTAGCATTAGTGTCTTTGGCACCCTGCTGAACTACTTTTCTCACTTCTTTACATCAAGTTGGAGTCATGTGACCAGCTATCACTGGGAAGAGATGGGCCATAATGTTTAAAAGCTGTTGTGCTTTCTCACCACTCCCTCTCCAGATTCATCTGCTGGCCAGATGCCAGCAGTGGAGGATTCCAAAACCACCACCTGGAGCCTGGGTCCCAGAACAGCTGTGTGGCAGAGACCCTCCACTTCTTGCTCACACTGAACTATAGTGTGAGGGAGAAATAAGCTTCCGCTAAGCCACTGAGCAGCTACCCTGACTGACATAGGTGGTTACTATACTAATAATAATTACCATTTTATTCTGAGGAAATGCACCTATCTGTCATTCTCTGAAGGCCAATCTCTAGGCATTGCTTTAGTCATTTGGGCTAATGATTTCAAATTGGGGTAGAAGGGAGTTTGGGATGGGATTGCAGATCTTGTGGCCTCTACTGCTCACTGATCAGTGGCACCCTCACCCCACTGCCCATCTAACTATCTCCTTAAAGATCAGTCATTCACAGCCTGACCAGGCGGTGACGTAGTGGATAGAGTGTCAGACTGGGATGTGGAGGACCCAGGTTCGAGACCCCAAGGTCACCAGCTTGAGTGCGGGCTCATCTGGTTTGAGCAAAGCTCACCAGTTTGGACCCAAGGTCGCTGGCTCAAGCAAGGGGTTACTCAGTCTGCTGAAGGCCCACGGTCAAGGCACATATGAGAAAGCAATCAATGAACAACTAAGGTGTCACAACGAAAAACTAATGATTGATGCTTCTCATCTCTCTCCGTTCCTGTCTGTCCCTAGCTAAACCTCTCTCTGACTCTCTCTCTGTCTCTGTAAAAAATAAAATAAAATAAAAAGATCAGTCATTCACATACTTCTGGTCAGTGGCAACATACTCATAGATCAGCCATCTATAATCCCATTTATAATTTCCTTTGGCCAGGAACCCATATGACCATTGACCAGCCATTCATCCTTACCACAGTCAACCATTCACATCCCTCACTGGCCAGCCATTCCCATTCCTGTTGGTTGACTATTCATACTCCCACTGGCGAGTCATCCACGCTTTCATTGATCAGCAATCCATACCCTGGTAAGTGGCTTGTAAACCCACAAAGGCCTGTGTGCTGCCTCCTCTGACCACTCACCCCGGGGACGGGTCACGGCCATGACCATGATAGGTACCCCAACACCTGAGGCCAGGACCCAGATGCAGATGTTGATCAGCTTGGCCTTGGCGGGTGTGCGGAAGTCCAGGGCCTTGACAGGGTGACAGACAGCAATATAGCGGTCAACACTCATCATGGTGAGCGTGAAGATGCTGGTGAACATATTGTAGTAGTCAATGGAGAGCACAACCTTGCAGAGTAGTTCCCCAAAGGGCCACGTCTCCATCAGGTACTTGGCGCTCTGGAAGGGCAGCGTGCTGGTGGCCAGTGCATCTGCCAGAGCCAGGTTGAAGATGTAGATATTGGTGGCTGTCTTCATCTTAGTGTACCTTAAAAGGAAGTGCATGTATAACTGTTCCATTTCATAGATTTCAGTTTCACATGAAACTCAGAGCAGTGAAATGACTAGTCTAAGGTCATACATAAGGTCAGGCAGAGGTAGGACTGGAACCTTGACCTACCCAACTTAGCATCTTTCCTTTCCACCATAATAGATTGCAAGAGCATTTCTCTGGCTGGGACAGACTTTGACAGAAAATATTTTAGGAAAAGCACTTGTCTTTAAAAATAACACTGGCACTGGCCGGTTGGCTCAGTGGTAGAGCGTCGGCCTGGCGTGTAGGAGTCCCGGGTTCGATTCCCAGCCAGGGCACACAGGAGAAGCTCCCGTCTGCTTCTCCACCCCTCCCCCTCTCCTTCCTCTCTGTCTCTCTCTTCCCCTCCCGCGGCCGGGGCTCCATTGGAGCAAGGATGGCCGGGCGCTGGGGATGGCTCCATGGCCTCTGCCTCAGACGCTAGAATGGCTCTGGTCGCAACAGAGCGACACCCCGGATGGGCGGAGCATCGCCCCCTGGTAGGCATGCTGGGTGGATCCCGGTCGGGCACGTGCGGGAGTCTGACCGCCTCCCCATTTCCAGCTTCAGAAAAATACAAAAAAATAAAATAAAATAAAATAACACTGTGCACTTGCCTGGCCTGTAGTGGTGCAGTGCATAGATCATCGACCTGGAACACTTAGGTTGCAGGTTTGAAACCCTGGGCTTGCCAGGTCAAGGCACTTACAAGAAGCAATCAGTGAATAACTAAAGCGAAGCATCTATGAGTTGATACTTCTAGTTCCCCCCTTCGTCTCTGTAAAATCAATAAATAAAATTGTTTAAAAAATTAAAAAAACCTGTGCTCCAGAGGAAAACAGTTCTAGGTTCTAATCCTGCCTCTACTCTTTGTCAGCTGAGTGATTCCGGGCTATTAACTTCAACTCTCTAAGCCTTGGTAAAAAGAGAGGTGATACTTTTACAAACCTCATTGGGTTATTATGAAATTTAATAAGTTGATACAGTGCTAAGCCCAAAGCCCAAAGCATAAGTGCTCAGCACTGATAACTGTTATTATTCTTCATATGTAAAGAATGAAGCTGGAAGCTAGACCAGAGTGACCTGACCCTCTGCCCACTGACCTGGCCTTTTGGGAATATGATTGGGCAGCTCTGAGGGAGGGGTCTCTCCCTAACAGAACGACTGGGGCCTTAGACCGCCTGGGGTGTCCTCCACGGTAGATCAGGTTGCCCAGTCCTTTCTGCGGTCCTATCCAGACCATCTTATTCCCATGCAGCTGGACCCACCCAGCTGTAGGGAAGGGGAGCAGGTGATGGTGTCAGACATCCGACACAGAGCACGTGCCAAGGTGTCCAAGCCGGATGTCTGCAACCAAACCCTGCACCTGAAACTCTCCAACATCTCCCCACGCTCTGTGCTGCCGCCCAGCTGCTTGCGCTACAACCGGCCCCTTGTTTGGCCAACACTTACCGTCGTGGTCCCTTCTGTACCAGGGCCTGGGCTGGGCACCAGGCAGCCTGGGGGAGGCCACATGCACTAAAACAGTCCCAGAGCAGTGAGAGCATCACAGACACACACAGGTATGTCAAGGCAAGGGTAAGGACAGCTTTCACACCCCTGGAATGATCAGAGAAACCCAGAGAGGACTTGTATCAGCCACTCCTCAAATTTCAGAGCAGAAGAGCCCTGAGAGGTTGAGGGGAAGTGATTTTATGAAAGTGTGGTCCAAGGACTTCCCTCAGAATCAAGAAATGCAGGTTCTTAGACCCCACTCCAGACTTTCTAAATCTTTTATTTTGGCTTGCTTTTATTTTATTTATTGATTTGAGAGAGAGAGAGAGAGAGAGAGAGGAAGGCAAAGAGAAAGAGAGACAGAAACATCGATCTGCTCCTATATGTGCCCTGACTGGGAATCAAACCTGCAACCTTTGCGTCTTAGGATGATGTTCTAACCAGCCAGGCTATCTGGCCAGGGCATCTAAACCTTAATCTCTTGAAATCTTCATCTTTAACAAGAACTGCCTCCCCCTCAAGTGATTCTTATGGACTCTAAAGTTTGAGAAACACTATGTAGCCTAAAGCCCATATTGAGGAAAGATGGGGAAACTGAGCCAAAGTTGCACAGCAACAGGGGCAGAGCCAAGTTAAGAACTGAGACCTCCTGACTCTCAGACCAATGCTGTGTCTACCCCTCCTCTAGAATGGCATCCCCCGGGCACCATGCTGATGAGTGCCCTCAAGGTTTTTCCAATGACTGGATGAACTCTGTCTGCTAAGGTTGTTCCTTCATGAAGTCACTGATTTGTTTGGTTTAAAAATAAAGATATTGACTCACTCATTGTCTTCCTGGACCAGCATCTGTCCCATCCTCCACCCCACCCCAAATAGCTGTCTTTGCCCTGCAGTTGGAGAAGCAGAAAGTTTTGCTCAGAGACAGCAGAATTGCGAGTCTTGGGAAGTCTGTCTTCAGCGGGGTGGGGTATGGGATCACAGCTGTGTGGGAGGCTGCCTTAACCCCACAGCTGACTCGTCTAATTTCGCTTCTTTTACGCAGAACAATTAGAGGCTGTTCTTTGCCTGCTATTTTGATTTGTGAAAGATCTTTCAATTCCCAGAGGGGGCTGGGATGCTGGGAAGCGGGTGGTGAAGCTGCTGTAGCTGATCCAGGCAGGGCTGAGAGGCCAGGGCTGATGGCCAGCCAGGGCCCCAGGTTCTCCTCTCCTCACAGGCCTCCCCACCTACAGCTATCTGACACCAAGCCCTGTCCTATTGGCCTCTGACAAACCAGGCCGCTCTCCTGCTCTCAAGGTCCCAGTGGCATCCCTAAGGTCTCTCCACATTCCACCACTGGCCCTAACCACCTCTCGGGCCTCAGCTCCCAGGGACTTCCCCTTGATGGGTGTCCCCACCGCCTGGCCTCTTCCTGTTCCTTGGACCATCGATCCCACTTCCACCTCAGGGCCTCTGCGCTGCAGCTCTCTCCTCCTGAAAGCCTCAACCCCCCAAGTTTGCATGGTTTGCTCCTTCGCTTAACACAGGACTCTATTCAAATGTCACCTCTTCAGAGAGGCTGCCCTGACCTCCTTATCTAAAGTAGCCCTCTCCCCACTGTCACTCTCTATCTCCTAAAATGGCTTCATTTTTCTTTTTTTAAGATTTTTTTCATGGATTGATTTTAGAGAGAGAAGAAGAGGGGAGGGGGAGGGAGGAGAGAGAGAGATAGAGAGAGAGATTTGTTGTTCCACTTATTTATTCATTCACTGGTTGATTCCTGTATGTGCCCTGACCGGGGATCGAACCCACAATCTTGGCTGTATTGAGAGGATGCTCCATCAAACTGAGCTACCTGGCTAGAGCTTCATTTTTCATTATAGCACAAACTACCACCTGACTTAATATTTATCTCCTTTTCTCTCCATATGCCTCTCTCACCCATGTAAACTCCCTGAAGATAGGGCACTTTGTCCATTTGGTTCCCTGCTGTATCATCGGCCTTACCAAGAGTGCCTGGCAAACAGCAAGCTTTCATTAGACATTTGTTATAGCTCAGGTCTTGTCTGCTCTCACGGGGACCACTACAGCAGCCTCTCCACCCCACTATTCATCATCTAAGTCGGGATGCTCACGATAAAAGCAGATTTGCTCAGGGCTCTCTTTTGCTTACAACCCTTCTGTGGCTCCTCATTGCCATCTGGATAAAATCCAGACTCCTCAGGCTGGCATTCCACCTGCAGGGGCTTCTCTCCCATAGCGCCTGCCCACGTCCAGCCACATCCTATAGTTCCGCAGACATTCAATCTCACGTGCCCTCCCTCCTAAGAGACAGTCACTGTAATGGTTTGGTGGGAATCCTTCCAAACCACATACATGCATATAGCTTTTTATAAAATTGTATTTCTGCCAATGTAATACAATTGCATAATATAAAAAGTCACATAGTATTATAATGAAAATAGGTGCCCCTCTGCCCTCCACTTCCTCATTCCCCCGTCCTGCTCCCCAGAGACCACCATGCTTCATGTTTTAAGTTATTCTTCTAGTGGTATTGTCATAAACTCTAAACAATACACTTAAATAGCTAAATGTAGCAATTTTAGACGGGAATTGTTGAAGTTTGTATTTGGTTAAGCCAGGCGATACAGCGGTAACAAGCAATCCTGAAATCTAACACAATAGAGGTTTCTTTATCTCGCCTGCAGAGGATGCCTCCAGGACTATATGCCATGAGGCAATTCCAGCCTGCTGCAATCTTGTGGCTCTGCCTGAGGCTTCCTTGATCTCTGAGAAAGAAAAGACAGCCGTAGGGTCATCTAAGCTTTGGTCTAGCTGCAACATAGCACTTCCACCTGAAGTCAACTGACTGCACCTAGTCAGTGGCCCCAACCAACAGCAAGGACCCGAGAAGTACAGTCTTTTTTGTGCCCAGGAGCAAGGAGGAGCAGATATTAGTGAATACCAGTAATGTCCCCCACAACTCCCTATTAAAGTAGATGAGGATTAACTCTTACACTACCCAACTCCACTCCCCCTCGCTGTCCTCCCAATATAGTTTTATCACAATTTTTAAATTTTAAGTTAAATTGATATTCAGGATTTATACCTTTTTTTTTTTTTTTACTGTTTATAGTTTTGTTTTGTTTTTTACAGAGACAGAGAATCAGAGAGAGGGATAGATAGGGGCAGACAGACAGGAAGGTAGAGAGATGAGAAGCATCAATCATCAGCTTTTCGTTGCGACACCTTAGTTGTTCATTGATTGCTTTCTCATATGTGCCTTGACTGTGGGCCTTCAGCAGACCGAGTAACCCCTTGCTCAAGCCAGCAACCTTGGGTCCAAGCTGGTGAGCTTTGCTCAAACCAGATGAGCCCACGCTCAAGCTGGCGACCTCGGGGTCTTGAACCTGGGTCCTCCAAATCCCAGTCCGACGCTCTATCCACTGCACTACCGCCTGGTCAGGCTTGGTTTACAGTCTTATGACTTTGTAGATATTGTCCACTGCTGAGCTAAATGCTATAATCACATTTATTCTCTACTACAAGTTTTTGTTTTTCCTAGAATTAATAATTGCCTCTGTTTTTTTTCAGTTGCTCAGTTCTGTGTACATATTGCTAAATCTCCTCAAACACTCCAGCGGACCTGTAAAATGCATTTTCCATACAGTCACCTAACCTAACAGTTCCTTTGGTTTTCTTAGTGATCTACTGCCTGGAGCCACCCTCCCCTGTCATCTGGGAGTGGCTGCTTTCTAGACCAGCTGCACACCTGTCCTCCTATGTTAGAGCTCCTGTTTCATGGCTTGCAAGTCTTTTCTATCTTGGTTTATGACCTCATTTTGGTGGAGCACATCCTTTAGTCACTTCCTACGGAAGGACACACAAAAAGTAAAAATTTTACACTCTTGCATGTATAAGAATGTCTTTCTTCTCTCCTCACTTTTGATTTCTTTGACTGTACAAGGAAGTCTGTTGGAAATCATTTTCCATTCAAATTTTGAAGACCTGGCTCCCTCATTTTCTAACTTCCATGTTGCCACTGAAGTATCTGAACCATTCTGATTCCTGGTGATGTGTATGTAAGCTGTCCTCCCTGCCCTTGAAACTTTTAGTATTGTTTCATTATCCCTAGAATTCTGACATTTTGATTATGTCCCTTTGGATGGTTCTATTTCATTTTTATTGGGCCCTCTCAGTCTGGAGATTCATGTCTTTCAGTATGAACTGTCCTCATGTCATTTATTTGGTCACTTCCCCTCCTCTGCTTTGTCTGGAACCCTGGACAATCCATTAGTCAGACATGGAGCCTCCAGGATTGATCTCTAATTTTCTTACTTCCATTTCTTTGTCTTTTTGGTACATCCTCTGGGAAACTTCCTCTTCCTTATCTCTCAATCTTTACTTTGACTTTTTTAAAGTTATGGTTCTTGGGTTTTATTTTCTCAGTGCCCTTTCTTTTTATTCCTTTTTCTATGTCATCTTATTTCATGGATACAATATCTTCTCTTCTCTAAGGATATAATAGTTTTTGTTTTTGGTATTTTCTTCTGCTCTCTGCATTGCTTTTTTTATTGTTGTTTTTTTGCTTCAAACATTTTTGTTTATGTGTCTGTTTTGGCCTTTCTCTTCTATGCTGGAGACTACCTTAAAACACTGGTGCTCTGTGGGTAAAGGTGGGCGTTTCAGTGGGCACTAACTAACTAACTGGCAGGTGTGTCAGGGGGGCTCTGTGCAGGGGCCCTATGAACTGGTCGGCTTCACTGTAGGGGGACTACTGAGCAAAGATCCACCTTGACACTAGGGGACACCTAAATACCAGTGTCTGTGGTTCTCTTCTCGGAGCCTTCTGGAAAGAGTTCTCCCATCTTCCACCTGGGCAGCACACATCTGGCTGTCAGGATTCTGGGAGCAGACACAGAGAAGGCATCTGTGGACCCCTCCATTCTCTATTTGGTATCTCACTCTGATCCTCTGCGTGTCTGCTGGCGCAAGTTCAGAGCATCTCCAGGTTAACTTCTCTAGGAAAAAACACCCGCAGAGTAGGATTAGTCACGTGGTTGTGCAGGGTCCAAGAGTGGGAGGCCTAAGGGTCTCACTGCTCCCTCTATAGATAATTAGTCCCCTGCCCCTGTTTTCAGTCCCATACCTCACCCCTGCTTAGCCTGTTACTCCTCTTCCAATTGCTTGTCATCATCCAAATATACTGCTCACAAAAATTAGGGGATGTTTCAAAATGAATATGCTGCGATTAAAAAAAAGAAGCATTTGATTTTTTTGTTTATTAAACAAGAACATCAGAAAAGCAAACGACAAGTCAAAGAAAGTTGTTCAATTATGCAAATGAGATGCAAAACCAACTCTTATTTCATTGGTGAAAATGCACAATACAAAAGGCTGAAAGTACTGGAGTATCTGCACGTTCCTGATCCCCTAATTTTTGTGAGCAGTGTATGTGTGACATCTGTTGAGGATCATAAACTGAGGCTTAAGAGGTAAAGTGACTTGCCCAAGTCACATGACTGTGAGTGGCAGAGCTGGTATTTGATTGAGGCAGTCTAGTGCCAGCACACCTGGTAATGGCTTTGCTATACTGCCTTGCAGTGCTTGTTACTTTCCTTCCTTCCCCACCTCTCGTAGTTAGTGAAAAAGTCAAGGAATGTGAGCATATGCTGAGGTTTACTCACTTATCCAATAGGTATTAATCAAGCGCCTGGTATGTGCCAGGCACTGAGTAAGGGATATAGGAGAGAAGATAACAGTCTGGCTTCTTGAAATTTATGGTTGTAGGGCGGGGGAGACAGTGAATAAATTGCTATATTAATGTAGAGTTACCAATATTACCACTCTTCCATGAAGGGTAAGAGCAGGGTATTGTGATGGCCACTGCCAGTGAGAGTATGGGGAGGCGGGGTTGTGGAAGGGACCCGGCATAGATTGAGAGGTGCCCTTGTGACGAGATTCATGCCCTTATAAGAAGAGACACCTGAGAGTCTCTTCTTATAAGAGCTTTAATCTCTGTCTCTTTCTCTCCCTCCACGCCTCCCCCTACAATCTCCCTACGTCTCCCTCTCTCCTTTCCACGTGAGGACACAGCCAGGCAGCAGTAGCGACAAGCCAGGCAGAGAGCTCTCATCAGAAACCGACCATGCTGGCACCTTGATCTTGAACTTTAGCCTCCAGAACTATGAGAAAATAAATTTCTGTTGTTTAAGCTACCCAGTTTATGGTATTTTGTTATGGCAGTTCAAACTAAGACAAAATGACATTTCTTCCAGTTTGGAAAGATGAGGAGGAGTCAGCTGTGTGAAGATAAAGAGGTAGGTTGTTTCAGACAGAAAGAACAACACGTGCAAACACCCTGTGGCAGGAAAGAGCTTGATGAGCTGCAGGAATAGTCAGAAACCAAGTGTGGCTAATGGGTAGTGAGCCAGAGAGGAAGCAACCGGGGATGAGGCAGCAGAAGTCAGCGGGGGTTGAATCCTGCAGAGCCTCGGGCCCACAGCAAGAAGTCTGGGTTTTATTCTGAGTGCAAGGGCAGGTCATTGGAGATTTTAAGCAGAGGTGTGGTATGGTTTGATTTATGTGTGTTTTGTTTTGTTTTTTCTTTGTGTGTGGGTGTGTGTGTTTCTTTAAAGATCACTCTGACTACTCTGTGGAGGCTAGATGGAGGGCAGAGCAAGAGTGGGAAAGAGATTGAAATTTCTAGAAAGATAAAGTGCTTATTGCCCACTCCTAAAATCCTACTGTTGGTCTCTAATTCTTTTTTTTTTTTTTTCCTATTTCAAAAAGTTGTGGATATGACATTGGAATCCCACTTTATACCATATTTAAAAATTAACTCAAAATGGCCCTGGCCAGTAGCTCAGTTGGTTAAAGCATTGTCTGATACACAGAGGTTGCCAGTTTCATCCCTGGTCAGGGCACATACAGGAACAGATTGATGTTTCTTTCTTTCTCTCTCTCTTCCTACCTCTCTCTAAAATCAATAAAACAAACATTTTTTTCAAAATTAACTCAAGCCTGACCAGACGGTGGTGCAGTGGATGGAGAGTTGGACTGGGATGCAGAGGACCCAGGTTCGAGACCCCGAGGTCGCCAGCTTGAGCGCGGACTCATCTGGTTTGAGCAAAATCCCACCAGCTTGAACCCAAGGTTGCTGGCTCCAGCAAGGGGTTACTCGGTCTGCTGAAGGCCCGTGGTCAAGGCACATATGAGAAAGCAATCAATGAACAACTAAGGTGTTGTAACGCGCAATGAAAAACTAATGATTGATGCTTCTCATCTTTCTCCGTTCCTGTCTGTCTGTTCCTGTCTATCCCTCTCTCTGACTCACTCTCTGTTAAAAAAGAAAAATTTAACTCAAAATAAATAAAAGAGCTGGAACTATAAAATTCTTAGAAGGAAACATAGGAAAAGCCTCATGACACTCGATTTGGCAATGATTACTTGGATATGATACCACAAGCACAGGCAACAAAAAATAAAATAGATAAATTAGACTACATCAAAATTTAAAACTTTTGTGCATCAAAGGACACTATCAACAGAGTGAAAAGGTCACCCATGGAATGGGAGAAAATATCTGCAAACCACATATCTCATAAGGGATTAATATCCAACATACATAAAGAACTCCTACAATTCAACAATAAGAAAAACAACCAAATTTATTAAAAGAGCAAAGGACTTGGATAGAGATTTCTTGAAAGATAGACAAATAGCCAATAAACACATGAAAAGATGCTCAACATCATTAATCATCAGGGAAATGCAAGTCAAAATCACAATAAGATATCACTTCACACCTACCAGGATGGCCACTATAAAAAAATAATAAGTACTGGCAAGGATGTGGAGAAATTGAAACCGCTGTGCTCTGTCAGTGGGAATGTAGGGTGGTGCAGATGCTATGGCGATTCCTCAAAACATTGAAAGTAGAATTGCTCTATAATCCAGCAATTCCACTTCTGGGCATGTGCCCAAAAGAATTAAAAGTAGGATCTCAGATATCTATATACCCATATTCATAGCATTATTCACTATAGCCAAAAACTGGAAGCAACCCAAGTGTCCATGGATGGATGAGTAGATAAACAAAATGTGGTATAATCACACAATGAAATATTATGCTTGGCCCTGGCTGGTTGGCTCAGCGGTAGAGCGTCCACCTGGCGTGTAGGAGTCCCGGGTTCGATTCCCGGCCAGGGCACACAGGAGAAGTGCCCATCTGCTTCTCCACCCTTCCCCCTCTCCTTCTTATCTGTCTCTCTCTTCCCCTCCCGCAGCCAAGGCTCCATTGGAGCGGGGATGGCCCAGGCAGTGGGGATGGCTCTGTGGCCTCTGCCTCAGGTGCTAGAATGGCTCTGGATGCAACAGAGCGACGCCCCAGAGGGGCGAAGTGTTGCCCCCTGGTGGGCATGCCGGGTGGATCCCGGTCGGGCGCATGCGGGAGTCTGTCTGACTGCCTCCCCTGTTTCCAGCTTCGGAAAAATGAAAAAAAAAATATTATGCTTAAAAATGAAGGAAACTGTGCCTGGCCTGTGGTGGCACGGTGGATAGATCATCAACCTGCAACACTTAGATCACCAGTTCAAAACCCTGGGCTTGCCCGGTCAAGGCACATATGACAAGCAACCACTAAACAACTAAAGTGAAGCAACTGAGTTGATACTTCTCACTCCCACTCCCCTCCTCTCTCTGTAAAATCAATAAATAAAATTTGGGGGGAAAAAAAGGAAGAAAACTATGACACGTGCTACAACATAAATGAACCTTAAGGACATTATGCAATGTGAAACAAGTCAGTCATATGAAGTACCTAGAATAGTCTGATTCACAGAGGCAGAAAGTAGAATGGTGGTTTTCAAGGGCTGGGGGAAGGGAGAATGGAAAATTATTATTTAATGAGAACAGAGTTTCGATTTGGAAAGATGAGATTTCTGAAAACAGATGGTGGTGATGACTACACGACATGAATGCACTTAATGTCACTGAACTGTACACTTAAAAATGGTTAAGATGGTAAATTTTTTGTTATGTGTATTTTACCATAATAAAAAAATAAGTTTGTGGGCTCTGACTGGTTGGCTCAGTGGTAGAGCATTGCCCTAGCGTGTGGATGTCCCAGGTTCAATTTCCAGTCAGGGCACACAGAAGAAGTGACCATATGCTTCTCCATCCTTTCCCCTTCTCTTTCTCTCTCTCCCTCTCCTGTAGCCTTGACTCGATTGGCTCGAGTGAATTGGCCCCTGGCACTGAGGATGATTCCATGGCCTCCACCTCAGATGCTAAAAATAGCTTAGTTGCCAAGCAATGGAGCAACAGCCCCAGATAGGCAGAGCATCACCCCATAGGGGGCTTGCTGGGTGGATACCCGGGTGCATGTGGGAGTCTGTCTCTCTGCCTCCCTTCCTCTCACTTAATAAAGAAAAGAAATAAGGTTGTGTATAATCAAGAGCAGTCTCTGTCTACTTTCTAAGCTGAAGAATGTGGTGAGGGAATCCTTCAGAGCCATTCAGATCTTGGGTCCTCAACAGACTTAGCTGTGTGATCTGGGATAAATTACTTCACCTCTCTGAACCTGTTTTCTTGTTGGCAATTTCAGTATAATCATGCTCTTCAGTGGCCAAAACATGTGAGAATGGCTATCTTACTAGCCAGTATGTAGACAAGAACTGGCAGGCCTGACCAGGCAATGGTGCAGTGGAGGAAGCGTCGGACTGGGATGCCGAGGACCCAGGTTCGAGACCCCGAGGTTGCCAACTTGTGCGCGGACTCATCTGGCTTGAGCAAAAAAAGCTCATCAGCTTGGACCCAAGGTCGCTGGCTCAAGCAAGGGGTTACTCAGTCTGCTGAAGACCCGTGGTCAGGGCACATATGAGAAAGCAATCAGTGAACAACTAGGGTGTCACAACAAAAAACTGATGATTGATGCTTCTCATCTCTCTCCGTTCCTGTCTGTCTGTCCCTATCTATCCCTCTCTCTCTGTCTCTGAATTTAAAAAAAAAAAAAAAGAACTGGCAGACCTTTTGGATGTTTTTTTCTTTTTCTGATGCTTTTCTGCCTTTTCTCAATAGGTTCAGTCCTCACCACTGGACCCCATCCTGGGGGTGAGAACAGTACTCTGGCTGAACCTCCATTAACTCTGAGAAGCATTGGGAAACCCTTTGCTTTCTTTCTAAGTCAAAATCTCATTTGCTCATCGTGAATTATGCAGCTGGTAGGGAATTTGCTCCCAAACATGTCAGTCCTTGGCGAGGCTTTCTTTATACACAGCACTGACTTTCAGAGTTCTAAACCCATCCTGTCTTCTGTCAAACAGCCCCACTGTCAGGGAAGATCATCACCACCTCTATTCATTTTCCTTTAATTTGACAGAGATTGAGCACACTCTGTGACTGCAGCACAGAGAGGACCACATTAAATCCACATACCCTCCTGAGCCTCAGAGGAGTTGGGCTTCTCAGATGAGAATTCTTTTGTAAGAATTTTCTCCCTCAGGCACACCCAAGGCAGTTGGTTAGACTGGCTGATGTCCTAATGCCTGGCATTCAAAAGAAGCCTAAAAACATTCCCTCCTTTGCGCAAGGCCTTGATGGGATTGGTCTGACAGCTTTGAGTGGGTTGTTTGTTTCCTTTAAGCAATAGTCTCTGAGTGTCTTTTCTGTCATGTGCCAGGCCAAAAGCAGCCAAATGCATGATTTCATTTCATCTTCACTGCAGTCCTGAGGTTAATACCATCCTCATTCTACAGATGAGCTAAGTTGGATGGTTCACCCAGAGACACGTGGCTAGGAAGGGCCAGTGACAGGATACCAACTTAGATCTGGCTTGCAGAGCCTGTGCTCGTAACCCCTCAGGTCTGTGCTTTGCGTTCACTGTCCCCCAGTCTCCTTGCCACCTGTACTACTTTATCAAACACTGGCCATGGTAAGGGGCCCAGTCTAGAGGCCAGGACCGAGTGGAGTAACAGGTCCAGAGGTGGGCTGCCTCCATAGCATTTGTCTGGTTTCCCTATACTTTCAGTCCTGCTATGTCCAGGAGTCTGGAGACAATCTGTTCACAATCCAGGTGTAGTCAGGGAGAAACAGACTTACAGACATCAGAACAATGTCACAGGCACAATGATGCAGCCCAATGGGACAAGGAGAAGAGGTCGATTCAGCACAAAACATACACTTCTGGTCACAAGGGAGTACAATGGTCACAGTGGACAACAATGTATAAGGTCTTCTCAGGCATGATTTTATGCACGACTTACACCTGTGTTTGTTTTGCTTTTTTAATAAACATTTGTTGGACGTTGACTATGTACCAGGCACCAGGAAAGCGTCCTGCATCACTGAATCCTCCCAGAACCCCCTATGGGGTAGACGGTATTTATTAATCTCAACTCACATAGAATTTACCCAAGGTTGCACCATCAAAGAGAGGCTGTTCAGAGATTCAAACCAGTGCTCTTCCCTGAAACCCCAGTGCTTTCCTTTGACTTCGATTTCAGCTTCTGCCTTGGGGACCAAAAGTACTCCATGTGCCCCTCGTATACTCTCTTTGACAATTAAAATGAAAGCTCCCCCAAAGCATGGTATTTATCTTGGTCACCACTATGTGCCTAGAACAGCGGTTCTCAACCTGTGGGTCGCGACCCCGGCGGGGGTCAAACGACCAAAACACAGGGGTCGCCTAAAGCCATCGGAAATACATATTTTGGCTTTAGGCGACCCCTGTGTTTTGGTCATTCGACCCCCGCCGGGGTCGCGACCCACAGGTTGAGAATCTCTGGCCTAGAACTTACAGCAGCACCTAGCATAAAGTTGGTGCTTCAAACACTCCTGGTGAACAAATGAATGTCTATGAGTCAGTCTTCCAAACTGGACTGGAACACCTTCAGGCAGAAACCATGTCCCCTTCATGCTATACAGAGGGGACATAGTGTTTACTGGAGGACTCCCTGTGGACAAGGTGCCCTGATCCTTGGAAGTAACCAGTCATGGAGTGAAAAGCTCAAATCAGCACAGCCCTTCCCCCCTCCCTGCCTCTTTCCTTTCTTCCTTCTTCCCTTCTTCCCTTCTGTCCTCAACCTGGACCAGCCCAGGCTCCCTGAAGGACATCTGAGCCTGACCCTGTCTGCCCTGAATCTGAAGTGACTCAGCTTTGCAGCAGCCAAGGGAAATATTGTCAGATCATTTATCCAAAGTAGCTAATTTGTTTTCAACCAAACTGAGGAGAATTTTTTTTTCCATTTATGCACAAAAACCCATGTGGATCAAAGTCAAGGCAAGAGATAAGGTAAGAGCACCAACCCTCAGTCTGATCAATCTTGTGTACCTGAGGAACCAAATCAAGCAAAATGGCTCCAACCTAGATCAAAACTTATTTGGGCTTGACCAGGCAGTGGCACAGTGGATATCAAACTGGGACACAGACGACCCAGGTTCGAAACCTCAAGGTCGCCAGTTTGAGTGCAGGCTCACCAGCTTGATTGCAGGGTCACTGGCTTGAACGTGGGATCATAGACATGACCCCATGGTCGCTGGCTTGAGCCCAAAGGTCACTGGCTCAAAGCCCAAGGTCGTTGGTTTGGGCAAGGGGTCATTTGTTCTGCTATAGCTCCCCAGGTCAAGGCACGTGAGAAAGCAATCAATGAACAACTAAGGAGACTACGGAGCCACAATGAAGAATTAATGCTTCTCATCTTTCTCCCTTCCTGTCTGTCTGTCCCTATCTGTCCTTCTCTCTGTCTCTGTCACAAAAATACCCAACTCATTTGGTTCCAAACAGCATGGATTGCTAGAGTATTTAGAATTAAGTTTATTCCTAAATGCTTTTTGAGATCTCAAAAATAACAGCTGCTCACTATAAAATGTTCAAACAATACAGACTCATTCATCTAATGAAGAAAGTTTAAGCCTGACCAGGCGGTGGTGCAGTGGATAGAGCGTCGGACTGGGTCCCAGAGGACCCCGGTTTGAAACTCTGAGGTCGCTGGCTTAAGCGCGGGCTCATCTGGATTGAGCAAAGTTCACAAGCTTGAGCCCAAGGTCACTGGCTTAAGCAAGGGGTCTCTCCGTCTGCTGTAGCCACCGGTCAAGGCACATATGAGAAAGCAATCAATGAACAACTAAGGTGCCGCAACAAAGAATTGATATTTCTCATCTCTCTCCCTTCCTGTCTGTCTGTTCCTATCTGTACTTCTCTCTGTCTCTCTCTGTCTCTGTCACACACAAAAAAAGAGAAAGCTTAAAAACCATCATTAATATTGTAGACCATCATTACAGATAATATGCAAACACACATACCCTGTTTTACATAATTGGGATTTTGCTCTAATACTGCTATATAACCCATTGTTGGGACAACTTATAGGGTAGGTAAATTCTTTCTTTTCTTTTTTTGGGGGGATTGGGGAGCTAAAGAGTTCCTCCTTACCTGGTACTGTTTTTCCTGGTTCTGCCCATGGAACCACAGAATCTAAACCTAACCCTTTCCCTTCCACGTGTTGGAAAATGGCACACTTCATCCAGCTGTGGAGAGCCCTGAGTACACAAAGGTGCTCGATACAGTTAACTGTGATTGCTGCTTGGGTAGCTGCCTTCTCAGCACTGCGTGGCCTTTCTTGGAGGCCCCAGCTTGATCTGCCCTCATGTATTCATTAATGTGATTATCTGAGTGAAGATGACACCTCTTAGGTTAATGGCAGGCCTGAGATGATGCAGGTAAATCACATCGCCAGCACACAGACGGTACTCAGGCTGGACTTCTCCTATCTCTTCAGGCAAATAAAAGAGGCCATTTTCTGTAGGATCTGTCATCTCAATCCACTAACGTGGACATATGCACACAGATGGCTTCTGAGGATAGGTTTCCAGGTTTCTGCCCCAAGGCTGGCTGCATCCACCCATAACCAGCGGTGGTTTTCATGCCAATGTCCCTAGCACACTGCTAGGCACACTCCTATAACAGTAGCTTCTCTTTTTGTCCAGATGGAGAAAATGTGCCCACAATGACACCCGCTGAGCTACTCTGAGAGTCCCAGGAACCTGACTCCTATGCTGGCCCTTGATAACCTACCACCATTGGGGTGGGACACAGAGCCCTATGGTGGAACTTGAGCACTGGAAGAGGCTCGAATCTTTTATTTATTTCTTTATTTATTTATTTATTTATTTATTTATTTATTTACAGGGACAGAGAGAGTCAGAGAGAGGGACAGATAGGGACAGACAGACAGGAACGGAGAGAGATGAGAAGCATCAATCATCAGTTTTTCGTTGTGACACCTTAGTTGTTCATTGATTGCTTTCTCATATGTGCCTTGACCGTGGGGCTAAAGCAGACTAAGTAACCCCTTGCTCGAGCCAGTGACCTTGGGTCCAAGCTGGTGAGCTTTGCTCAAGCCAGATGAGCCCGCACTCAAGCTGGCGGCCTTGGGGTCTCGAACCTGGGTCCTTCCACATCCCAGTCTGATGCTCTATCCACTGTGCCACTGTCTGGTCAGGCAACTTTTAATTTTTTTAATGTTTATTTTATTGCTATTAGAGAGAGACAGGGAAAGCACAGGAGAGAGACAGGAACATCCGTTCCTGACTGGGGATCGAACCAGCAGCCTACATGCTTCAGGACAATGAAGAGGCTCTGATCTTTTTTTTTTTTTCTGAAGCTGGAAATGGGGAGGCAGTCAGACAGACTCCCGCTTGCGCCTGACCAGGATCCACCTGGCATGCCCACCAGGGGGTGATGCTCTGCCCATCTGAGGCAGAGCACCTGAGGCAGAGACCATGGAGCCATCCTTAGCACCCGGGCCATCTTTGCTCCATCGGAGCCTTGGCTGCAGGAGGGGAAGAGAGAGACAGAGAGGAAGGAGAGCAGGAGGGGTGGAGAAGCAGATGGGCGCTTCTCCTTGTGCCCTGGCCGAGAATTGAACCTGGGACTCCTGCACACCAGGCCAACGCTCTACCACTGAGCCAACCGGCCAGGGCCGAGGCTCTGATCTTTAACAATGAATTCAAAACTCCTCTCCCACTTTACAGATAGGGAAACTGAGGCCCGGACCAGGAACGATGTAAGGCATAAGGTTACACAGAGTACTGGTTCTCTTGACTTCTGGGAGGCCAAGTTCTTTCTGCTTCTCCAAGCTGCTCTCCCAGGAGCTAAGTCCCAGATGAGGGGTCAAGACAGCTGAGGCCAAAGGGAAAGGGGGCTCCTGTCCAAGGCCTCAGAATTCCTTAAGCGGCTCTGGACTCTTAATAGATGCCTATGCTCTCAGTCCCATGACTTTTTATTTTATTTTATTTTATTTTATTTTTGTGACAGAGACAAAGAAAGAGTGGGACAGATAGGGACAGACAGGAAAGGAGAGAGATGAGAAGCATCAATTCTTCACTGTGGCACCTTAGTTGTTCATTGATTGCTTTCTCATGTGTGCTTTGACTGGGGGGCTACAGCAGAGTGAGTGACCCCTTGCTCAAACCAGCAACCTTTGGGCTTAGGCCAGCGACCATGGGGTCATGTCTATGATCCCACACTCAAGCCAGCAACGCCATGCTCAAGCCGGATGAGCCCACGCTCAAGTCAGAGACCTCAGGGTTTCGAACCTGCATCTTCTGTGTCCCAGTCTAACACTCTATCCACGGCACCACTGCCTGGTCAGGCTCTCTCTGTTTTTTTTTTTTTTTTAAGATTTTACTTATTGACTTTAGAGAGAGGATAGAGAGAAAGGAGGGAAGAGGAGTGGGAAGCATCAACTCGTAGTAGTTGCTTCTTGTATGTGCCTTGACCAGGCAAGCCAGGGGTTTCCAACCAGTGACCTCAGCATCCCAGGTCAAAGATTTATCCACTGCGTCAGGCCAGAGATGATCTTTCTTTCTTTAAAAATTTTTTTTTAATTTATTTATTTTTTATATTTTTCTGAAGCTGGAAACGGGGAGAGACAGTCAGACAGACTCCCGCATGCGCCCGACCCGGATCCACCCGGCACGCCCACCAGGGGCGATGCTCTGCCCACCAGGGGGCGATGCTCTGCCCCTCTGGGGCGTCGCTCTGCCGCAACCAGAGCCACTCTAGTGCTTGGGGCAGAGACCAAGGAGCCATCCCCAGCGCCCGGGCCATCTTTGCTCCAATGGAGCCTTGGCTGCGGGAGGGGAAGAGAGAGACAGAGAGGAAGGAGGAGGGGGTAGAGAAGCAAATGGGCGCTTCTCCTATGTGCCCTGGCCAGGAATTGAACCTGGGTCCCCCGCACGCCAGGCCGATGCTCTACCACTGAGCCAACCGGCCAGGGCTATTATTTTTAATTTAGTGAGAGGAGAGGAGGCAGAGACAGACTCCCTCATGCGCCCAACCGGGATCCACCTGGCAAGCCCACTAGGGGGCGATGCTCTGCCCATCTGGGGCCCTTGATCCCTTGCAACCAGAGCCATTTTTTAGTGCCTGAGGCGGAGGCCATGGAACCATCCTCAGCTCCCAAGGCCAACTCGCTCTAATCGAGCCATGGCTGCAGGAGGGGAGGAGAAGAGAGACAGAGAGAGAGAAAGAAATGAGAGGGGAAGGGGTGAAGAAGCAGATAGACGCTTCTTCTATGTGCCCTGACCAGGAATCTAACCCAGGACATCCACACACCAGGCCAACACTACCACCCAGCCAACCGGCCAGGAGAGATGATCTTTTTTTAATCACAACAACAACCCTATGAAATTGCTACTATTATCATCTTCACACACAGGAGGAAAGTGAGCCTTGAAGAGTGCACTGAGTTGACTAGGTGCCCCCAAAATTCACATCTATCTGGAATCTCAGAATGTGACCTGATTTGGAAATAGGGTTTTTGCAGATGAAATTCATTAAGATGAAGTCATCCAAGAATAGGGTGGGCCCTAAATCCAATATGACTTCTTGTCCTTATAAAATAAAAACAGAAAAAACACAGAGACACACAGACAGAAGAAACACGGCCTTGCAAAAACAGAAGCAAAGACTGGAGTGACAGCCTGACCAGACAGTGGCGCAGTGGATAGAGCGTTGGACTGGGATGTGGAAGACCCAGGTTCCAGACCCCAAAGTCACCAGCTTGAGTGCGGGCTCATCTGGTTTGAGCAAAAAGCTCACCAGCTTAGACCCAAGGTTGCTGGCTTGAGCAAGGGGTTACTCGGTCTGCTGTAGCTCCCACGGTCAAGGCACATATGAGAAAGCAATCAATGAGCAACTAAGGTGCTGCGACGAAGAATTGATGTTTCTCATCTCCCTTCCTGTCTGTCTGTCCCTATCTGTCCCTCTCTCTGTCCTTCTCTGTCTCTGTCACAGAAAAAGAAAAAAGAAAGAAGAGAAATAAAGAAAGAAAAAGACTGGAGTGACATAGCTGCAAGCCCAAGAGAGGCCACAGAGCGCTCGCGAGCTCCGGAAGCAGGGAAGGAAGGGTTCTTCCCTCCAGCCTTCGGAGGGAGCGTGGCCGTGCTTGGTTCCAGACCTCCGGCCTCCTAAACTGTGAGGAAGACATTTCTGTTGCTGTGAGCCACCAGTTTATGATAATTTGTTACAGCAGCCCAAGGAAACAAATACAGAGGGGTCCACCATATTGCCAGCTGTGGCCTAAAACACAGAAGCAATGTCCATTAAGATTCCTCCCCTCCCCAGCTCTCCCAATAAAAGGACTTTTTTCATCAGGAATATAGAATGTCAGTACTGAAAGGACAGATGGCTGATGAGAGCCTGTATTGAGCACTTACTGGGTGCCAGTTGTCCTACTAAATAAGTGCCACATATGTGTTCACTATCCCATTGAATCTGCACAACCACCACAGGAGGTGAGCGGCATTAACCCCATTTTACAGGTGAGGCATGTTGAGGCTCAGAGGGGTGAAGTAACTTGCCCAAAGTCCCCCAAGTAGGAGTGGCAGGGCCTGGGCTGGACCTCTGGTCCCTCTGACTTCAGAACCCACACTCCTAGCCTGACCAGGCGGTGGCGCAGTGGATAGAGCGTCGGACTGGGATGCGGAGGACCCAGGTTTGAGACCCCAAGGTCGCCAGCTTGAGCTCGCGCTCAACTGGTTTGAGCAAAAGCTCACCAGCTTGGACCCAAGGTCGCTGGCTCAAGCAAGGGGTCACTCGGTCTGCTGAAGGCCCGTGGTTAAGGCACAAATGAGAAAGCAATCAATGAACAACTAAGGAACCACAATGAAGAATTGATGTTTCTCATCTCTCTCCCTTCCTGTCTGTCTGTCCCTATCTGTCCCTCTCTCTGACTTTCTCTGTCTCTGCCACAAAAAAAAAAAAAAGAACCCACACTCCTAACCTCTACCACACCTTCTTCTCCCTGCATGTCTAAGTCAATCCTTTTGTTTTAGAATGAGGAAACAGAGGAACAGCTAGAGCAGTGAGGAGAAAGGCTCCACTCACAGTGGG
The DNA here is from genome assembly GCF_036850995.1 of Saccopteryx leptura. Lineage (NCBI taxonomy): Eukaryota > Metazoa > Chordata > Mammalia > Chiroptera > Emballonuridae > Saccopteryx > Saccopteryx leptura. Next base: position 104,836,629 of record NC_089505.1, on the reverse strand, counting down.
GAACCACTCAGCAGCTGCAGGCCAGCCAGGGTCCAGCGGGGATCCCTCTGTTTGCAGACAAAGGGCAGCTGCTCTTCTGCCCGGAAACAAGGCACTGGGTAGCAAGGCTGCAAACTATATCCCTGCCCACAGAGTGGCGAGTGGCCAGAAATTAATTAGCTGTCTCAGTTTTGGCAAAACCTCAGGAAGGAAAGCGGTTGATTATATTGAGACCCAGAGAGTGTGTCACGGGAGAAGATTAAGGGCTGGAATATGGAAACACAGAGCCCCTGAGTTGAACATGAGTAGGGAGGCCGGCCAGGTCAGCAATAAACAGGGTAAACTCCAGTTCAGATCAAGAACCACAGTATGCTCGTGGAAGCCAGGGAGGAGAAGCTCTTCTCCATCACCCTGGCTCTGCTTCTGGATTAAGGATGGCTGGACCAAGGGGTGGGGTAGCTGGACACAACAGAGGCCCTAAGAAAGCAGGGTTCCTCAAGTGAGACTTGTCAACCCATGGGTCTCTGAAAATAGGACATGTCCCTCCTACAAATGCCTACTGGGTTCCAGCCCCTAGGCTGGGGCTCCAGCCGGGAACAAAGGATTCTCCCTCCATCCCACATCTGCTCATTTAGGGGGGAGGGAAAGGGATGAGCAATCACAAGTTTGAAAATGTGCGTGGTCCCTGCTCTGAGGGGGGCCACACAGAGCTGTGGGGACACAGAGGAGAGGGATCAAAGAAGGCCCCCTGGAGGAAAGAGTTTCTAAACTGAGAAGAGGTTATTCTAGAGAGAACCGAGGCCTAAGATCCCTGCACATTTTATTTCCCTCTTGTCTAGTAGTTGGAGGATTTTTATTATAAATCCCAACTCAACAGAGGGAATCTCATTAACAAAGTGTCAACTGGATATTTAAGAAACACTTAGTGACGGCTCCTTGGGGCCAGGGACTGAGCTAGGAAACAGGGTAGAAGATGAATGGGACACGGTTCCTGCCTCCAGGAGCAGCAGCAGCCGCTGTACCAGGGAAGGCAACCAGGGGAACAAACAATTACACTGCAATCAGCAAACACTACTTCATGACCATCTATTCTGTGTGCATCTTCCCTCTTTCCCTGTGACAGGCTCTAGACCAGGGGTAGTCAACCTTTTTATACCTACCGCCCACTTTTGTATCTCTGTTAGTAGTAACATTTTCTAACCGCCCACCAGTTCCACAGTAATGGTGATTTATAAAGTAGGGAAGTAACTTGACTTTGGCCATGTACAGGGCTTTGCTCCCTTTCCCCATGGAGGAATGGAAAATCACTAGATGAGAGGCATTTTCTAACACTTTAGGAGGATAAGTTTTTGTAGCACAGGGAAATAGAGTATATCCATCGGTCTTGCGGGGTATCTGGGCTGGCCTAGAGCCCTGGTCGGCAAACTGTGGCTCTTTGGCCCCTTGAGTGTGGCTCTTCCACAAAATACCACGTGCGGGCACTACCTTGATAAGAAATGTATCTACCTATATAGTTTAAGTTTAAAAAATTTGGCTCTCAAAAAAAATTTCAATCGTACTGTTGATATTTGGCTCTGTTGACTAATGAGTTTGCCGACCACTGGCCTAGAGAAACAGTTTTTCTGCCTTGGCTTAATGCCTCTCCCTGGTACCCACGTGCTAAGCAACCAGCCAAAAGGCATCATTATCACCAACAACTTCCTGTTAGGGGCCAGGCCCTGCCCTAAGGCCATGTAGCTTCTCCCTTAACCTTTGACCCCTCACTGTACCCTCTACCCTCCTCCCAGCAACAGGCCTCTGCTTAGTTGCCTCCTCCTACCAGCCTCACCACATGCCTCGCAGCCCACCAGATGCTCTCTCATGCCTGTTTTTGTTGACTTCACTGCCCATAGTCTTGGCCTCATATCTAGCTTTTTCAGGATGAGGCTCTAACCAACCAAGCTATCCAGCCAGGACCTCACATCTAGTTTTTGTTTGTTTGTTTGTGACAGAGATGGAGAGAGTCAGAGAAAAAGACAGATAGGAACAGACAGACAGGAAGAGAGAGAGATAAGAAGCATCAATTCTTTGTTGTGGCACCTTAGTTGTTGATTGATTGCTCTCTCATATGTGCCTTGATGGGGGGGGGGGGGGGGTGGAACTACAGCAGACCACGTGACCCCTTGCTCGAGCCAGTGACCTTGGGCTCTAGCTGGCAACCTCGGGGTCTTGAACCTGGGTCCTCCGCATCCCAGTCTGACACTCCATCCACTGCACCACCACCTGGTCAGGCACATCTAGTTTTTTATTGTCTATCTTTTCCCCACAAGAATGTCAGCTCCACGAGGGCAGCGACTGTGTCTTGCTCACTGTTGCCAGCCCCGCTCTTAGTTCTTGGGCGGGGCTGCTGCATGTGTGTCTACCACAACCCTGCAACATAGGTGGTTTTTTATCATCTCCATTTCACAGATGAGGAAACAGGCTCAGAGAGAGGAGCCCAAGTGTGGGCAGCCAGTAAGCAGCAGACCTGGAGTTGAACCCCAACCCCTCTGCCTCTGAAGGATGTGGCTGTCTCACCAGTTGCTGGCCTTGCCCCAGGAAACATGAAATTTGGGGGTTCTTTGGGGCCTATCAGGTATTGTCAGTTGCCCCCTAGTTGGATTGCCCTGTGCAGGAATCCACCTTTCATGCTCCCGGGTACTACTATTTCCAGCTGCCCATGGCTCTCCCTTAGCCCAGGTAAGTCCAGGTGTAGAAAGAGATGCAAGAAGAGGGAGCAAGGTGTTAGGAAAGGCAGGCTCCAGTCCTGACATGGCCACTAACTCAAAGAAAGAAAAACACAGAACATGTCCAGGTCCCAGTTTCCTCATTTGTAAATCAGATGGGCTAAACTTGACATACAGGTGGCAGAAAACAGGGCTGGGGTTATAAGTGTGGGATCTAAGATCTGAATGACCTGATTTCAACCTGACTCTGAGATTTTGCACATGTTATAGCACTTCTCTGAGCCTCACCTTTCCTCATCTATAAGATGGGCGCTCACTTCATGTGGGTATGAGGATTAAATGAGATACTATATATACATCTCTAAGCAGAGCACCTGGCACAAAAGAGAATCACCATCTACAATTCAAAATTCTATACCTTGATGAAAAGGGTTACTTCTGCAGAGAGAAGAGCAAGGCTGTTTCTACCACTCTGCGTATTTATTGAAAGGGGCTCTGTGGCCCCAAAGGACTTTGAAATATGAGTTCTTTTCACTTATCCAGAAAGATTCAGAGCCCTGGCCGGGTTGCTCAGTTGGTTGGAGTGTCATCCCGATGTGCCAAGGTTGTGGGTTCAGTCTCTGGTCAGGGCACATGGAAGAAGCAACCAATGAATGCATTACTAGGTAGAACAGCAAATTGATGCTTCTCTCTCTCTCTCTCTTTCTCTAAAATCAATAAATAAACTTCTTTTAAAAAGAGGCCCTGGCCGGTTGGCTCAGCGGTAGAGCGTCGGCCTAGCGTGCGGAGGACCCGGGTTCGATTCCCGGCCAGGGCACACAGGAGAAGCGCCCATTTGCTTCTCCACCCCTCCGCTGCGCCTTCCTCTCTGTCTCTCTCTTCCCCTCCCGCAGCCAAGGCTCCATTGGAGCGGGGATGGCCCGGGCGCTGGGGATGGCTCTGTGACCTCTGCCTCAGGCGCTAGAGTGGCTCTGGTCGCAACATGGCGACCGCCCAGGATGGGCAGAGCGTCGCCCATGGTGGGCGTGCCGGGTGGATCCCGGTCCGGCGCATGCGGGAGTCTGTCTGTCTCTCCCTGTTTCCAGCTTCAGAAAAATGCAAAAAAAAAAAAAGGAAGAAAAAGAAAGACTCAGAAATCTACAAAAGACACAACTCTTTCCACACCCATCCACCCAGGCCAGAGACAAAGCTGCTGATTTCTGCAGCTGTGCTGGGAGCTATAAATCAACAGAGCACCGCCCAGATGCCCCTTCCCACCTCGGACCCCCCAGCTGGTTGGTAATGGGGCTGCTGAAGCCTGCATGATGCTAAATTATTCATTTTAGCCAGGCTTTCTGCTTGACCAACCCCACAATTATCCCTCTTCCTGGGCATGTTATGATGTTCTGGGTAGCCAATTGGATTTAGAGGTCCCAGGACTCTGAGCTTAATAAAATCACGCCTTGCCCTGGCACAGCCCCCTTCCTCTCAAAGTCCAGGCACCATCTGCCAGGAAGGGCAGAAAGGGAATCTAAGATCACAGCATCTAAGAAGCAGTCTTCACATCTTAGCCATGGTGAGAGGAGCCTGGAATTCTCTGCCTTATCTTTCCTCCAGCCAAATATGCAGTGCCAAACCTGCACCCAGTGGTTGTCCAGTGTCCTCTTGCATGCCTGCAGTGATGGGAAGCTTCTTACCTTGCACAGCAGCCCATACATTTTTGCTCATTTGACAGATGCAAAATTTCTGATAGAAATCATACGAAATGTGCATAAAGGTAGGTGTTCAAGAATGTTCACAGATGCATTATTTAGATTGGCATCATATTGAAAATAATATAAGTCCCCTCAAATGGAACACATTCACATAATGCACCCATCAAAAAAATCATGTTTTCGCCCTGGTGGGTAGGCTCAGTGGTAGAACATTGGCCTGGCATGTGGATGTCTCAGGTTCAATTCCCGGTCAGGGCACGCAGGAGAAGTGCCCATCTGTTTCTCCATCCCTCTCCCTCCCCCTTCTCTCTCTCTCTCTCTCTCTCTCTCTCTCTTTCTTTTCCCTTCCTGCAGCCATGGCTTGATTGGTGTAAGCGCATTGGCCCCAGGAGATGAGGGTGGCTCTGTGGAGCCTCCGGCTCAGGCATTAAAAATAGCTTAGTTGCAAGCATTGCCCCAGATGGGCAGAGTATCGGCCCCAGACGGGGGTTGCCATGTGGATCCTGGTCAGGGCTCATGTGGCAGTCTGTCTCTCTATCTCCCCTCTCTCTCACTTGGAAAAGAAAAAGAAAAACATCATGTTTTCAGAGAATTTTTTTTGTTTTCAGAGAATGTTTGATAACACAAGAATGTGCTAATGACATAATGTTAAGTGAAAAGGCAGCTTACAAAATATAGTATATAATATGATCAATATTTCAATATAGTGTGATCCCAATGTCATTAAAACACGGGGGGAGGGGGAGATGGGAAGAAAATATACCAAAATGACAAAGCTCTTCTCTGAAATAACTACTGTGTTACCTTTATAGTAAAAAAATATTTGTAATATTGAACTGATAAAGTTTCCCTATAGTATGCACCCAGTAATTCTAGTTCTTATGAGGCTCAATAAATATCAATCGAAAGAATGAGAAGCAAGTTTCACTCCTCTTCTAAACAGACATAATAATAAAAATGTTTATTGAATGCTAACTAAATGCCTGGTTCTGTGCTGAAGTCATTCACATCATGCCTCATAAACTTCTCATAACTACTCTATATTGCTACTCCCATTACACAGATGAGAACACTGAGGCTCAGAGAAGTTGTGCATATATGGCCTAAGCTAACTCTCTTAGTAAGTAGCACAGCTGGGATATGATCCTAGATCAGTCTGACTCCAATGTCTAGGTTTCTCAACACCTGTTACCCCATGCAGAGGCCTCAGAGGTGTGTAATCTGCCCTGTTCCTAACCCTGTCCAACAGACATCCCCAGTTCTTGCCCCCATTCCTCTTGCGTCTCACAGACAGCAGTAGCAGCATCGAAGCGGAGTGGTTTTGGAGGCAGAGCGGTCTGGGTTTGCACCTGTCTGACTGTGACAGGCACCTACTCCCTCATCTATATGTGAGAACCTACAGTTCCCATGGCAGAGCCTCTAGCATGTGGCAAAAGCTCAGGAGAGGCTCCTCAGTGCCCTCTGTGACTCCTCTGAACTCTGTCTCTTGTGTCTGAGTCACACACACTCCCCAGGGAATGAGACCCAGATCTGGGAAGCGTTGGTTCTGGAGGGCAAGGCCAGGAGTCAGCGCAGGAACTCCGCCAGGCCTGCTGCTCACTCACCCTGTTCCTCCACACCAGAGGGCATCTGGCCCAGCACTCTGCCTTCTTGTATGTCCGACAGCACTTCAGGGGACAACTGAGGCCAGGCTTTTGGTGACCAGTCCAAGGTCACACAGCTTTCTTCCATCACCCTGAGCTGGCCTCTCTGCTTCCCCCACATTGAGGGCCCTCCCATCCAATTCACCTCACACCCACCCACACCAAATTCACTCTCTTGAACGCCATTCTGGACAGACTGATTGCTCCCAAAGTCCTTTCCCCCGTGGCCTATGACCCAAAGCTCCCTCATTTCCCAGTATGGCCACCTTACCGTGGGACCCGAGAACCTGTCCAACCCTCACTCCCACTATCTAGACCTGAAACTGAAGCCTCAGTATGGCCTCTGGTCCCTAACACAGCCCTGCCAGGCTGTCTCCTTCCTCAGTTCTCCCTCTACCTTCCCCTCCCCCTCCCCACCAGAATGACTCCCTGCATTACCGGGGCTGGTCCACAGAGTTCCTCTAGTATCTGCATCTCACTGGGAATTTTGGAAGGCAGAGACCACTGTTGGTGGTTTCATCAGAGCCTGAACAACACTCAGCACACAGCAGGCACCTAGACAGCCTTGGCGAGGAGGACACCTGCTGGCAAGGCCTTTCCTGCTTTAGTCCCTATAGCCTCAGCTCAGTCATGATGAACCTTCCAGCCCCTCTGCAGCTCCTGAATATCCGCTGAACCTTTGCACATGCTGTTCCCTCTGCCTGGAATGTCCTATCCCACCCCTCCTTGTAGTCAACTGCTGCTCCCAATCACAACACAGCACAGGTACCTCGTCCTCCGGCTGGGTCAGAGGCCCCCCGGACCCCCACATTTGGGACTCTGTATCTGTCCCTGCAGCTGTAACTAACCAGGGGTTCCTGAGGGGCATGGCTGTATTAGTAGCCATGCTGAGGCTTAAGCTGAGAGTCACGGCTGGACAGGCCTGGCAGAGGTCAGCATCGGCCAATGCTTGTTGAATGAATAAACGTGCAGAGTGAGTAAATGTGCAGACAGTGCAGGAAGCAGGAGCAGGTCCAAGGTGGAAAATGCAGACAATCAGGCTTCACAGTCACCTGCTCTGCATGCCTGGAACAGCCGCAGGGAGCTGGTCAGCCACAGCCAGCCAGTACTGAGCGCCTGCAATGGGCCAAGGGCTGGGCTGTGGCCCTTCAAATGCATGAGCTCACTAATCTTCCCAATAATCTACAATGATCACCTGCAACTTTACAAATGCAGAAATGAGGCTCAGAGGAGCTCAGCTGTTTGTCCAGGGTGTGGTTGAGCTGGGATTGGGACTGGGCACTACTTGAACCCCAGCTGTGACCTCTACCACTGCACTGTGTCACCTCACTGGGGTCTCTCCCGGCCTAGACGCACTGGGTCTGTGGACCCCAACCCAGGTCACAAGAGAGAGGAGGGAAACAAAAGGCAAAGAGCTCATGCTGGGTCCCCAAAATCAAGACGGGGACTCAGAGCTCCAATCCTGCAAAGTTGACACTTGAACACCTATCCCAGCAACTCCTGGCACCCGGTAGTAGACAGAGGGGACAACCAGAACCTGTCGCAATCTGCCCCAGCATGTTGCCTGGCCCAACCTTCCCTCCCTGCTCTGTGCTGCAGTCCAGAGGTGGGAGGGAAAACACAGCGCTTCTCTTTAGGACAAAGGTACCTATGAGGCAGGTACTAAGACCTACACTTTACAGATGAAGAAACTGAGATGCAGAGTGTCTGTCCAACTTGCTGAAGATCTTAGTAGGTGGAGGTGGCAGAGCCAGCATTTAATACAAGGAGACATGAGCTGAGGGAGAGTTGGAGGGGCAAAGAAACACATAACCTAAAACAGGGCCACACAGACTGGACAGGGCCAGGGGACAGGGTGAGAGTGAGTGGGAGTGGTCAGAGACACAGCAGGGTGCAAATCTGCCTGAAACCAGGATCAAGGAGAAGTGGAGGCAGGGAGACAGCGCAGGCTGGGAACAGACAAGAGGTCAAGTAGAAAAGCACCGACTCCGTTGTTCATGTATCTGGACTCTGGAGCAGGCACACCAGGAAGTTCTGGGCCGTGTAGACAGAAGATGGAGTCACCTGTCAGAAAGTGGGGGAGGGGCTCCTGCTAAGCTCTTCGCACTCCACCTTGCCCAGAGGGCTGCCAAAGGGAACTCTGAGATGCCAGCTTTGCATGGCCTGTGGTGGCTCAGTGGGTAAAGTATCTACCGCTGGTTTGAAACCCTGGACTTGCCCCAGGTCAAAGTACATATGGGAAACAGCTAATAGTACAAGTTGATGCTTCCTCTTCCCTCCCCCTTCTCTATCTCTCTCTCTCCAGTTTCTAAAATCAATAAATAAAATATTTTTTAAAAGAGAGAATGAGAGATGCTAGCCTTGCTCAGGGCCTTGAATCTGCCCAGAAACAAGGGCTGTCCAGCGTGTGACCTGAAAACCCACAGTCACCCGCCAGCTGAACTCACACCACAGGACCAGTGATGCTCTGCTTGGGGACCAGCTGTCCCAAAAAAATCCTGCTCGTGCTTCAGGAACCACAGGCTGTTTGCTGAAAATGCAATTCCCAGAGCCCCTCCCTGCATGCAGGAGGAGGACTGGGCTAGCAGGCAGGCCCCTGAAGTGAGGAGAAGATGTGGGGAGGAGGGAGTGGAGAGTGCTTCCTGATGTTGGAGTCTGAGATCCCTTGTGTTCTTTTCTTCCAGCACCACATCCACGTTAGTCTTCCCCTCAGAGGCTCCTCCTTCAGCTTTTTTACTTAGTTTCCCCTTACTCATCCTTCAGCTCCTCAGAGGCCTCCTCTGAGCTCCCGGCTCAGAGGAGACCCTCCTCCCAGTGTGGGCTCCCAAAGCTCCCGCATATTCTTCCACCAATTCAAAGTAAGCCTGTCGGATGATGGCCTATGAACGTCTATTTCTCCCACCAGACCCTAAGCTCCGTAAAGGCAGGGCCCGTGGATTTCGTTCCTCACCATTGCCTCATTTTGGCATCTAGCACAGTGCACCCACAGAATTTCCCTGAGGGTCTCACACAGGACCCCTCCCTGTTCTCAAAGGGCTTGAAAGGCTCAGATACAACACGTTATCACATTTAATCCTCACAAACCAGGATGCTTTGTATTCCCACTTTACAGGCCAAGAAATGAGCTTCAGAGGTGAGGTTACTAGCCCAGAGAGACAGTAAATATGTAGCTTTGAACTTAGGTATATCTGGCTTCAGACCTCCACCTCTGCCACTCTGCCCCAAGGGTCCTCCGGACCTTCCCTTGCAAACCCTCCCCACCCCTCACCGCCCAAGTTCAAGTCTGATAAGAACTCATACACTTAGGCCCTGGCCAATTGGCTCAGTGGTAGAGCGTCGGCCTGGCGTGCAGGAGTCCCGGGTTCGATTCCCGGTCAGGGCACACAGGAGAGGCGCCCATCTGCCTCTCCACCCCTCCCCCTCTCCTTCCTCTCTGTCTCTCTCTTCCCCTCCCGCAGCCAAGGCTCCATTGGAGCAAAGATGGCCCAGGCGCTGGGGATGACTCTGTGGCCTCTGCCTCAGGTGCTAGAGTGGCTCTGGATGCAACAGAGCGAAGCCCCAGAGGGGCAGAGCATCACCCCCTGGTGGGCATGCCGGGTGGATCCTGGTCGGGCACATGTGAGAGTCTGTCCTACTGCCTCCCCATTTCCAGCTTCGGAAAAATGAAAAAAAAAAAAAAGAATTCATGCACTTATTCATTCTTTCATTCATTCATTCAACCCATCAACTGACTCACTTATTGGTTATGCTAGGCCCTGCATGGAGTGTCATCCAGATAGAGCAGAGGCTTGTCTTTGTCCCCTTTCACCACTGCTCCTGGGACTTTACCAGCAGAAGCCGGGTCCCAGGCAGTCACCCTGTCCCTAGTCTGCCACTCACTGGGGAAGGACTAACATTGGGCCTCCCTCCTTCCCCCTCCTCCAAGAATAGCAGCCTGAAATATGGGCGGGGTAACGTTTAGGATCACAGTCCTTCTGTTTCCATCATTTTCTGAGGATTCTAGGATAAGAGAGAGACAGGATTCTGCCCCCTCCTTCCATGAATTTCTTCGACTGTCCCCTATCCTAGGCAGCTCTGGAAAAAGTTCTGGACTTGGAGTCACAAGACCAGGGTTCTAGCTCTGGGTCCAGGAGAGCTGTGGAGCCTTAGGAGAACAAGTAGCCCTGCCTCTCTCTGAACCACAGATTCCTCATCTGCAAAATAGGGATGATGATGATAAGGATTCTAATGCTTACATGACAGAGAGGTAGGTGAGGATTAAATCGTTCAGACCCAGATACACAGATATCACAGAGATGGTTAGCCAGGGAGATGTCTCAACAAAGGGAGGACCTATGGGGGCAAACTACACTGCTGGCAAGACACATTTGACAATGCAACTGAGGGAAGTTTGGGTGGGAGCACCCCAGCAGGCTGAGCCCAGGCCTTCCCTGAGTGGACCCTTAGACGTGAGATGTCTTCCCCAGGCTCAATGGTACTGAGGGCGCTGTGCTCATCAGCCCACCAGCCAGAGGCCCTGGGGAAGAGACTGGAAATGGGACTGAATACACTGATACTCAGTGTTCCCCAGACCAGAGCATGTGGATGTCTTTCCTCACCATTGCCTCAGCTCAGCATCTAGCACAGTGCACCCATGAGCTTCAGAGGTGGAGTCGCAAGCCAAGAGAGCGTATGTGCCAGGAACCTGGAACTCTCGGGACAGTGGCTACTCTCAGGCCCACCTTAGGACAAGTGCCTCCCTTCCTCTCCCTGCTTTAACAAGCACTGGATTCTAAAGGATCTGGAAAATTCCTCCTCTTCATCGCCCAGAAAGCTTCCATTTATTGGGTCCAGGCACCAGGCCAGCTGCATTACACATGCTCTCTCGACACCTCACAAAAACTCTGTTGAAGAAGGCCTTATTATTACCTTATTCTACTGATGAAAAAAAAAAAAGTGAGGCTCAAAGAGACCCAAGTACCAAAGCCAGTTCATGAGCTGGCTGGGATTAACACATACACAGGTTAGCCCAACTTTAAACCCTACACTATCTCCGAAGGCAATGTGGAGAATCACTGATGAAACACAAAGCAAAGATCAATGCTGCCTGTGCTTGGGCGAATGTTCCCACAGTAGCTGGTGATGAGTCATTGAAAACACAGGAAATTTTTGTATCTTCCACTCTTCCTGGGGGAGCAAAGATCCCCCAGCGATCATGGATGTTAAAGCTCCCTCAACACTCACATACCCATCCAATACTGTACTCCAGTGCACTGAGTACAGTGCACTGAGCCCTGTCCTGCAGAAACCTCATACAGTACTTCCCAGTCAAGGAGATCTGGCTCTCTATCCCTCAGACAGGGAAACTGAGACAGGTGGGAGGTGGGGCCAGGGGGCTGGTTGCTCCTGCTCTGATGGGCATCAGTGACTGGGTGGAGACCACAGTTCACATCTCCAACTTCTGAGTTGTTGCCCTCTGCCCTGCCTGGTGGCACCGCAGTCCAGAGAGGTCTAGGGCTATGGCCTCAATCAACCAGCACAGAAGACCTATATATTTTTTAAGATTTTATTTATTCATTTTAGACAGAGGAGAGAGAGAGAGAGAGAGAGAGAGAGAGAGAGAAAAGGGAGAGAGAAGGGAGGAGGAGCTGGAAGCATCAACTCCCATATGTGCCTTGACCAGGCAAGCCCAGGGTATCGAACCGGCAACCTCAGCATTCCAGGTCAACGCTTTATCCACTGTGCCACCACAGGTCAGGCCAGAAGACTCATTTTTAACTAACGGTAAATACCCAGGCACCTCTGCTGTCATAAGAATAGCAGTTTCCTTGCAATGCTTTGCCCATGTCTGAACTAGTAAAGCTGGGCTGGGGGCTGCTGCAGGGGCAAGCCTGTGATGTTTCAGACCCTCTGAGAGGTCCACAGACACCTAGAAGAGAGCCTTACTCTCCAATGTGAAAGCACGAACTCCGGCCCAAACAAACCTCTGCTGCCTTTGGCAGAAAAGAAAAGACTGTTACAGGAGGAGAGGAGAAAACGGGAAGGCATCTGTGAAGAGGACCTGAGGCCTCTCAAAATCACATCAGAGCCCTGGCCAGATGGCTCGGTTAGTTAGAGAGTCACCCCAAAGCACAGAGGTTGCTGGTTCGATTGCCAGTCAGGGTACATATAGGAGCATATCGATGTTCCCCTCTCTCTCTCTCCCTTCCTCTTTCTCTAAAAAATAATTTTTAAAAAAAATCACATCAGAGCTCCTGACCAGATGGCCACTGGGAACAGGAGCAAAGAACTGACTGGCTGACCCACAGCTGTTGCCCACTGTACCCAGGAACTGTGGGCTCTCCACTGGCAAATGTACACACAAGTGCACAAACACAATTGTCCAAGGCTACTCTGGATGCTCCCTTCTCTCTGGGGTTTGAGGGCTTGACAGGAAACAACACACTGTCCCATTCTCATACAGAGAGAATCCCAAACTGACAGTGTGAGACGAGCACACACTAACAGCCGACCACCAGGTGTGATTTGGGAAGTGCCCCCGCAGCCTGGAGCAGACACACACTCTCCTGTCCCCCCACCTGCACAGGTAGCCCATGCACAGCTGTTTCCCCAGAGGCCCATGGCACCTCAGGCATCTCTGCCCACCCCTATGGGTTTCAGAGGTTCAAACACACAGTGCATTTGTACTGTCACAAACACAGAATCACAAGCTGGCAGATACACAAGCTGTCGCCAAACTGTCCCGCATAAGCTGATGCAAAAGCAAGGGGACAACAGATGATCAAATGTTATTTAGTTAAACACACACACACACACACACACACACACACACACACACACACACACACACACACTGATACAAATTCCAGCGTCCTCCTTCCAATGGAAGTGGTCTTCCCGCTGGGCTCCATGGACTCCCTGCAGAAAGTACAGAGGCCCGGGGAGTCCCTGGTCCGAGGACTGGGTCACAAGTCCTCGGTCTCTACACTCACACGGGTCCGGCCCCGTGGCACCAGCGGGCAGCGGACTCACCGGACGATGCCGAACATGACGAGTACGTTGCCCAGCAGCCCCACGGCGCACACCGCTGAGTACAGCGTGGTGATGGCGATGGCCAGAGCGAGGGAAGAGGCACTGCGGGCACCCGGCGGCCCCGACGCATTGGCGCCGGCGCTGGGGAAGGCGCTGGGGAAGGCGTCCGGAGCAGTGGCAAGGAGCGGGGACTGCAGCTCGGCGCCCGTGGATGGGGCGGGCTCCATGGCTGCCGGCGCCGCGTTCCTCCCCACCGTGCGCCCTGGGCGCAGAGACCAGGGTTGAGGAGCGTGCCAGGGGCGGAGGCCAAGGCTCCGACGCCACCAGCTGCAGCGCGCTGGCCGCCCCGCTGCCCGCACAGACCCTGCCTCGGACGCCCTCCTGCCCGCTCTTCTCGCCGCGAGCGCTCTGAGCTGGGAACCGCTGCGGGCTCCTCGGACGTGCCCACCGCGCGCACCACGTGGCCCCGAGGCTGCCGCCAGTCTGAGCCCGCGACCGGGGGCGGGTGCTGCACCAGAGGCTTGGAGCCGGGCCGAGGAAGCTTCCCACTCCCTCCCTAGAGACGCTCCGCGGGCTCGTGTGTACCCCACCGCAGGCGACACTCACCCTCCACACACACATCCCTTTGCCACTTCCAGAGTCAGAAGGACCCAGAGGTGAATTCCGCCTGTCGCCCCTGCACCAACGAACAGTGACCTTGAGCGAGTCTCTTAACTTCCCTCTACTTCATTTACCTCGTCTGTAAAATGAGGATAATCGCACCACCTGGCTGGGAGGGTTGTTGGGGAGGTTAAGATGATGGGTGTAAAGAATTTAGCTTAGTGCCGGGCACACAGTAAGTGCTCCATTTATGGTCTATGGTTTTCTTGCACCCCATTCATTCACTCAACAGATTTGGGGGGTGGGTGCTAGGTATAAGAGCCAGGTCCCATTAGCAGATGCGGCCCCTATCCTGGGGCTTCCAACCCAGGGGAGGAGAGACATCAATCCTAAAATCACACCAATAAAGATACAGTTACACATTGAGGAAAGTGAAGGAAAGCAAGCCCTTCCCGTGGCAAGGCCTACAAAACGCAGAGGTAGAGGTCAGGACGCCTTCCCTGAGGAGATGACACTTAAAGTGAGATGTGATGTTTGGGGAGTAACTAACTTAGGGAATAAACCAGGAAAGAGCATTCCAGGTAAAGGAAACACAAACCCACATGTGCAAAGACTCTGTGCTCAGAGGGACTAAAAAGAGGCCAGGAAGAGGAGAAGGCAGGTAGCGCATGTGGAGAGAATGGGATGAGGTGGTGAGCAGGGTCTCAAAGACCATCGGGAGAAGGTCACTTCCTATACTCCTTCCCTAACCTGACCTGCCCAGACCCAGAACCATCCTCCTCCTTGGGGCTCCTGTCCTTCCCAGAACAGTCTCTCTACCAACCATGACTCTGTTCCAGGCACCGTGATATACGCTTTATCCATGCATCAACACTTCGGAGAAGATTCTATTATTCGTGTACCCATTTTACAGATGAGAAGACTAGGCTAGTCACTAAATTATCCCATATCGCAATTATTTCTGAGTTTGTTTCCTCCTTGGGGAAACCAGGCCTGATTGATCCCTGAACCCAGTAGAGGGCCAGGGTTACAGCGAGTGCCCAGAAAATATTGGTTAGATGAATAAAGGTCCCATGGGGGAATGAAATGAGACCACATTGGGATTTCTGAGCTTTAGGCTTTGTGGCGATGCTTTTGGTCCTGAGAGTGACTGGGCAAGGACCCCTTACCCATCTCTGGCTTGAGTCATCCATCTATATGCAAGGCTCTTACCCCTTTCCCAGAAAGAACAAAGCCAGAATTCCCAAACTCACCTTCCTTTCCATTCTCTCTGCCCCCCCCCCCCCCAGCTGCTGCCCAGGCCCCTTGGTCAGCAACAGTAGTCTCCTCACCCCAAGGCTTTTGCACTTAACCATCTAAGGAATCATCAGAGAGGTGATTTTTGCTCCGTGGTCATATGTGCTGCCAGAACTCTCTTTCCTGTCCCAAAGGGCCTGGTACTCAGAGACATTTCTGGTGCCAGGGGAAAGAAGTTGGGACAGGAAAGAGGAGAGCTACTTTGTTCGAGTTCTGGCTCCCTTCTTATCCTTCCAACAAGCCAAATTATTTCCTAGCTCAGAGTATTTGCACACTCTTATTTCTTCCACTTGGAAGGCTCAGCCACTGCCTCGAGCTAAATGCTATTCGTCCTCTAGGTTTTAGCTTAACTATCCCTTCACTCACTATCCCTTCGCTCACTGCCCCCACCCCACCAAGTAGACCAGGTCCTCTTGTTACTTATTCTTTTATTCTATTTTATTTTTTTATTTATTCATTTTAGAGAGGAGAGGGAGAGACAGAGAGGAGAGACAGAGAGAGAGAAGGTGGGGAGGAGCTGGAAGCATCAACTCCCATATGTGCCTTGACCAGGCAAGCCCAGGGTTTCAAACCGGCGACCTCAGCATTTCCAGGTCGACGCTTTATCCACTGTGCCACCACAGGTCAGGCCTTGTTACTCATCCTTTTTTTTTTTTTTTTTTTTTTTTAGATTTTATTTATTCATTATAGAGAGGAGAGAGAGAGAGAGAGAGAGAGAGAGAGAAGGGGGAGGAGCAGGAAGCATCAACTCCCATATGTGCCTTGACCAGGCAAGCCCAGGGTTTTGAACCGGCAACCTCAGTGTTTCCAGGTTGATGCTTTATCCACTGCGCCACCACAGGTCAGGCTTGTTACTCATTCTTGAAGCATCATGTACATCTTTACAGAATGTCCCACATGGTCATTTATGCAGTTGTTGGGTTTTTGTGCATCACCTTTACAATGAGTCTGTGTACTTCTGTACCTCCACCTTAGTACAGTCCCTGGAGCTCAGGGAGTGATTGAATAGGAAGTTCAATTCCAACTTTGGTGAGCTCCCATTTTGGCGAGGCGACAGAACAGACATAGCTAAGCAACTGAAACCCTTTGCACAAACCCTGCAACCTCATCTTACTTGGAACTGAAATACTAGATCCCAACTCTATGCCCTCCCTTGGTTTTGAGCCATCACCAAGTGAGTCTACCTTCCTCCTTGGCCTTGAATTTGGAATCCTCCTAATGTGGTCCCAACCAGGATTTATTGCTGTCCTCTTCCAACTCCATCTCTTATCCTCACCCCAATGGCATGCTCCAGCCACCGTGGGCTGAAGGGAATTTTTTTAAATCGTATTTTACAGTGTTTTTGAGTCCCTCCTGGGTACAGAGATGCTATCGTGGAAACCCCTAGCTATGGTGGAGGCAACAGACTGAAAAAGATTCCCTTCACTTCTCTGAACCATCATTTTCTCATCTATAAGGTAGAGAGGTGCAGGATTGGGTGAGGATCTGGTGAAACAACTGATACTCTGCCAACTGAGAAAGGCCACCTGAGCATGCGCTATTAGACCACGAGGATGAGTAAGACCATTGCTCTCTTCGGGGAGCTTACAGGCAAGAAGATGTGAAAGGTATGTAAATGACCAAGGACATGAATGGCATATTGTAATTGCCAAAAAACATCTATGCTGTTATGGATGGCCCCTTTTAAGAGTTTTGCTTGCTGACTCTGCTCTGAACACAACAGGAAGTCAGCCATCTGCCACCCAGAAGTGAACCCTCGCATGAACCTATCCCTACTGGAGCCCTGACCGTGGACTTTTGGTGTCCAGAACTGTGAGAAATAAATGTCTGCTGTTTACAAGGCAGTCTGTGGTACTCTGGTGTAGCAGCATGCCAAGTGCATGTGGATTTCCCCCATTGAGGACACATTGGGAGAATGAATGGAAACTTGAAAGGGGCTCCCCCAATATCTTCCTTCAGAGATCAACCCTTGGATGTGAGCATTCTAGTCTGTCTACCTTTAAAAGGCTGTCTCATTTCTGTGGTCACAGAACTTGTAATGCTCCTGTTGGCTACCATCTGTAGCATTTGCTATGTGCCAGACACTGGGCCAAGTGCCTCGTGGATTATCTCCTTCAATCCTCATCAGCCCCAGAGGTGTGAGGCCCTGCTATTATTATTCCATTTTGCAGAGCTTAGCTTACTTGGCCAAGCCACAGCTGAGGTGCCACTCTGAAAGCCAGTCTCCTGACCACCACACTATATTGCCCTTCAGAGCAAAGACTGGGAAATCACCCCCATGAAACACAAGAACCCATCGCTCCTGCCCCTGCTTGTCAGTTTTCCCCTGGAGTTCATCCCTGTTCTTGGTTGAGCACAGAGTAGACACATCCCTCCACAGCCCTGCATGGCTGGGTTACAGAATGGTAATCCAAGTTTGCTTGGGGCTTGTCCCCATCCTTGACTCTAAGGGAAAAAACCAGAAACGTAAAGGCATGGGAAATCCCGAACCAACAGAGGCATCAGAAGGGTGTCAGCAGTGGAGAAACAGAAACCACAGAAGGAGTCAGAGCAGAAAGGAACTCCCTGGGGAAGCTATTAACAATTCAGTATGTGGGAACGTGGCTCCCACCTGCCAAAGAGAGATCTGCCTGATGGAAAACACAGTGAGCAGGCAGCTCCCCTGGGTTGCCTTGCAGTCGGGCTCCATCTGCAAAGCCCAGGAGGGAGAGGACCTTAACAATAACCATAAAATAATAACCGCATACATTTGCAAAGTACTTTTGACTTTTCCAAGCGCTTCCAGATTGATGACTTCATCTTATCTTGACACCATCTGGGTACACGGGAAGGTCAGGTTTCATTATCTTCATTTTATAGCTAGGAAGACAGACATCTAGAGAGCCTGGGCGAGATCCCCAAGGATACATAGTAAATCAGGAAAAGAAATAGGATTGATATCATCCATTTAGTTGTTCAAGCCAGAAACCCAAGAGTCATTCTTTTTTTCTTTTTTTTTTTACAGAGACAGAGAGAGAGTCAGAGAGAGGGATAGACAGGGACGGAGAGATGAGAAGCATCAATCACTAGTTTTTTTGTTGCGCATTGCAACACCTTAGTTGTTCATTGATTGCTCTCTCATATGTGCCTTGACTGCGGGCCTTCAGCAGACAGAGTAACCCCTTGCTCGAGCCAGCGACCTTGAGTCCAAGCTGGTGAGCTTTTGCTCAAACCAGATGAGCCCACGCTCAAGCTGGTGACCTTGGGGTCTCGAACCTGGGTCCTCAGCATCCCAGTCCGACGCTCTATCCACTGCGCCACCACCTGGTCAGGCCCAAGAGTCATTCTTGACTCCTCTCTTTCTTTGCCCCTAATCCCTCAGCTTTAACCAATCATTCAGTTCTGTCCAGTCTTCCCAGATAACCCATAAATTCTGCCACTGCTCTTTATTCTTGCTACCGTCTTGCAGCTGGATGCACCACCTCTTCTTGCTGAAACTACTGAAATACTTTGAAATGACCTCACTGAAACCAGGCTTGCTGCCTTTAATCAGTAACATGGCTGCTGGATGCTTACGCTTTCACCTCTCTCCATTGCTAGCCTCTTGCTATACCACCTTTCCCTTCACACACTGTGCTTCAGCCAAAATAAACTGCTTGGGGAGCCTGACCTGTGGTGACACAGTGGATAAAGTGTCGACCTGGAATGCTGAGGTCACCGGTTCAAAACCCTGGGCTTGCCCTGGCCGGTTGGCTCAGCGGTAGAGCGTCGGCCTGGCGTGTGGGGGACCCGGGTTCGATTCCCAGCCAGGGCACATAGCGCCCATTTGCTTCTCCACTCCCCCCCCTCCTTCCTCTCTGTCTCTCTTCTCCCCTCCCGCAGCCAAGGCTCCATTGGAGCAAAGATGGCCCGGGCGCTGGGGATGGCTCCTTGGCCTCTGCCCCAGGCGCTAGAGTGGCTTTGGTCATGGCAGAGCAATGCCCCGGAGGGGCAGAGCATCGCCCCCTGGTGGGCAGAGCATCGCCCCTGGTGGGCGTGCCGGGTGGATCCCGGTCGGGCACATGCGGGAGTCTGTCTGACTGTCTCTCCCCGTTTCCAGCTTCAGAAAAATACAAAAAAAAACAAAACAAAAACCCTGGGCTTGCCTGGTCAAGGCACATATGGGAGTTGATGCTTCCTGCCCCTCCCCCCCTTTCTCTCTCTCTCTCTCTCTCTCTCTCTCTCCCTCTCTCTCTCTCTCTCTCTCTCCTCTAAAATGAATAAATAAATAAAAATTTAAAAAAACTGCTTGGGTGTCTCAAATAACCTGCTTCTCTCACCTCCAGGTTCATCTAAATGGTTAAGAGGGGGACTTTGGGATCAGATTGGTTGAATCTGAAATCCCAGCTCAGTCACTTCTGGTTGCCGTGACCTTGGCCAAGTTACTTAACTCAGTCTCTTGAGTTTCATAAAGTATCTGCTTTACAGCATCTGGCATATAGGTGGTGCTCAATATGTGTTAGCGGTTGCTGTGGTGATGTTTCCTCTGCCTGGAACGTGCTACTGTAGTCTCCCCAGCCCTTTGCCACCTAACCTACTCCTAAACCCCCATTATATTCCAGCTGAGAGGTTGCTGCCTTCCTTGCCCCCCTTCCCCAGATTAGTTTATATCACACATTTTCTGTTCCTTTAGGATATGTCTCCCTCCTGGAAGCACAGTCAGGTCCTGGATTCCCAGAAAACCATCCCATCCGATGTTGCTGGGGAGAGCTGTGTCTGTCAGGAGAGAATGGAGTTGAAGAGGAATGGTGGCAAGGCAGCAAAGAGTCTGACTCCCTGAGAAGGGGCGGGGGGCAGAGAAGGTTGTCAGTTCTGTGAGTGAATACTTTGATGGGTAATAAGAACCTGAAGTTTTCTGCAACAAGTTCAAGGTCAAGGGAGCAGAGAAGGTCTCCCACTTTCTAATGGATCCGTGGGGCTTGGACAAAAGTACTTCGGAGGTGACCTAGATGGATCAAATGCCAAAGATCTTTGCCCCTTATTTCCTGGGTCATGCAAACTTCAAGGAGAAGGACCAGACTACCCACCCCCAGGTCATCCTCAGTGACCGACACTGGACTTTTCAGCCCTGGCAGATGGGGGCAAAAGCAGAGTTCATTTTATTTATTTATTTTAAAATTACCTTTGCACCTGAATTTCGTGGAGGAAATGCATATACCTGTGGGACGAAACATCATGAGGCTCAGACCAGGCATCAGTTAAAGACAGATAAGCCTGATCGGTGGTGGTGCAGTGGGTAGAGGGTCAGCCTGGGATGCTGAGGTACCAGGTTCAAAACCCCGAGGTTACTAGCTTGAGTGTAAGCTTATCCAGCTTGACTGCAGGATCATAGACGTGATCTAATGGTCACTTGCTTAAGCCCAAAGGTCACTAGCTTGAAGACCAAAGTTGCTGGCTTGAGCCCAAGGTTGCTGGCTTGAGCAAGGGGTCACTGGCTCAGCTGGAGCCCCCTAATCAAGACTCGTGTGAGAAGCAATCAATGAATAAATAAAGTGCAGCAACTACAAGTTGATGCTTCTCATCTCTTTCCTTTTTCTCTCTCTCAAAAGAAAAACAAAAAATATGACAAATGAAAATCACCCTGTCTGACCAGTGGTGGCACGCTAGATAGAGCATCAGTGGGGAATGCTGAGGTTGCCAGTCTGCTGGCTTGAGCAAAGTAGGGGGTAGGGGGAAAGAAGGAAGAGGGGAAGGGGGGTTGCCAGCTAGAGTGTTGGGTCACTGTCTTGAGCACGAGATCAAGCCTCAAGTTGCTGGCTTGAAGCCCAAGTTTGCTGGCTTGAGCAAAGGGTCACTGGCTCAGTGACTTGAACCCCTACCCTGCCACCTGGTCAAGGCACATAGGAGAAGCAATCAATACACAACTAAAGTGAAGCAACTACTAATTGATGTTTCTCTCTCTTCCTTTGTGGAAGGAAGAAAAGAAGGAAGGAAGGAAGGAAGGAAGAAAGGAAGGAAGGAAGGAAGGAGGGAAGGAGGGAGGGAGGGAGGGAGGAAAGAAGGAAGGAAAGAAGGAAGAAAGGAAGGAAGGAAGGAAGGAAGGAAGGAAGGAAGGAAGGAAGGAAGGAAGGAAGGAAGGAAGGAAGGAAGGAAGTCACTTCAGAAAAAGGATAGTGACTTGGAGAAACAAGCTGCAAAATCCCCCACCCTCCTTGTGCCTGAGTTAGCACCCTGTCCAGATATTGTTATGTCTTTGCCTTATTCCCTGAAACTGTACCTGATCAGGGGTAGGAATATTCCCTTGATTTGGGAGAAGGGAGCCTCTTCTTTACCTCATGGGATGAGTTGGCCTAAATAAACCATGGTAATCTGTGGTTGATTGCAAATAGTCACAGTTCTTCATTATTCCCCACATCTATGCCCTCTGCAATGTGATTTTGCAGCCCTTCTCAATGAGTGGTGGAATCTATTTCTCCACCCCTCATACCTGGGCTGGCTTTGTGACTCCTTTGGGATGGAAATGACAGTGCCAGGTCAGAGTCTGGGCCTCAAGGGGCCTTGCGTTCTTCCCCCAATCTCTTGGAACCCTATCCCTGCCATGGAAACAAGCTTGAGCTAGCCTGCAGGATTAGAAACCCAGTTACCCATCACCCCAGTTGACAACCAGCCAACACCAGACATGTGAATAAGAATGGCCATCCTAGCCCTACCAGGCGGTGGTGCAATGGATAGAGCTTTGGACTGGGACGCAGAGGACCTGGGTTCAAAACCCCGAGGTCACCATCTTAAGCGTGGGCTCATCTGGTTTGAGCAAGGCTCACCAGCTTGAGCTCAAGGTCACTGGCTTGAACAAGGGGTTATTCGGTCTGCTGTAGCCCCCCAGTTAAGGCACATGTGAGAAAGCAATCAATGAACAGCTAAGGTGCCGCAGCAAAGAATTGATGTTTCTCATCTCTCTCCCTTCCTGTCTGTCTGTCCCTCTCTCAATCTCTGTCACACACACACACAAAAAAAGAATGGCCATCCTAGACCAGGCAGGTGACCACAGGTGTACAAGTAAGCCCAGTAAAGATCAGCCAGGCCTGGCTCAGATCAGAGAACTAACTACTCAGCTATTCATAGACAGCTGAAGGATAATAAATGGCTGTTGTTTCAAGCCACTAAGTTTTGGGATGATTTGTTAAGCAGGAGCCATGATAATACATACTTTCCTACATCAGTTATTGGTCTAGGGGGGGATATGCAACCAATGTAAAAAAAAAAAATCTGCAGACAGGGTTTTTTTCTACTATACAAAGCAAAGCCCCATCAGAAGAAAACTGTTTGACTAAACCCCTTGGGATGCTGATATGATGCCTGGAGCTGTAGCAGCCATCCTGCAATCATGAAGCAATAAGCATGAGGATGAAAAGCTAATGTGCTAAGGTTTTCTGTGAGAAGACAGAAATAGCCTGAGTCTGGTGATGTTGTTGAGCTCTTAGTACACTACCTCTGGATTAGCCGCTTCAAGACCTCTTGTTTAAGCCACTCATTAATGGCTTGTCTTTTTAAATTTTTTTTAAGTGAGAGGAGGAGAGATAAAGAGACAAACTCCCTCATGCACCCCAACTGGGATCAACACAGCAACCCCCATCTGGAGCTGATGCTTGAATCAACCAAGCTATCCTCAGCACCTAAGGCCAACACTCAGTTGGTCCTCAGCACCCAGGGCTGACACTCAAACCAATCAAGCCAATGGCTACCAGAGGGGAAGAGAGAGAGAAGGGGGCAAGGGAGGGGAAGAGAAGCAGATGGTCATTTCTCATGTGTGCCCTAACCAGGATTGAACCTTGAACCTGGGACGTCCACACACCAGGCTAACATTCTACCCACTGAGCCAAATGGCCAGGGCCAATGACTTGTCATTTTTTTGTAATTGCTGTTGTTCTTATTTGTAGCTTAAAGCATTCCTAAAGGATGCACCAGTGTTTGGGTTACATCCCAAGAAGAATGACCCAGAAATAAACGAACATGGTTTATTGGTATGAATACATCTTTGTTTTGAGACTGGGACATGGAATTCTGTGGTTAAGAGTATTGAACACTCAGTTTGAACACTGGGTCTGTCACATGTTAGTTACATGACTTTGGTTAAGTTTATCAACTTTACAAAGCCTCCATTCCCTTACCTGTTAAGAAGAAAATATAATAATATATATTTTCTAGGATTGTGAAGCAGATGAATGAGGTGGTGCAAACACAAAGCTGTTGCAATGCCTGCCTGGCACATTGGAAACATCCAATGAGCTCTTGTCTTAGCTGGTACTGTTATTCCAATAACCATGTTTATATAAACCTTCCTTCTTTGATCTTGCAAGGCAAAGTGATCCCAGACTTAGATGAATCCACCCCTGGGATTTAGCCAGTGTTGGGCACATGTACTGAATGGTGTGCTGGGTCCTGCCTGGAGGTAAGTCTCAAGTGTCAAATTGCAGGATTTGTTTGTTCAGAGTAGAGGGTGATGAGGGGAGGGATTAGAAGGGACTTGAAAGATGAGTGAGCAGCCGCAGGAAGAGACTGTGGCTAGGAGGAGTGTACATGACAGGCTCCGAGTTCCCCAGCCCAGTGCCAACTAGATCTGCATGAATAGAGGCCGAGATGCCACAGGCAGAAAGCAAGGGGCCCCTGAGGCATGGGCCCCCAGCAGCCCAGGCAATCAAGTGTGACCAGTGGGGAGAAGGCCTGCTCCAGAGCTTAACTCCCACCTGCCCCCTGGGGGGCAGTGAGGAACAAGATAGTGAAGTGAATACTGTCCTGTCTTTTTTTCTTCTTCTTCTTTTTTTTTTCTGTATTTTTCTGAACCCGGAAACGGGGAGAGACAGTCAGACAGACTCCCGCATGCGCTCGGCCGTGATCCACCCGGCATGCCCACCAGGGGCAACGCTCTGCCCACCAGGGGGTGATGCTCTGCCCCTCCGGGGGGGGGGTCGCTCTGTTGCGACCAGAGCCACTCTAGCGTCTGGGGCAGAGGCCAAGGAGCCATCCCCAGCGCCCGGGGCCATCTTTGCTCCAGTGGAGCCTCGGCTGCGGGAGGGGAAGAGAGAGACAGAGAGGAAGGAGAGGGGGAGGGTGGAGAAGCAGATGGGCGCTTCTCCTGTGTGCCCTGGCCAGGAATCGAACCTGGGACTTCTGCACGCCAGGCCGACGCTCTACCACTGAGCCAACCGGCCAGGGCCTGTCCTGTCTTTTCTTTAGACAAAACTTCTTCTTCCTTTTCTTTTCTCTCCTTTTTATTTTCTCTGCTTATTTCCTTCAGCTTCTTACCCCATCCCAAACCTCCTCCCCCCTCCCATTTGGAGTTCCCATTCCCTGCCCCGGAATACCCACCTTCAGCCTCCGTAATTCCTCTCTGGAGCATGGCGGCTGCCCACCGCTCATCTCTCTGATGCACAGGGTATTAAAAATTGCTTTCAGTTGATCTTGTCAGATGGGTCCAGTCTCCTTCTTGAAGGTATCCTTCTCTCCCTGCCCGTCCCTGTACTCCCCAGCCTGTCCCCACAATGTCTGGGCAGGACCCTGACCCAGAAGTGGGCACTGGAGAGCCAGACTGAATGCTGACAGCCCCAGCCATCATGGAAAGTTCTTGTCTTCAGAGGTCATCAGCTTTTTCTCTCCTTCTCCTGCAAAGGACCTTTGGGGCTCGGGGTGGCAGCCTCCCGGCTGGGTCCCACAACCATGCTGGCAGGCCTGTGTGGTGAAAGAAACACAGCTCTAGGAGCCCTAGGAGAGCATTCTGTCACCAAATGCACAGGATTCAGACCCGGAAACAGGCTTAGGCATCATCTCCTTTC
Source organism: Saccopteryx leptura (assembly GCF_036850995.1). NCBI lineage: Eukaryota > Metazoa > Chordata > Mammalia > Chiroptera > Emballonuridae > Saccopteryx > Saccopteryx leptura. The sequence continues at coordinate 104,811,913 of NC_089505.1, read as the reverse complement.
ATTCACAGAAAAGGATGCTGAGGTCCAGAGTGGTCAAGCCAGTTAGGAGCAGAGTCAAGACCAGAACACATGCCCCCTGAATCCTGTAACAGTGCACTTTCTCCCATATCAGGCAGGGTGACCTTGGGCAGCCGCGTCTCTTCACATGTCAGATACTTTGAAAAGTACTTTTTTATTTTTATTTTTTTGTGCCAGAGACAGAGAGAGACAGAGAGAGGGACAGACAGACAGGCAGGGAGAGAGATGAGAAGCATTCATTCTTTGTTGCGGTACCTTAGTCGTTCATTGATTGCTTTCTCATATGTGCCTTGCCCGGGGGACTACAGCAGACTGAGTGACCCCTTGCTCAAGCCAGCAACCTTGGGCTTAAGCTGGTGAGCCTTGCCCAAACCAGATGAGCCCACGCTCAAGCTGGCGACCTCGGGGTTTCAAACCTGGGTCCTCCATGTCCCAGTCTGACGCTTTATCCACTGCGCCACCTCCTGGGCAGGCAAGAAGCACTTTTATGTCTGTGATTTGATTTAATTCACATAATTCTTCCCAGGAAGAAGGGTCATAATCCCCAGTTTACAGATGAGGAGTTCATGACTCAAGAGTAGTTCAAGAGCTTGTCCAATGTCATGCAGGGGCTGCATTGGAACCCAGGTCTCTCTGACTCCAAAGACCCTCCTGGACAAGGGAGAAAACCTCTGTGTCAAACACTAAGCATGCTGGACCTCAGTTTCCTCACCTGTGAAATGGAGGGATTGGGCTACATGGCCCCACAACTCACCTGTGAGGCATTGAAAGGAATTTCAAGGAGAAGCAGGCTGTTTGCTAGTTGCCTGCATTAGTGGGAGAATTTCTGTTTTCCCCATTTGCTTTAAAACAGCTCGCCCCCAGGTTTACACTGAGAGGAGCCTAGGGAAGGTGCCATGGTAACCACAGTGGCTCCAAGAGCAGAATTCGCCTGACTTAACCAGACTAGCAAACCGAGTGACCTTAAGCCTGCTGTCCCATGGGAGTCAGGGCAGAGCCAGGACCTGCCCAGAGGACGTGAATCAGACCAAAGGGGGCCCAGGGAGGGGTCGAGCAGCCTGCATTCTGCCCCGAGGTCCTGCTGCTCAGGCAGAGAGAGCATGGGTTTGCATCCTAAAAATAAGACCCTGAGGTCAGATTTGTGACATCAATTTGAGGGTCTTGGGCAAATCACTCAACTCTCTCTGAGCCTGAAGAGCTTCTTTATTTTTTTCTTATCTAGCATTAGAACGTGTACAAAATAAATAGCAGCTGCTATTATTATTATTACTGATATCTAAATTCTGAAGGGTGCCCAATAGAAAATGAACCTGAAAATGCTTTATATCCTGCAGCACCACACAAGTGCAAGGATTATTATTACCCATTAGGAATATTCACACTCCCCTAATTGTCTAGATAGAACACCTTACTGCAAATAATAATTGAACCAAGCACTTTTCCATACAAAAGACAAATGTTAAAGACAAATGTTTGGGGAGAAGTACGAAGATGAATCGCACATGAATCCTTTTTTTTTTTTTTTACAGAGACAGAGAGTGAGTCAGAGAGAGGGATAGACAGGGACAGACAGACAGGAATGGAGAGAGATGAGAAGCATCAATCATTAGTTTTTCATTGCGCGTTGCAACACCTTAGTTGTTCATTGATTGCTTTCTCATACGTGCCTTGACCATGGGCCTTCAGCAGACTGAGTAACCCCTTGCTGGAGCCAGCGACCTTGGGTTCAAGCTGGTGGGGTTGTTTTTGCTCAAACCAGATGAGCCCGTGCTCAAGCTGGCGACCTCGGGGGTCTCGAACTTGGGTCCTCTGCATCCCAGTCCGACGCTCTATCCACTGCGCCACGGCCTAGTCAGGCGCACATGAATCTTTTTGAGACTAGAAGGTAACATATAAGGTAGACAGGAGGAGGCAGTAAGTGTTATGAAAGAGAGTCAGGCCTGGCCTGTGGTGGCACAGTGGATGGAGCATTGACCTGGAACACTGAGGCCTCTGGTTCTAAATCCTGGGCTTGCTGGGTTAAGGCACATATGAGAAGCAACTATGGGTTGATGCTTCCTGCTCCACCTCTTCTCTCTCTCCTGTCTCTAAAATCAATAAATAAATAAAAAATTTTTTAAAAGAGAGAGTCAGATGAAGTTGTTGGGAGTTGAGAGACAGAACCCACATACTGAGCTGGGGAAGGTTTTCCTAGGGACGTAGCCAAGAAGGCAGGCCACATCCACAGGTACCACTGCTGCACACTGGGCGCCGGACACCTCTGGGAATGCATGCAGCAACCAGGTTACAGTTACTTACAGACATTGTCTCTATCAGTTAGGACTCTGGCTGCCAGTAACAGAAACCCCTGCACATAGACTGGCTTTGGGAAGGCCCTGGGGCCAAGAGGAGAATCAATCCCGGGGACTCACTCTCCATTCCCCTTCTCTCCTCCATTCTTCTCTCTCTGCAAACCAGCCTCCTCTTCTGCTCCAGTCACAGTGATGGATCTGACCACACACAGCAACTAAATTCTCAGGCTTAACACACAGCCTGGCACACAGCAGACAGTGCAACCAACCACATAGTTTGCCTGGGACTCTCCTAGTTTTACAACGGACACCTCTCAGCACTGGGAAAATCAAAGGGTTGGTCACTCTAACAGTAGCTGCTCAAGCTATTTTGATTTAATGTTCTAGTGCCCGCTGCAACCAGGGTAGGGTTTGAACCCCCATGCTAGTTCTGGGAGAAGGAAACCTGATTGGTCCTGCTTAAATCAGGTGACCCTCCTGGGCCAATCAGCTATAGCTGAATAATTGGCTTTCAGAGTACAAACACAACTTCCAGGGACCAGCAACCCTGGAGGGTGGAAGTTCCTGGAGAAAGTAAGGAATGGAGTCAATGGTTCATGGTCCAAGTATATCCCCCAAAAGGTGTCAGCTATAATTTCTGCCTTCTGCCAAAATAATAACCTTTCAGGGGAAAGTACCATACCCTTTTTGACTTTGTGGCCTCAGAACCTAGCGTATGCCTGACAGAAAGTACCTAATGCAAATTTGTTCTTTCTGTTCTTCAAACACATCAAGCTTATTCTACCCTATGCCTTAGCACTTGCTGTTCCCTCTGCCTAGAATGTTCTCTCCCCAGTTCCCCCGTGACTGGCTCCTCTAACCAATTCGGGTCTATCCTCAAACACCAGCACTGAGCTCCCATCTAAATGACATCCCATCCCCCTCTCAACATGATCTTTCTCATCAGCCTGTTTGCAACCTGTTATTACCTCCTGGATTTCTTCCCAGCATTTATCACCACCTGAAATTATCTTGTTCACTTAGTGGCTTGAGTTGTGTCTGTTTCCTCAGTACTAGAACGTGAGCTCCGGAAGGACAGGCACCTCAGCTCTCTTGTTCATCACTGTGTCCCCCATGCAAAGATAGTACCTGCCACCTTGTAGGTGCTTAAGAAGTATGTGTGTGTGTGTGTGTGTGTGTGTGTGTGTGTGTGTGTGTGTGTGTGTGACAGAGACAGAGAGAGTCAGAGAGAGGGACAGATAGGGACAGACAGACAGGAAGGGAGAAAGATGAGAAGCATCAGTTTTTCGTTGTGGCACCTTAGTTGTTCATTGATTGCTTTCTCATATGTGCCTTGACCGTGGGGCTACAGCAGACTGAGTGACCCCTTGCTTGAGCCAGTGACCTTGGGCTCATGCTGGTGAGCCTTGCTCAAACCAGATGAGCCCGTGCTCAAGCTGGCAACCTCAGGGTTTCAAACCTGGGTCCTCCACATCCCAATCTGATGATGGTTAATTCTATGTGTCAGTTTGGCTGGACCACAGTGCACTGATATTAGGTCAAACATTATTCTGGATGTTTCTGTGGGGGTGTTTTTAGATGAAATCAACATTAAAATCGATGGACTTTGGGTATGCCAGATTGCCCTCCATAATGTGGGTGGGCCTCATCCAATCAGTTGAAGGCCTGGGTAGAAGAAAATACTGACTTCCCCCAAGCAAGAGGGAACTCTCCAGCTTGACCTCTTCATACTTGGACTGCAACATCAGCTCCTCCCTGGATCTCTCACCTGCCAACCCACCCTACAGATTTGTGGCTTGCCAGCCTCTATAATCACCTGAGCCAATTCCTTAAAATAAATCTCCCTCATTATATATACATATCCGATTGCCTCTGTTTCCCTGGAGAACCCTGACAACTACAGCCTAGTATCTGATTAATTCTGAAGACAGAGCAATAAGCAAAACTGACACGGTCTGTGATTCCACTGAGTTTACATTCTAGTGGGAGAAGGAAACAATAAATAAAAAACAAACAAACATACTTACAAAAATAAAACAGCAAACACAACATTAAACACATTAATTACAGATGTTTGCAAGTGTGTAGACCCCCAAGGCATAACTCTGATGGACTGAAGGCCTGGCCAGGTGAAGAGTCAGGGCAGAGCAGCATTGAGGCAAAGGCCTGGCTTTCATTTCCACCTTTATAAAATGGAGAAAAAGTCTCAGCTGTTGTCATAGAGAATGTGTAGAATGAGCACATTTTTGTTTTTTAAAAAAGGGTGGGGCCCTGGCCAACCAGTTGGCTTAGTGGTAGAGCATCAGCCCGGTGTATGGAAGTCCTGGGTTTGATTCCCAGCCAGGGCACACAGGAGAAGTGCCCATCTGCTTCTCCACCCTTCCCCCTCTTCTTTCTCTCTGTCTCTCTCTTCCCCTCCTGCAGCCGAGGCTCCACTGGAGCAAAGTTGGCCCGGGCGCTGAGGATGGCTCCATGGTCTCTGTCTCAGGTGCTGGAATGGCTTCGGTTGCAATGGAGCAATGCCCCAGATGGGCAGAGCATCGCCCCCTGGTGAGCTTGCCAGGTGGATCCCAGTCCAGTGCATGCGGGAATTTGTCTCTCTGCTTCCCTGCTTCTCACTTCAGAAAAATACAAAAATAAATAAATAAATAAATAAAGGTGGATGGAAGAAATTGTCGCCTTAACAGATGGCAGCAGGCTCCTTCCGGAGAGAATTGTGTCTCTCTTTATGATAACACTTTGATAAACCACCTGAGGCAGGAAGTGCCCATGCACCCACAGGCAGTGGCTCTCAGACCAGCCTGTAAAAGATGCGTCAGAAACAAGGAGCCCTGGGGAGGGAGCTGCAAGGCAGAGAGGAAATGACCCAAAAACTTTCTTAGCAGCATGTCAACATTCAATTTGATGTGGTTTGTATTCCTGTGACGTAACCTGTACCCTCTTTGTCCCTCCTGCCTTAGGGATATTTGCAACACACACATGACTTCTTGTAATGAAGATTTTTCTAGAAATAGAGGAAAGGAGCTAAATTCCAGGTATCGGCTGCCACCAGGCCGTGTTGCCCCGGAGTCACAGACCAGAACAGCCAAAGGGTGTGCAGAGCAGAGGCTAAGACTCCGCAGAATTGGGAGGCAGGAGCCCGAGGTGACTGTGCCCACTGCCGCCCCCTGGAGAAACTTGGTTTTGAGAGGGACTTGGAATTTCCAGTGGGCACAGAAGGAAGGATTCAGCCCTTTTCATCTCAGTCGTAGGACTCGGCTGAGGTTTAGTGACCTGGATATGAATGCATAAGAAAACAAAGCGAGGAAAGCTTGACTGACCCCAAAAGGCTAACAGGAGCTATTTTTGCATGATGGAATAACGGGATTTTGTTTACTTTATATATATCTTTATGCAACTGTAAGTCTTTTACAATAAGCAGAAAAATCCAACAACACCATTTTCATTTTTAGAAGACAATCTCCTTCTGCTGCCAGACCTGCTAAAGTGGCCCAAACAGCAGACCCCTCACCAGGAGGCTCTTGGAGGGGGGCTGGGAAGGGCAGGCAGGGTCTCCTTGCTCCACTGCACTTGGAAATGTGACTCATCTCTTCTGACCAGCAAATGGCCCATCCCCCCCCCCCCTCCTCCGTGAGGGTGAGAGGAACCGAATTTCCCTGCCCTTCTCTCCAGAGAGCGATTTCCAGGTCTTGCCTGCCAGACCGGGCCTGCCTCCCACGCACACTCCAGGCCAGGCCAGCTAATGAGGTGGATGTTGGTCCACGTTTTCTCCCTCCCAGCTTCATACCCAGGCCTGGATTCTGGAGGGGGCCTCCTCTCTCTGCAGCCTCCAGTGGCCCCTGAAGCCCCCCCCACCAGGCTTTCCTGCCCACAGGCCCTGATGGCAGAGAGGGCTGCCGCCTGGGAGGAAGCCAAGGCAACCTCTCTCTCCCTCCTGGAGGACCCCCACACACACACACACACACACTAAACCTTACCGCTTGGAAACCCCGGTTACAGAGACTCCTTCACACCTGCTTCCACAGGACCAGCCTCCTCCTCCAATGATGGTCCAGGTAAAATCCGGTTATAACGAGCATTTGAGGACGGGGTTGAAAGGATGCCCTGGCCAGTTGGCTCAGCGGTAGAGCGTCGGCCTGGCATGCGGGGGACCCGGGTTCGATTCCCGGCCAGGGCACATAGGAGAATCGCCCATTTGCTTCTCCACCCCTCCCCCTCCTTCCTCTCTGTCTCTCTCTTCCCCTCCGGCAGCCAAGGCTCCATTGGAGCAAAGATGGCCCGGGAGCTGGGGATGGCTCCTTGGCCTCTGCCCCAGGCGCTAGAGTGGCTCTGGTCGTGGCAGAGCGACGCCCCGGAGGGGCAGAGCATCACCCCCTGGTGGGCAGAGCGTCGCCCCTGGTGGGAGTGCCGGGTGGATCCGGGTCGGGCGCATGCGGGAGTCTGTCTGACTGTCTCTCCCCGTTTCCAGCTTCAGAAAAAAAAAAAGAAAAAAGAAAGGAAAAGAAAGGTAAGGAAACACCTGGACTTAAATGCAAGAGTATTTTTAGTAATAGTCCAAGTGAGAGAAATGATAATCAAGATGAAAACAGCTGTCACCTAAGAGTTCCCTCTTTTCCACTTATCCTGGCTCCCCTTTTCTTTGAATATCAGAACCAAATAGTTCAGTCTTTCCTTCTGGGTGACTGCAGGCAGTCTTGCCAAGAGGCACTTAATAATACTAATAATAACAACAGCAGCAACAATAACAATAATAATGTCCTGTGCTTATTGGTTCCTTATTAGGTTCCATATGAATTTGTCTCTCTTAAACATATTTGAACACAAAGCAGCAATGTCACATGATTGGACCGAAGTCTATGCGACATGCAGTATGCTCAGTGATGTATATACAGTATCTCTTAATCCCCATCCTGCGAAATAGAGACTGTTATGTTCACTTAACAGAGAGTAAAAGTGAGGCTCAGGGAAGTTGAGTTCACACAGCTTTTAAGGTACAACCAGGAATCAAAACAAGACTGTCTGAATCCAAAACTCCTAGCTTAACCACAGTCACACGTCTTGTTCCCATGTCATCGGGACACCTGCTCTGGTGTTTGTCCCGACTGTTCCAGCTCATCTTGTAATCATTTGTTCTGGCTGCTGCCATGCTTCCAATCACTTCACCCAAAGACAGGGCCACTCTTCTCCCCTTTGGTCCCCAAGCAGCCCTGGCCCCAGGCTGATTCTGGGTTGTGGTAGCTAACAAGTCTTGCTGACAACTTGGGTAAGTCATGAAGAAATTGCAAGATGCCTGACCAGGTGGTGGCGCAGTGGATAGAGCATCGGACTGGGATGCGGAAGACCCGGGTTTGAGACCCCAAGGTCGCCAGCTTGAGCGCGGGCTCATTTGGTTTGAGCAAGGCTCACCAGGTTGGACCCAAGGTTGCTGGCTCGAGCAAGGGGTTACTCGGTCTGCTGTAGCCCCACGGTCAAGGCACATATGAAAAAGCAATCAATGGACAACTAAGGTGTTGCAACGAAAAACTGATGATTGATGCTTCTCATTTCTCTCCGTTCCTGTCTGTCTGTCCCTATCTATCCCTCTCTCTGATTCTCTGTCTCTGTTAAAAAAAAAGAAAAAGAAATTGCAATGCAGTTTATAAAAACTTAAAGTTAATGTCTTGCTGGAAAACTCAAATATAGATATCTTGAGGCCCCTCAATCATGACAGCTGGTCCCTCAGCCTCCCCACAGCTCCACCATGACCCCTGCCATGTGAGTGGGGCCTTCCCTGCTCAGATCAGATCTTCTGTCCCTGCTCTGTCTTTTCTGTGACCAAACCGTGCCCCACATGCATTTCCTGGGTCCTCCAGAGAAAGGAAACAAGAATAGCATTTATAACCAAACAAAAGCAAACAACAGCAACACAGACAATAAGCGACCACCTTGCCACCCAAAAAAGAATCCCCCTTAATCTCATGGTGCAAAGTGTTGAGCTCTCCTGGCCTCAGCTGTTCCTCCACATTCATTGCCAGACTTGCTTTGCATACCTCGACCCCAGGTAGGTCTGATGGTCAGAAAAAGGCAGGCTTCTGCCTGATCTGTGGTGGCACAGTGGATAAAGTGTTGACCAGGAACCCTGAGGTCGCTGGTTCAAATCCCTGGGCTTGCCCAGTCAAGGCACATGCAGTAAGCAACTACTATGAGTAGGTGCTTCCTGCTTCTCCCCCATCTTTTCTCTCTCTCTCCCCTCTCTCCGAAAATCAGTAAATAAAAAAATCTAGGCCTGACCTGTGGTGGCACAGTGGATAAAGCGTCGACCTGGAAATGCTGAGGTCGCCGGTTCGAAACCCTGGGCTTGCCTGGTCAAGGCACATAAGGGAGTTGATGCTTCCAGCTCCTCCCCCTGTCTCTCTCTCCTCTCTCTTCCCCTCTCTCTCTCCTTTCTAAAATGAATAAATAAAATTTTTTAAAAATCTAAAAAAAAGAAAAAGGCAAACTTCCACCAAGATGAAATCTGCCCTGGTATATAAAATGCTACCAGGTTGCTTTTTTTTAAATTTATAGTAAACATACATAAAATTTACTATTTCAGGCAGGTTTTTAAAATAGCATTTCTTGGCCCTGGCTGGGTAGCTCAGTTGGTTAGAGTGTTGTTCCAACATGCTGAGGTTGTGGGTTCAATTCTAGGTCAGGACACATTCAAGGAGCAACCAACAATGGCATGAACAATTGGAACAACAAATCAATCTCTCTCTCTCTCTCTCTTTCTCCCTCTCTGTAAAAATGAATTACTTTTTTTTTTTTTTTTTTGTATTCTTGGTTGTACCACAACCCAGAATCAGCCTGGGGCCAGGGCTGCTTGGGGACCAAAGGGGAGAAGAGTGGCCCTGTCTTTGGGTGAAGTGATTGGAAGCATGGCAGCAGCCAGAACAAATGATTACAAGATGAGCTGGAACAGTCGGGACAAACACCAGAGCAGGTGTCCCGATGACATGGGAACAAGACGTGTGACTGTGGTTAAGCTAGGAGTTTTGGATTCAGACAGTCTTGTTTTGATTCCTGGTTGTACCTTAAAAGCTGTGTGAACTCAACTTCCCTGAGCCTCACTTTTACTCTCTGTTAAGTGAACATAACAGTCTCTATTTCGCAGGATGGGGATTAAGAGATACTGTATATACATCACTGAGCATACTGCATGTCGCATAGACTTCGGTCCAATCATGTGACATTGCTGTTTTGTGTTCAAATATGTTTAAGAGAGACAAATTCATATGGAACCTAATAAGGAACCAATAAGCACAGGACATTATTATTGTTATTGTTGCTGCTGTTATTATTAGTATTATTAAGTGCCTCTTGGCAAGACTGCCTGCAGTCACCCAGAAGGAAAGACTGAACTATTTGGTTCTGATATTCAAGGAAAAGGGGAGCCAGGATAAGTGGAAAAGAGGGAACTCTTAGGTGACAGCTGTTTTCATCTTGATTATCATTTCTCTCACTTGGACCATTACTAAAAATACTCTTGCATTTAAGTCCAGGTGTTTCCTTACCTTTCCTTTCCTTTCTTTTTTTTTTTTCTGAAGCTGGAAACGGGGAGAGACAGTCAGACAGACTCCCGCATGCGCCCGACCCGGATCCACCCGGCACTCCCACCAGGGGCGACGCTCTGCCCACCAGGGGGCGATGCTCTGCCCATCCTGGGCGTCGCTCTGCCACGACCAGAGCCACTCTAGTGCCTGGGGCAGAGGCCAAGGAGCCATCCCCAGCTCCCGGGCCATCTTTGCTCCAATGGAGCCTTGGCTGCGGGAGGGGAAGAGAGAGACAGAGAGGAAGGAGGGGGAGGGGTGGAGAAGCAAATGGGCGCTTCTCCTATGTGCCCTGGCCGGGAATCGAACCCGGGTCCCCCGCATGCCAGGCTGACGCTCTACCACTGAGCCAACCGGCCAGGGCCTTTTTTTTTTTTTTTTTGTATTTTTCTGAAGTTGGAAACGGGGAGGCAGTCAGACAGACTCCTGCATGCGCCCGACCGGGATCCACCCGGCACGCCCACCAGGGGGCGATGCTCTGCCCATCTGGGGTGTTATTCTGTTGTGACCAGAGCCATTCTAGTGCCTGAGGCAGAGGCCATGGAGCCATCCTAAGCGCCCGGGCCAACTTTGCTCCAATGGAGCCTTGGCTGCGGGAGGGGAAGAGAGAGACAGAGAGGAAGGAGAGGGGGAGGGGTGGAGAAGCAGATGGGTGCTTCTCCTGTGTGCCCTGGCCGGGAATCGAACCCGGGACTCCTGCACGCCAGGCCGACGCTCTACCACTGAGCCAACCAGCCAGGGCAAAAATGAATTACATTTTTAAAAAATAAATAAAATAGCATTTTTTTCTTCCTTCCTGCTAAGTCTGAGGAAAATGTGAATGGCAAGGGGCTGGAAAGGGGACTGGAAGGACAATCTTTTACCAGGAAAGTGGCCTCAAGAGCCCAGCAGGTGGCATGGCACCTCTTGAGATCCTGCTCTGTCGGCCTGGTGGCCTCCCTGCTGGGAGTGACAGGCGATGCCACCACACTCCTGAAACCGCTTTCTCTGTGGTTACCAGTGACGCAGGGCCCAGAGCCCTTTCTGGTCCTTGTTCTCCCCAAACTCTCAGGAATGGCTGACTGCTGCTTGCTGTCAGCTGGCCAGGGCCCAGACGCTTCCCGCTTCTCACAGTCCTCTTGTGGGTACTAGCTTATTTTTCCTAAAGTACAAATAGAACATCTCTCTCCCTTGCTCAGAAACCTCCAGACATGCTCACTGCCCACCGGCTTCAGTATAAACTCACCGCCCAGGCTCACAGCTCCCCACGGAACAGCCTGCACAGACTGTGTCTCCCCAAGCACAGCCCCGCCATTCCTCCCTGCCTTTGTCAAGCACGGACCCCTCCTGGACTCGCCCTTCACTGCGGGTCAAACTATTTTCCATCATCCACGTCCGTGCTACCACCTCCTTGAAAATCCCTCTTGGTCATTCCCAAATGTAAGTGTAATGAGTTAAGCTGCTGAAACCAAGATACCCTAAAATAAAATTGTGTAAGCTTTGCTTGATTCTTCCCTGTTTTCTGACCCCCCCGTTCCCCAGTTTTCCTGTTGATTCTGTGAGCTATTTGATAAATTCCCAATACATTCCTTCTCTGCTGACGCTACCCAGAATTGGTTTCTGTAGCTTGCAATCAATAACCGTGACCGATACCCCTGCCTTCCTTCTAGATTGCTATCAGATGAGATGCTGTGTACACGGGTGTTTGTGAACAGTGGAGCCCGGCAGAAATGTGATTTCTCATTCCACTCTGTATTCCCGGCCCGCCTCCTCCCATCACCCAGTTGCTTCCGACAGAAGAGAACCAGCGACACAACTCGCAATCACATTAGCCAAAGGGAGTGAAGGGCCAGAAGAGCGAGCCATGAGGCCCAAAAATAGATCACTCAAGTTACACTTGATAATTACCTCTCTGAACATGAATTTTGCAATTATATAATTCCAAACTTTTTTTTTTTTTTTGCACTATAAACAAATAGCAAATAATCTCCAAAACCACTTACCGATGATTCCTGAGTCCATTAAGGGAAGTTTAAGTGCTTTGTTTAGATCCTGTTACTGAGACACCAAGAGGGAGACTGCGGCCACTTCCCTTCAGCAGCTCCATCTCCAGGCCAGGTGGCCTTCGCTGCCCACTTTGCTAAAAAAAATCACTTTCTCTCAAGTCCTCTAGTGAAATTATTTCCCAAATATAATCTACATACAGAAAAGTGCACAAATCTCAAGTGAACTTTTGGATAAATTTTTACATATTTTGCCTATGCCCAGGAGTCTACTACTCAGATCAAGACAGAGAACATTTCCAGAAAGTTCCCTCATGTCTCCTCCCAACCAGCGGGAAATACTGTTTTGATCTCTATCGCCATAGATTGTTTTGCCAGTACTTGAACTTTGTAAAAATAGAGTCGTGTATATGTACTCTTTTGCTCGTATCTTCTTTCCTTTAATAAGTTTTTTATTTTTTATTTTTTTTACAGGAACAGAGAGAGAGTCAGAGAGAGGGATACATAGGGACAGACAGGAACGAAGAGAGATGAGAAGCATCAATCATCAGTTTTTCGTTGCAACACCTTAGTTGTTCATTGATTGATTTCTCACATGTGCCTGACTGCGGGCCTTCAGCAGACCGAGTAACCCCTTGCTCAAGCCAACGACACTGGATCCAAGCTGGTGAGCTTTTGCTCAAACCAGATGAGCCCATGCTCAAGCTGGCGACCTTGGGGTCTCGAACCTGGGTCCTCCGCATCCCAGTCCGATGCTCTATCCACTGCGCCACCAGGTCTTCTGACTTTTTTTAATAGCCTTGATCGCTTTGCACATGAAAGCTTCCCCACTTACGTGCATGTCTTCTCTCCTCTGCTAGACTTGGGAGCTGGGTCCATGTTGGACAGCTCCTTCCTCCAGACCCTCCACAAAGTAGATAGATGCTCAATAAATAGTTCACAAATGAATTTCCCAATGAAGATCAGAACCACAGGCCCAATTTCTCTGTCCCCCTTACCCCCTCTGTCATGCTGTGCACGTGTATTGAGAGCTTACTGTGTGCCAGTCTCCAGGGTAAGCTCTTCACACACGTTAGCATCACGTTAGTGCTCACAACCCAGATGCAGGGATGACTTTGTCCCCATCTTCCACATGAAGAAACAGATGCTTGGAGATGTTACATTACTTCCCCTGAGGTCAGCTTCCTATGAAGTGACAGAGCCAAGACTCAGACCATGGTCTGTCTGACCCAGAACCCAGACTGCTCACCACTAGCCCACAATGCCTCGTGGTTAGGAAGGAAGCTAACATTAATGGTGTGTGTGTCCTTTGTGATAGCTATCAACCCCTCCCATTAACCCAGCAATGCACACATTTTTATGCCTGTCTTTCCTACAGAAAGGAAGGCTGAAGGTCAGAAGCATTAAATGACTTAGTTGTTCATACAACTACAAGTGGCCAAGACTGGAAACTAGGATCCCTTTCAACCTAAAGCCCATGTTCTCTGTGGGACACCATGGGCCACCTTTCTGTAAGATGAACTGACCATATGAAAGGGCTCCAGCAGCAAGTCTCTGTGCAGGCTGGGTGTTTCCTTTCTTGAACCAGGGAGATGTCGCAATCAGCGGTCTCCTTAAAAGCACAGCATTGGAGCATGGTAGCCTTGATTGTGCAAGGCTATTACAAGGGTGGCCATGTCTGTGTCACCCTCAAATGCTCTACAAACAGATCCACACGAAAATGGCATGTCCTTTTATTAAACCAACACGAATTGAGTTGATGATATGAGTAATGCGTGGTGTCAGGCATTGGGGAACAAGGCAGATCTGGTTTTAGGTCTCGTGGAGCCTCGGATCCTGTGGGGGAAACAGACATGAGTGACGAAGGGCAAGTTGAGGACCGTAGGAAGCTATAACAGAGGTGTCTAACTGCACCTGAGAGGTATGGGAAAGCTTCAGAGAGGAAATGAGATTTATTTTTGACCCAAATGATGAGTCTGAGTCTTGGAAAAGGGGGTTCAGGCAGAGGAAATAGCATGTGAAAAGACCCTGAAGAGAAACCTTAGGGAGGCGGAGCTTTGTGAGGACAGAGCCATTCACCTTGTTCATGCCCAGGCGCCTAGCACCACACCTGGCGCAAATGAAACACTCTATAAATATCTTGTTACCTGAACGAACAAATGAATGAATGAATGAATGAATGAATGCTTCAATGAAATTCAAACTAGCTGAAGTGGAGTGTGGAGAAGAATAGCATGAGACGAAGCCTGAGAGGTGGGCGTCAGCCAGATCATACAGGGTCTTACATGTCATGGTTAAAGGAACTGGATTTTATACAAGGGAAATGGGAGGGTATTGGAAGAATTTTTAGACATGGCATGATTTTCTTCGCATTTTTTTTTTAAGATTTTATTTATTGATTTTAGAGAAAGGAGAGAAATGGGAGGGGGAGCGGGAAACATCAGCTCCTAATAGTTGCTTCTCGTATGTGCCTTGACAGGGCAAGCCCAAGGTTTTGAAACAGTGGCCTCAGCATTCCAGGTTGACACTTTATCCACTGCGCCACCACAGGTCAGGCTCTTTGCATTTTTATTTATTTATTTATTTTTTCTGAAGTTGGAAACAGGAAGGCAGTCAGACTCCCGCATGCGCCCGACCAGGATCCACCCGGCATGCCCACCAGGGAGCGATGCTCTGCCCATCTGGGGCGTTGCTCTGTTGCAACCAGAGCCATTCTAGTGCCTGAGGCAGAGGCCATGGAGCCATCCTCAGCGCCCAGGCCAACTTTGCTCCAGTGGAGCCTTGGCTGCGCAAGGGGAAGAGGGAGACAGAGAGGAAGGAGAGGAGGAGGGGTGGAGAAGCAGATGGGCACTTCTCCTGTGTGCCCTGGCCGGGAATTGAACCCGGGACTCCTGCACGCCAGGCCAACGCTCTACCACTGAGCCAACCGGCCAGGGCTATCTTTGCATTTTTAAATAGTCACTTTGGCTACAGAAGAGAGAACGGCCTGCAGGAGGGGCGGCTCATGTCGATGGCAGCAGTGGGGACGGAGAGCAGTGGAAATATTCTGGAGAAACTGAGGGGGTGGAATGATCAGGCCTTGAGTCAAGGATGACTCATACAGGCTTCTGGCTGAAGCGGCAGGCTGGGTGATGTGGCCACTCACCACCATGGGGACCCTGCAGGGAAAGCAGGTTCTTCCTGTGGAGGAAGATGAGGAATTTTTATACTTGTTGAGATTAAGATGCCTAAGAAACATCCAAATAAAAAAAGTCAAGTAGGCTATTGCTGGCTGCGTGGGCTGGAGCTCAGAGAGAGAACTATGGAGAGGACTGTTGACATCTAGATGGTAATTGAACCCACGAGGAAGAATGAGATCACTGAGGGAGAGAATAAAATAAGGAGAGGCTAGGGCCTAGAACTCAACCTGTGATGGCTACAGAGAAGAATGAGAGAAGCTGGCAAAGGAAACCAAGAAAAGGCAGCTGGCAAACTGGAGAGCACAGGGCCACACAAGTAGGAAGAAGAATGTTTCAAAAAAAGAAGCAGTCTTCAAGTGAAGTAAAAATGAGGATTGAAATGTTTCCAGTGGATTTGGGATGGATGACATCAGTTGCTATAAAAATGTAAGTTATGATTACTATTGTCCCAGCCCTAAGGGAGGAGACCAAGTTCTAGGGATAGGAGTTGTGTATCCTCTAACATAGCTAATGCCAGGGACCTCACAGAAATCCTGGGGCCAGGGTTTCTTGTGTTTGCAGAAAAGAAAAGCTGTCTGTGAAGATCTTCAGACACAGGGGGAAAGGGTCTTGGAAAACACAGAAAGAACACATGATTTAACAAAAAAAACATCCAGAGTTCCATGATTCATTTTCAACAACACATTTATCGAGCCTCTACTATTCACCTGATACATAAATCTCAATCTATTAACTATTTCTTGAGCCTCTGCTGTATGCACTGAATTAGTTAATTTCATAAGTCTTTTATCCTTTCATAAAAATGTAAACTCTCAGAAAGCAGAACTTTATCTTTTCTCTTCCCCCAAACTGGGATAATCCAGTCATTCTTGGCAATTCATCATTCTTCCAATTTCCCATGAGTCAATTCCTTGATCCTAGAATGTCCTCCAACTGCATAAAACTTCTTCATTTTCAAGGCCCACTTCTTACTCTGTGCACTTGCCCCAAATGCTTAAAACAAACTTAAAACTCCCTTTTCAGCCTGACCAGGCAGTGGCACAGTGGATAGAGCATCGGACTGGGATGTAGAGGACCCAGGTTTGGGACCCGGAGCTCGCCAGTTTGAGTGCGGGCTCACCTGGTTTGAGCATGGGCTCACCAGCTTGAACCCAAGAACGCTGGCTCTAGCAAGGGTTTACTAACTGCTGTAGCCCCCCAGTCAAGGCACATATGAGAAATCAATCAATGAACAACTAAGGAACTGCAACAAAGAACTGATGTTTCTCACCTCTCTCCCTTCCTGTCTGTCTGTCCTTATCTGTCCCTCTCTCTGACTCTCTCTGTCTCTGCCAAAAAAAACAACAACTCCCTTTTCAGGACTCCTAAGGGTCAGAATAGCATTTATGTTCCTATACAGTGTTGATTTCCAAGTGGGACTGCTGTCTCCCTTGGAAGTGATCCAGCTGTGCTTCTTCTTACTATCCCTAGTCCCTAAATCTAGAATGTTTAGTTCGCTGACCAGGTGGTGGCACAGTGAATAGCGCATCAGCCTGGGATGCAGAGAACCCAGGTTCCAAACCTGGAGGTCACCGACTTGAGCACGGGCTCATCTGGCTTAAGCAAGGAGTCGCTGGCTTGAGCATGGGATCAGACATGACCACATGGTCACTGGCTTGAGCCCAAGATTACTGGCTTGAGCAAGGGGTCACCGGCTCAGCTAGAGCCCCCAGGTCAAGGCACATATGAGAAAGCAATCAATAAACAACTAAGGTACCGCAATGAAGAATTGATGCTTCTCATCTCTCTCCCTTCCTGTTTGTCCCTATCTATTTCTCTGTCTCTCTCTCTGTGCCTCTCTTGCTAAAAAAAAAGCAAAAGAAAATATAAAGTGCTTAGTGCAATTTGTCAAGTCAGCTATTCCTCCCCTGGTCAAAATAGGACTCAGCCCCAGACTGTAGTTAAGATCAGGGTGAGATGACACTCAGAAAATGCTCCTTTAGTGCCACCTTCTGGCTAAATGGGGTGTAAGTACTCCTGATTCAGGGCTCTCCTTGTTCTTGTCCCCTAGCCTCAACTTCTGTTAATTTATTCGTCTGTTCTATGCCAGGATTTGAGTATACTGAAGAGAAAGACAGACTCAGTTCCTGACTTAGGAATTTTAGGGCAAAAGACAGTCTTAGAACTGCAATGTGGTAAAAGCAGATCCTGAATGTTAGATCACCGGAAAAAGGGTTTCTTTGCCTGTCCCTAAGTCTGTCTTGCCCAGAGGTCATGATTGGGGCATGGCCTGAGCAAGAAATTGTCCTCCTGTGGTTACCTGGACTCTCACTTAGGAAGCACATCTGTGTCAAGCAGGTCCTCCACATTCCACCCTCCCATATACTCCCATCATTTTTTCTTTTTTAATCTTATTAATAACAACAAAAAACAAACAATACACCACACTACAAAACTAGTCAGTGTCTCAGTGCCTCCAAATGGCTGGGTCCTGGAATCCATATCTTACGTTCTTGAAGTCCTAACATTAAAATCACCTACAATGTTTGAGCTGGAAGAGAACTTCATTCATTCATTCTTTCTGTAAATACTTATTGAGTACTATTAGGTCTAGGCATTGTGTTAAGTGCTGAGAACATAATAGTGAACAAAAACAGTCATGGCAGCCTGACCTGTGGTGGCGCAGTGGATAAAGCGTCGACCTGGAATGCTGAGGTCGCTCGTTTGAGACCCCAGACTTGCCCAATCAAGGCACATACCAGAAGCAACTACAATGAGTTGATGCTTCCCGCTCCTCCCCCCATTTCTCACTCTCTATCCTCTCTCTAAAATCAATAAATAAAATCTTAAAATAAAATAAAAAAGGCCATGGTATATACACTCTCATGGGTTTACGTCCTCCTTGGAGAGATGGGAAACAAAGCAAGTAAACGACTTTCAAATATTGACTTATTTATTTTTAATAGGTAGTACATTATATGATTCAAAATACAAAAAGATGCACAGTTAAAAACTTCCCACTCTCACCACTAACTACCTAGTCCCCTCCAAAGAAGCAAACAATATTAGCAGTTTCTCCTGTACCCACCCAGGAGATAACATATGCATATACAAGCAAATATATTCTTTCCCCCTTATCATACAAATGGTGGTATTCTACACACTCTGTACCGCACGTTGGGTCTTTTTCACTTAACAATATACCTTAAGAAATCGTTCTGCCCTGCCCTGGCTGGATAGTTCAGTTGGTTAGAACATCGTCTGGAAGCGCAGATTGCCGGTTCAGTCCCCAGGCAGAGCACATAGAGGAACAGATCAAGGTTCCTGTCTCAATCTCTCTCTCTCTCTCTCTCTCTTTCTTTTCTCTCTTGCTAAAATAATATATATTTAATTAAAAAAAATATGAAACTGTTCTGCCCTGAGTTGCTCAATGGATAGAGCGTCGACCCAGCCCACAGAGGTTGTGGGTTAGATCCCTGGTCAGGGCACATACAAAAATCAACCAATGAGTGCACTACTAAATGGGAAAACTAAGTGGAACAATGAGTTGATGCCTCTCTCTCTCTCTCTCCCTTCCCTTCTCTCTCAAATCAATGGGGAAGTTTTTTTTAATTTTTCTAGAGCAATATATAGATTTATATAATTTTTATAGTTGTATGGTTTTCTACGGTGTGAATAGTGCATGATTTAAAATAATATAATATTGTGATGTTATGATGCAAACAGAAAATAATTACATTCTTAAATAACAAGGGATATCCTGCTTTAGAGAAGGTATTTGAGAAAGGAAGTACACACTCAGAAAATGACACTGAAGCTGAGTCCTAAAAAAGATAAGAGGGAATCCACCAGGGGAACACGAAGAGGAAGGACGTTCAAGCAAAACAAAGGACTGCCAAGGCAAGCATGAGCTTGGCACGTGGGAGGGGCTGGAAACCACAGTGGCTGGAACCCAGGGAGCTGGAGGAAGCCCAGAGCCAGGTGCCGAGGGGCCTTACAGGCCAGGGTGAGGAGAATGGCGGTGATTCTAAGTGCAATGGGAAGCCACCATATGGGAAGCCACTGGAGAGTTCAAGAGAGAAATGGGCATGCTCTGATTTATAATTAAAAAAAAAAAAAAAACCAAACCACTTCACTTAAGCAGCTATGTGGAAGGTGGGTCAAAGGAAAGAATGAAAGGAGATCAGTGAGGAGGATGGTGCAGTAGCCTAGCAAGCCATGACAGCATGGAAAGAGGTGGTGATAGGACACACTGACAGCACTGGGGTTTATTTTGGAAGTAGAGGTGACAGGATCCCAGACCACTTAGCCCAGTTCCCTTACTTCCCAAGCTGACCAAGCCTAGGGACTTGCTTGCCACGAGTCAGAGAGCTCCTTAGTGAGAGATCCAGGCTCACAGTCTGAGGTTCTGACTTCCAGGTCAGTGTTCTATCACTCTAGGAGAGTAGGAGTGGGAACTTGAGTATAGAAAACTGTGTTTTTAAAATTCTGTTAACCAGTAATTACTGATGTATTCAAATTTTAAATTGTTTCACTTTTTATTAGCTTTCTTGACTCCCCACCTCAGACTAGAAAGAGACAGAATGGAACCACAGGTCCACCACTGCCGACTGTAAGCCTGGAGTAAGAGAGACAGGTGGTGTGGAAAGCTCCATGGGATAGCAGATAGGGGATATAAACAGGTCAGGGGTGACCTCACTGATAAGGTAACATCAGCTGAAAAGCCTGAAGGTGCTGAAGGTTTGACTGGGTCTTACAGATATATGAGGGAAGGGTATTGCAGGTGGAAGGTATCCTTGGGGTCAAGACCCTCTGACAGGAACCTGAGATGCTTGAAGGGTTTTCTTGGATGTCAAGGTGAGTGGGGCAGATTAACAGTGGAGATGTGAGCAGAAAGAACAGCTAAGGCTTTGTGAGCTGTAGAAGACATGGACTTTACTCTGAATAAGGTGGGAGCCAGGAGGGGGTGAGTTAAGAAGTGACAGGATCTGTACATTTTCATAGGACCCTACGCTATTGTGCAGAGAAGACTGTAGGAAGCAAACATAAAAGTCGAGACCAACTAAGGGATTGTTGTGGTCAACTAGGTGACAAGGATGACGACTTTACCCATAGATATGGTGAAACGTGATCAACAGAGAAGATTTCCTGATAAATATGTGAGAAAGGGAGCCAATCATTACTCCCAGGATTTGGCCTGAGACACGGGCAAGATGGATTTGTCATTAAACGAGATGGGGCAAATAAGGAAGGGGTTTGGCTTTGGAAGTGTTGGGTTTGAGATGTTGGTGAGACATCCAGTGGGCAGGCTGAGCAGGCTGTGGAATACACCAAAGTTCAGGAGGCAGACCTGGACTGGCTCTACACTTGGGAACCGTTAGCACATGGATGGTGTTTAAAGCCACAGGACTGGATGGCATCTAGTGTGCAAAGGGTCAAGTACTGTGCCCTGGCTCATTCTGGCATCAAAGGACAAATAGCAAGAGGAGGAACAAGCCAAGGAAACTAAGTAACAACCAGTGAAGCAAGAGAAAAATCAGGAGTTATGCTGTGCTAAAACCAACTGGAAAAAAAAACTGTCTCAAGAAGAAAAGAGAAAAAAATAAATAAATAAATAAATAAAATAAAAAGGAAAGAGCAATACTACATGCTGTTTATAGGTCAACTAAATTAGGACTGAGAATTAGAATATGACATCACTAGACCTTGACAAGACCTTGAATTGAGAGGATGCAAGCCTGACCAGAATGGGTTTAAGAGAATGGAAGGAGAAATGGGGCCAGTAACCACTTCTTGGGGGTTTTGTGGCGTTTGTATGCTTATGGAGATGGCCCAAGAGAGGTCAAGTTGGGGAGATTTGATGGGGCCATGTTCTTGAGTTGGTGACAGACTAAGTGCTGGACCACAACTGCAGGGACTTTATATAGACAGACGCCTGCATGAGTACAAGGACATGATTTCTCAAGCTCTAAGTTCCTCAGAATCACCCGGAGCACTTATTAAAGCAGATTGCTGCACCAGTCTCCTCCCCAACCCGCCTTCATCTCTGATTCAGTAAGTCTGAAGTAGGGCCCAATTATTTGTGTATATAACAAGTTCCCCCATGGTGCTGATGCCAGGAGAGAGGGCTTCAAAAAACACTGATCTACAATTATGTGAAGTGAATAGATGTGGTGGTGAAGTCTGTGATGTTTTGTTCAGATTGCTTCAATTTTCTAAGTAGGAAGTCATTAACTGAGAGTAAAGATGAGACAGGAAATACTGGAGTTTTGAGGAAAGGGGGAAAGGTCTGAAATGGTTGTCTTGAGAATAGGAGAGTGAATAGATGGGGAAAATGTTAATGATTTCCCTCCTGAAGTTAATGACCATGAATTTAAAATGAGACGCTGGTTGAATATTTTCCTCCAACCACTCAGTTCAGGTGCAGGTAAGTGGAAATTTATATGTAACCAAGATTGTGGTCAATTAAATTAGATGAAGGAGAAGGGGGAAAGTGAAATTATGATGATTACAAGGTGGGAAGTGGATTACAGTGGACTATGAAATTTAACCTGGAAAAGGAGACATGAGGAATGGTGAGAGAAAATGAAAAGGTGATACTTTCCTCAAAAAGTGGGTTCTTTCTTCTCAAAGCCTTACCCAACCTTTTGTCCTCTCTCACCTCTCTGGGCTTGTTAGCATGACTCTCTTCCAGCCTCAAACCCTTGTGACTTTTCTCTATAGTATTCATCACTACCTGACAAATTTGTTTTTCCACCAGAATTCAAGTCCCACTGAAGGCAAAGGCTTTTAGTTTTTTGCTGTTTAGAACTCTGCCTGGTTTGTAGCAGCCCTCCCCCACACTATCCTCTCTACCCAATCCTGGCCAGCTTACTCTTGAACCACAGGCCCAGGACGTGTCCTTATACTTCTGCATCAAAATGCCTTGATTTGGAATGGCATGCATCTAAAAACTGAGTGCCTAGCTCAGAACTCAAGCATCGGCCCCAGATTGGATTGCCGGGTGGAACCCAGCCAGGGTGCATGCGGGAGGGAGTCTGACTCACTATCTCCACTCCTCTCATCTAAAAAACAATTTAAAAATTAAAAATAAAAGGTGAGTTTCTAACTCTTCAAGTTGAGAGGCTTTGGGGGAGGAGAAATCTGAAAAAGTTTGTTTCATTGCTTACGAGGACAAGATTAGGTCAGTCTTCTGCCAAACTGCTTTTGATGACAGAGACCCAGGCCTTTGAGGCAGTCATTGCTCATGCTAAAATCGTAAAAGGCCACCCATAGAAGATTGTCATAGAAGACTTGGGTCCTTCTTTAGCTAACCAAATTTTTAAAAAGTTTAAAAATAAGGTTTAAAAGAATAGCAAACTTTTACCAAGGTGCAGTATTCTATATATGTAACTGTTTTTGCTTTTAATTAGAAAAGCACTACTAGTTAAAATGAATTTAAATCCCTGTAAAAAGAAATCACACAATATGTGGCTTCAGAGGCCATTTCTACTTTCCAATAAGTGAGTATTACAGGGCAATCCCAACTTGCCCAACACCACACAGCTCATAAATGATAGCGCAGGACTGAAGCAAAAGCTGAAGCAAAGAGGGTGAAAAGGCAAGGGGCTCATGTGGTTTCCAAGATAAGAAAAGCTAGAAAGAATAATCCAATATCGAAGAGGCAAGCTTCTGAGTAAAAGCCCCTCTTCTCTTTGTATAAGCACCCTGTGTGTATCTCCCACAACTCCAAACTGTTTTTACAATGTACTCCTTAAACTGAATTCTGAAAGGACTCTTACTCATTTCCTTTTCCCCCAGTGACCAACAATAGCACCAACAGGAACTCACAAAATACAGGCTAAATGACTAGACAGATTAAGTCCACTAACATGCACAACTGAACAAAGCAGCAAAATTAGGAGTTTCTATAGGGAAGTAACTTTTAAATAAACTTTTTGAGCTCATGAGCAGCGCCTATGGCCAGCAGGTGGGGCCAAAGTAATAGCTTTCCAACCGTTAGCCAGCCACGTTAGAGCAATAAGCCACACAAGGCAGGAATGACATTTTTGTCCCTCTAGCAGCCAATTAGCCCAAAATTCTACTTCTGAGCTAGCTCACCTGTGAAGGTAAGGCGTTTGGCACAGGAGAGGTTTTGCGCAGGTCTAAAAGCAATAGCAGACACCATATTGAACCCACGGTTTTTTGCACAGCATGTATGCCTGATCAGGGCGGGAAGCATACTAAAAACTAGAGGGTATGCAGTCGTTCTGCAGGCTGCAACAGCTAGAGTTACCGGAGTTCAGGAGTATAGAGAGGATTAGGTAACCTGGAGGGATCTGACCTCCAGTGGGCTCGAGCCTGCAGCCTACAGCACAGCTGTAGGCAGCATGCTTGCGCTGTCCAGTTGCCAAGCCCAGTGGCAGAGGCAAAGCAGTAACTGTGTGGTGCTGGGAAGTTAGTTACAAGTGCCACCCTGTGCTCTACATCCCCACTGGCGGATCTACAGACCCAGTCTTGGAAACATGGAAGCAGAGGCTTGCAGGTTTGTGGGGTCTCCAGTCCACTTAACCTGACTGTGGGTGGCTTATCCTACCAGTCATGTCAGCCTTCCACCTGCAAACCCAGCAGCTTTAGTATTACATTCCAAACAAAGGCTTCTCAGTGGTTAAAAGTTTCACCAACTGTTCAGAAACCACTAGCAACAAATGATGTTATAAGAAATTGGGTACCACCCTGGCCGGTTGGCTCAGTGGTAGAGCGTCAGCCTGGCGTGCAGAAGTCCCGGGTTTGATTCCCGGCCAGGGCACACAGCAGAAGCGCCCATTTGCTTCTCCACCCCTCCCCTTCTCCTTCCTCTTTGTCTCTCTCTTCCCCTCCCGCAGCCGAGGCTCCATTGGAGCAAAGATGGCCCGGGCGCTGGGGATGGCTCCTTGGCCTCTGCCCCAGGCGCTGGAGTGGCTCTGGTCGCCACAGAGCGATGCCCCTCGTGGGTGTGCCGGGTGGATCCCGGTCGGGCGCATGCAGGAGTCTGTCTGACTGTCTCTCCCCTTTCCAGCTTCAGAAAAATTCAAAAATTAAAAAGAAAGAAAAAAAAAAGAAATTGGGTACCTCCCAAAGCAAAAGGACTTTACCAGAGCTGAATCCTAGGAACACTTTAACTCTCATTTTCAGAATGGAGGGTCCTACATTCATGACACAGACATTTCAAATAAATCATTTTCAAATAAGTGGCAATAGTCAAGCGCTGTATATTACCTCCATAATGAAAAACAAAATTTTTAGTATGACTTTTTGTTTTCTCACAGAATGAAAAAGCTCCAAATCCCTAAAATAGGTTAGATGGGATAGAAACCAGAGGATCCAACATTTTGGGTCTCTGTTCACTAGGTTACAGGTAGAAATTATGAGTGCAAGGCAACACACATTCAGTGGGCCTCACTCGATGTGAAGTATGCCAAGTGAAAGCCCATTCCATAACTCCAGAAGATTCATATTCAGTGCTATAAAAGAAATAAAATGATTAGATGTTCAGATTAGGCTAGTATTCCCTCTATCAGTAATAGAATCCCACTTTAATAATCTTATAATTTAAAGAATGGTTTTTTTTAAAAACTCAAGGGATGGTTTCTAAATATTGTCCAATAAAGGAAACTTTTACTCCTTAGAGAAATGGGGCTGGGACAGTGAAAACACAGAACTATCCAGTAACATCTTGTAGGATTAGAAAGAAAGGGCTTCAAAAAATGTTGGGGCAGCCCTGGCTGAGTAGTTCAGTTGGTTAGAGCATTGTCCTGATTTGGCAAAGTTGAGGGTTCAATCCCAGGTTAGGGCACATACAAGAATCAACCAATGATTGCATAAACAAACAGAACAACAAATCAGTGTTTCTCTCTCCCTTCCTCTAAAAGCAATCAATCTTTTTTTTTATGTTGGAGCAGTCATTAAAGACAAGAACCAACTTGAAGGAGCTCCCAACAGCCAAAGCAGAGACAACTGGAGCAACAAAATGACAGCACTAATCCATGAATAAAATATCCCTAAGTCCATACTGATAGAATTGAATAAATAAAATGGGGAGAGGAGACAGCTTCTCCTTACAAAATTAGTATAAATGTAGAAGGAATAATACAGTGAATTAACATTTGGCAAATGTCACTTGTTACAGGCAATAAACAATCCAAAGATGTCAAAATTAGTGAACTCAAGACTGATAAGTTTTAAAGCATATACTTCCATGAGTTACTTATTAATTACAAAGGAAAATTCAGTAACTTTACAGTGGAGAAAGCCAGCAGACACTACTTTAACCAAGTGATCAAAGTTAACATCACCAGTAATATGGACATTATGTATCTTGATATAATGCAGAGAAGGGCACATGACTTTTGTGCATTCTTGCCAAAACTAACCTCAATTTAATAGTGAGAAAATATCAGACAAATCTGAGAGGAAATCTCTAATAACTGGCTAGTACTCACCAAAAATGTCAAAATCATAAAAGGGGAAGATTCGAGAACTCACAGGTGGCCCTGGCCAGTTTGCTCAGTGGATAGTGTCAACCTGGCATGCAGATGTCCCAGGTTCAATCCCTGGTCATGGCACACATGAGAGGGGACCATCTGTTTCTTTTCCCCTCCCTCTCCCCCTTCTCTCTTCGCCAGTGGCTTGATTGGTTCGAGCATCGGTCCCAGGTGCTTAGAGGATAGCTCGGTTGATTCAAGCATCAGCCCCAGACAGGGGTTGCTGGGTGGATCCCAGTCAGGGCCTGTCTCACTATCACCTCTCCTCTCACTTAAAAACAGAACTCATAGGCTAGAGACAACTAAACGCATATGGGATCCTGGGTTGAATGCTGAGCCAGAAAAAAAGATTCCTTGGACAACTGGTACAATCCAAATAAGATCTGTAGATTAGTTAATAGTACTGTACCAATATTTACTATTTTTTATAATTGTACTATGGTTATGTAAAATGCTAACATTTGGAGGAAGGTGAGTGAAGGATATATAGGAACACTCCATATTCTTTTTGCAAAAATCTGGAAAATTATTCCAAAATAAGATTTTTTTAAAATGGAACATGTTGGGGGAATATCCAATCAAATGTAACTCAGATTAAATTGAGTGACATAAGGTACATTTTGTTCATATTGAAAGTTAAAAATGCTTTGAACTGACATGAATCATATATGGTGAGATTGTTCAGTTTCCTCATCTTCAAGGAAGGACAAAAGTAAATAAACATGTCTATTCAAAGTTTTACATTCACAAATGACAACAGAACAAATCATTTAGGACAAATAGTCAAAAGTCAACAATTTCCACTGGCAAAATTGTCATTAGCAAATAAGAGGGCTAGTTTAGCTGTATTTTTTTAAGTTAATTATAGAGGGACAGAAACATCAATTTGTTCCTGTATATGCCCCGACGGGGGATCAAACCCACAACCTTTATACATTGGGATGATGCTCCAACCAACAGAGCTATCCAGCCAGGGCTAGTTTAGCTGCATTTTGGGGTTTTCACCAAACCAACTTTTGGGCCAAACTCTTAGGAGTGAACATAGTCTTAATTATTTATAATATAAAAAACGCCAATCCTCCCCCAAATATGCAAATTAAACATCCTGGCATCCCCCCACACCCCCAAAAATTCAGGGAGAGCTAGGCAAGCAGCTTTGTTAGGGGCTCCAGATTCCTTTCAGTGTGCACCCAAAGCTATACCGGTATTTTCTATGGGATATGAAAATAAACACTGGGAAGTACTGGCTTAAACTAAACTAACACTTCAAATCGCAAAGAAGTATCTTGAATGATCTCACATCCAACCTCAATACAAGGTAGGAAAATCTAGGTAAAATTGCTTTTGAATTGCCTGACCTGTGGTGGCGCAGTGAATAAAGGATTGACCTGGAACACTGAGGTCGCCAGTTCAAAACCCCTGGGCTTGCCTGGTCAAGGCACATATGGGAGTTGATGCTTCCTGCTCCCCACCCCCCCCCCCCCACCCCGGTCTCTTTCTCTCTAACCTGAATAAATAAAATCTTTAAAAAAAAAATTGCTTTTGAATTTGTTTTCCTCAGGATATTTTCCTTTTTGAAGGTGAAATTCAAGTCAGAGATTTGAGCTAAAATTGAAAACACTGTCACATTTCTAATTTGGCGACTGGACATTTTCAAACTGATGAAAGCACAAAGGACTTCCTCATTTTGGGAAAACTTTCAATAAGCTTGGAAAATTAGAATATCTGAGTATATTGTACTGTGTCTCTGGCAGAGAAAAGTTCTCAACCTCAAATGTCAACTATAATGCTAATTACACATTAGCAGATTAATTTTGTCACATCCTTAATTTAGTAGCCTGGGCTGTATAGACTAAGATGAATGACTCATTTGAAGGCCAAACACTAACAGTATTAAACCCATTTTCAGAATTATTACAGCAGTTTTCAGACATTTAACTCCCCAACACTGGGACACCTTAAGGGCTAAAAATGTTTAAGGCAGAGCAGCCCCAAATCTTAGAAAATAAAATCACAATACCATTACAATTATATGGTTCACAAAGACCCGAAGCCACTGAAATTTCTTATTCTTGGACCTGTATCCAGGAGGAATTGTCAAAACATGCTGTATTTCAGATTAAACACGTAAATCCTTGACACTGGGCTCTATATATTTTGCACACAATTACCTGGCCAGGTTTCGACAGGGTAAGCACAGTAACTGGCACCTAATGAGCACTTACAATCAAATATTTGTTAAATGTCTTAGCAGCAGCTCTACCTTCTCTGGGAATTACCCAGAAATAAAGCCATTTTACATTTTGGCCCACCTTGCTTTGCAGAGGTCATGGTTATCTAGCTCTGGGTACAAAAGTAAACCTGAACTATTTCATCTCAGCAAACTTTCTCATGTCTCATGTCTTAAAACTCCTTTCACTCTAAATCTTTCATAAAACAGGCCAGACTCAAATAATACTAATAAATGGTACTAAGAGTGATGCTCAACAGGATCTCACGTTTATTGAGAAGTGATTAATGGTAAAAAGAAAGGCAATGCCCTTTCCTCATTGGCTGAACAAGAAACTGAAGAAACAGTCACTACACGTTTTACAATATTTTTCTCTTCCAAAATGCATTTCTGTAAACAAGTTCTTTCCACTGTTCTTAGCTGTGAAATAAAATTAACCCTGACTTAATCAGTGTAATGTACAACAGAACATTTTGTAGGACTCCTAGTACTTTACTTTGAGTAACAAAGGGTCAGAGAAAATGAACCACCGTTAAAGACACAACCTTGGGTAACACTGTTAAATTCTCCAAGACAAAAATTCTTCATAAAAATGTTCTTCCAGTTCGGAAGGGAAAAACCAAATTCCCACTTTCTGGGGTGGAGGCCCATACCTTCGAAACTCAGGTGTCTCCAAGTGCAAATGTCGAAATGGGGGGAGGAAAGGGTTTAAAAATTAGAGAAAACTGTATGCGCTTACGGATTTTAAAATCCGAAAAACATAGTAAAAAGACAAAAAAAAAAAGCATTATGCTCTGAAATCACAACCAAAGCCAAAATAAAAGGGACATTTTTCATCTAAACTACCTAGAGGGATTTTTTTAGTTTTTTCTTTTTCTTTTCATTTTCCAGTTAAGTCCTATGTCTTTTGTGAAATTCCAATACTTAAACTGCAAGTCTGCAATCGTCTTTGAAGTCAATGAAATTAAGAAAAAAGTCCTAATTCTCTTGAAGGTCATTTTTTTCCTCTTAGGATATGCAGATGCAACCGTTGTTGTGGTCTGTGCAGAACTGCCTTTTATTTTCCACGACCTTGACGTTCCTAGAGGTTAAAAAAATTGAAATGGTTAGTTAAAACTTATCTAAATATACTTAAAACTTCATAGAATAACTCTATAGAAATTTAGTTATTTGTGCTAGATAGACTATTCCCCACCAATAAAAACTTTTATTTTTTATATTTTAAACTAAAGTAGTAACACCCAGGTATCCCAATTAATACAAAATTTTTTTCACTTTAAAATTTCTCACAGGATTTATTTTCCTATTATAGTTGGTTTAGGCTAATACAATCGTCAGTCCCCAAAATATGTGCCTAACAGAAGCTATACACACACACAAACACAAGTACGTGTGTATGTATGTATATATACATATACATATATATATATATAAAATACAGTATACTGAAGAAAACCTAACAGTACTAGCGTTATCCCATTGTAGTCCCAGAGCCTTAGACATATTCACAAGCCTCAATTTCCATTTTTGTAAAGTGGGGATATGTATCTCACAGAGTTGTGAGAGAATTAATGAGCTGACATATAGAAAGCTTAGTCCAGTGGTAGTCAACCTGGTCCCTATCGTCCACTAGTGGGCGTTCCAGCTTTCATGGTGGGTGGTAGTGGAGCAACCAAAGTATAATTATATAAATAAAAAGATAGACTTAACTATAGTAAGTTGTTTTATAAAGATTTATTCTGCCAAACTTAGCAAAATTCTGACATAAAGTCCTTGGTAAGTAATTATTATATGCTTTAACTTGCTGTAATTCTGCTTTATAAATTTTATAAAGTTACTTCCCTACTTTATAAATCACCATTACTGTGAAAGTGGTGGGAGGTTAGAAAATTTTACTACTAACAGAGATACAAAAGTGGGCGGTAGGTTTAAAAAGGTTGACTACCTCTGGCTTAGTCTATAGCAGGCAATAAAATTATCCTCTTCCCCTAGAGATGGTTTAAAATCCATTTAAAGACAGATTTTTAAAACTGATTGCAATATATAAGTTTTCCTGGAAATAAATTTAAATGCTTATTTCTTATTAAGAATCATTCTTTAAGCCTTTCATAGATCTATTCTAAACAGCTTCCATGTCACAAACTACTCATGTATTGAAATTTTAAAAAATATGCCTCAATTCACAAGCCTTTTAAAAGCAAAAGCCTTAACTGGTTAGAAGTACATGTCTGAACTTACACTTGATTCATCAATCTAACTTGAGTCGAGTCACTCGCTCACATTTACACTATAGTAACTATGGTTCTAAAGTTAAATATGACTCCTACTAAAAAAAATATCAACATCTGACCTGTGGTGGCGCAGTGGATAAAGCATCAACCTGGAACGCTGAGGTCGCCGGGTCAAAACCCTGGGCTTGCCTGGTCAAGGCACGTACAAAAGTAACTACTTACTATAAGTTGATGCTTTCCACTTCCCTGCTCTCCCCTCTAAAAGTCAATAAATAAAATTAAAAAAAAAAAAAAAAGAGGCCCTGGCCGGTTGGCTCAGCGGTAGAGCGTCGGCCTAGCGTGCGGAGGACCCGGGTTCGATTCCCGGCCAGGGCACACAGGAGAAGTGCCCATTTGCTTCTCCACCCCTCCGCCGCGCTTTCCTCTGTCTCTCTCTTCCCCTCCCGCAGCCAAGGCTCCATTGGAGCAAAGATGGCCTGGGCGCTGGGGATGGCTCTGTGGCCTCTGCCTCAGGCGCTAGAGTGGCTCTGGTCGCAATATGGCGACCCCCAGGATGGGCAGAGCGTCGCCCCTGGTGGGCGTGCCGGGTGGATCCCGGTCGGGCGCATGCGGGAGTCTGTCCGACTGTCTCTCCCCGTTTCCAGCTTCAGAAAAATGGAAAAAAAAAAAAAAATTGAAAATAAAAAAAATAAAAATAAAAAAAAAAAGAGAGCGAGAGAGAGAGAATATCAACTAGCAGTTACAGACTTCCATGTTCCAGGCACTGTTTATAATAATGATCTTCATATCCACCCCACAAAGATTCCTGCTTTAGACATAAGAAACTAAAAGCTCAATCAAAATACTTTAACAAATGTTACCTAAACACCAAAATTCAAACCTAGGAATATATGGCTCTTTTTCTATACCATGTTATTACAAATATTTATGTTAAAGTCAACAAAGTGAGGCTTTATGATAAATTTACTACCCTAAAACTAAATTGCTCCATGAATATAAAAAAATGGTACTTTATTCAGAAAGAACAGTTCTCTTTTTGTGATGTCCCACTTCACATCACAAAAGAAAACATTGTAACTATGTCAGATGATGGATATGAACTAAATATTGTGGTAATCAATTCTATATAGATATATAAAACAATTATATTGTATATTTTAAACCAGGCGTCCCCAAACTACAGCCCGCAGGACGCATGCGGGCCCCCTGAGGCCATTTATCTGGCCCCCGCCGTACTTCCGAAGGGGCACCTCTTTCATTGGTGGTCAGTGTACTGGAGTACTGTATGTGGCGGCCCTCCAATGGTCTGAGGGACAGTGAACTGGCCCCCTGTGTAAAAAGTTTGGGGACCCCTGCTAAACTAATACAATGTCAAACATGCAATTAGAGATTTATTTATTTATTTTTTACAGAGAAAGTCAGAGAGAGGGATAGATAGGGACAGACAGACAGGAACGGAGAGAGATGAGAAGCATCAATCATCACTTTTTCGTTCCGACACCTTAGTTGTTCATTGATTGCTTTCTCATATGTGCCTTGACCATGGGCCTTCAGCAGACCAAGTAACCCCCTTTCTCGAGCCAGCAACCTTGGGTCCAACCTGGTGAGCTTTGCTCAAACCAGATCAGCCCGCGCTCAAACTGGCGACCTCGGGGTCTCAAACCTGGGTCCTCGGCATCCCAGCCCAATGCTCTATCCACCGCACCACCGCCTGGTCAGGCTAAACATGCAATTATATCTCAATAAAACTGGAAAAATATTCTGTCTATTATTTTAATGTAATATAACCCCAGGAAAACAATGTGTCCCAAACTGCATTGATAAAAAAGAAAACCTAGACTTTGCCAAATCCATTTTTCCCTAAGAAACACGAATATATGTAAGTTCATCAGCATGCTTAATACCAGCCATTTAGAGTTGTCAGAAAAAATCAAAACAGCATTGTGTAATTG
The DNA here is from genome assembly GCF_036850995.1 of Saccopteryx leptura. NCBI lineage: Eukaryota > Metazoa > Chordata > Mammalia > Chiroptera > Emballonuridae > Saccopteryx > Saccopteryx leptura. The sequence goes on along the minus strand of NC_089505.1, from coordinate 104,779,981 downwards.
CACATACAGCATCAACTCATTTTTAAATAAAATCTGTTCCTCTTTATGTACCACCAAGTCCACAACTACTTTTGTTCAGTTATGCCTCAAATATAACATAAAACTATTCCTGAATCTTAACTATACAATGATATCAAGAAGGCAAGTTCAACCTATGCCTTAATGTAAACCTGTATGCCAGGTTTAAATTATGCAAATTACATACAATCAAATGGCATTAGCCTTCTTGACTTCCTGCTCAGCATCAAGAAAACATCACATTGGTACAATTCAGCAACAAGGGGTCCCCAAACTTTTTACACAGGGGGCCAGTTCACTGTCCCTCAGACCATTGGAGGGCGGGACTATAAAAAAAACTATGAACAAATCCCTATGCATACAGCACATATATTATTTTAAAGTAAAAAAACAAAACGGGAATACACTATTTAAAATAAAGAACAAGTGAACTTAAATCATCAAACTGACCAGTATTTCAATGGGACCTATGGGTCTGCTTTTGACTTACGAGATGCTCAATGTTCAGTTCCATATTTGTCACTGTTAGCTGTAACAAGTGATATGATGCGCTTCCGCTTCCGGAGCCCTGACGCGTCCATCCCGCGTCACTGGAAGTAGTACTGCATGTGAGCGACGCCGCGCTTTGCGGAGCCGCCATATAAGAGTACTCACTGGCCACCAATGAAAGAGGTCCTCTTCTGGTAGTGCGGCGGGGGCTGGGTAAATGGCCTCAGGGGGCTGCATGTGGCCCAAAGGCCGTAGTTTGGGCCACTGCAGCAAGGTAACGAACTTACTCTGGAAATCCTATATATACTACGTATTTTCCTATACATAAGTACCTTTTCACTCAAATGAAGCACTTGACAGCTAGCTTCTCCTGGACAAATCTTAATTACCAGCGCCACTGTTCTTGCTCTTTAAGGCCACTGTCAAATCAAGTAAGGGTAACTTTTTTTTTCTGTGCGGTTTATTTATTTAATGTATTTTTTTAATTATTTTTACAGAGGAGTGAGACTGAGAGTGAGAGAGAAAGGAGGGAAGAGCAGGAAGCATCAACTCCCATATGTGCCTTGACCAGATAAGTACAGGGTTTCGAACAGGCAACCTCAGTGTTCCAGGTCAATGCTTTATCTACTGCATCACCACAAGTCAGGCCTCAAGTAAGGGTAACTTGAACACAGCACTGCCATACTGTGGTAGTCAATCTTTCTATTATTTTTTATTTTTCAATTACAGTTAAAACTCAGTATTATTTTGTATTAGTTTTAAGTGTACAGCATAGCGGTTATATAATCATTTACTTTACAAAGTGTTCCCCTGGTATTTCCAGAACCCACCTGGAAGCAAACACAAGTTATTTCCTATGCTGTACTTTACATCCCCAAGGCGGTTTTATAACTACCAACTTCTACTTCTTAATCCCTTCACCTTTTCCACCCAGTCCCTCCAACCCCCGCTCCCCTCTGGCAACTATCAGTCTGTTATATGTCTATGAGTGTTTCAATATTGTTTTACTTTTATTCTGTTCTTTAGATTCCACATATAAGGGAAATCATATAAGTATTTGTCCTTCTCTAGCTGACTTACTTCAGTGAGCATAATACCCTCTAGGTCCATCCACTGCAACAATCTCATAACCAAGACGGCTACTGAACAGCTAATGTGTGTGTGTTGGGGTGTTAGCATACACAGCATGGATATGCTGGACAAAGGAATGATTCACATGCCCTCCTGGATGAGGCAGAACAGCATGAGATTTCATCACACTACTCAGAATAGTGGCACACAATTTAAAACTTACAATTTTTTATTTCTAGGATTTTACATTTTTGGACTAGCTGACTACAGATAACTAAAACTATGAAAAGTAAAACCACAGATAAGGGGGGGAGCTGTCGTACAGTTCTTTGTTTTTTACAGAGACAGAGAGAGAGTCAGAGAGAGGAATAGACAGGGACAGATAGGAACAGAGAGAGATGAGAAGCATCAATTATCAGTTTTTCATTGAGACACCTTAGTTGTTCATTGATTGCTTTCTCATATGTGCCTTGACCATGGGCCTTCAGCCGACTGAGTAACCCCTTGCTCGAGCCAGCGACCTTGGGTCCAAGCTGGTGAGCTTTTGCTCAAACCAGATGAGCACCCGCTCAAGCTGGCAACCTCAGGGTCTCAAACTTGGGTCTTCCGCATCCCAGTCCGACACTCTATCCACTGCACCACCACCTGGTCAGGCTGTCGTAGTTTTGATGTATACACACACAAGCTTATAACATCCATCTTCTCAAATAAAGATATGCAAGCATTTATATCATTCCATCTTACAAAGTAAAATTTAGTACCAATTAAAAAAATAAATGATCCAGAGGATTTTAAATATATTATATTTGTAAACATTATCATTTTTAAAAAATATGAATTGGAAACAGGAGTCAGTATGACCTTGAAGGGCCTCCCACTGCCCATATCTGTGACAATTTGAGCATTATATAACCTTAGATAAATGAGCAAGTATCATAGTAATATGTGAAATAGGCAAGAATTAGCACTGAATGCTAAAACTAAAGGGTGAAAATATGATGAATAAGGCATTTATATAGTCTCAAACTATTTTCCCACTTATTAAAATAGTAGCTTTACAGTGAAGAACCTGGTGAACACCCTAAGTGATCAAAGGTAACACTACCAATAATGTCATAAACAGATATCTCATATACCTCCCTAATGTGATGCACTGAGGACAAAAGTCACTTATGTGTAGTACTCTGGCCAGAAAAGCTTATTCCGAATATATTTAATGAGAAAACCTAGACAAAGTGAGGGACATTACACAAAAATAAACTGCATATATACTTCAGAAATGTCAATGTCAAAAAAAAACAAAACAAAACAGGGTAGGGTGTGGGTATGTGTATAACCAATTGCATATTAAAAAAACAAAAAGACACGAAGACTAAAAGATCCTGTACTGCAGTGGTCCCCAACCTTTTTTGGGCCACGGACCGGTTTAATGTCAGAAAATATTTTCACGGACCGGCCTTTAGGGTGGGACGGATAAATGTATCACATGACCAAGACAAGCGTCAAGAATGAGTCTTAGATAGATGTAACAGAGGGAATCTGGTCATTTTTTAAAAAATAAAACATCGCTCAGACTTAAATATAAATAAAATGGAAATAATGTAAGTTATTTATTCTTTCTCTGCGGACCGGTACCAAATGGCCCACGGACTGGTACTGGTCCACAGCCTGGGGTTGGGGACCACTGCTGTACTGTAACCTGGGCCACCATAAAGAAACAAAAAAATAGGCCCTGGCCGGTTGGCTCAGTGGTAGAGCGTCGGCCTGGCGTGCGGGGGACCCGGGTTCAATTCCCGGCCAGGGCACATAGGAGAGGCGCCCATTTGCTTCTCCACCCCCCCCTCCTTCCTCTCTGTCTCTCTCTTCCCCTCCCGCAGCCGAGGCTCCATTGGAGCAAAGATGGCCCGGGCGCTGGGGATGGCTCCTTGGCCTCTGCCTCAGGCGCTAGAATGGCTCTGGTTGCAACAGAGCGATGCCCCAGATGGGCAGAGCATCACCCCCTGGAAGGCATGCCGGGTGGATCCTGGTCGGGTGCATGCGGGAGTCTGTCTGCCTCCCCGTTTCCAACTTCAGAAAAATACAATAAATAAATAAACAAACAAATATTGCTATCAAGGACATTAAGTCTACTAGTAAAATATGAATATTTGTTGGTTAGATAACAGTACTATGTCAGTATGAAATTTCCTGATTTTAATAATCACACTGTAGGCCCTGGCCAGTTGGCTCAGCGGTAGAGCGTTGGCCTAGCGTGCGGAGGACCCGGGTTCGATTCCCGGCCAGGACACACAGGAGAAGCGCCCATTTGCTTCTCCACCCCTCCGCCGCACTTTCCTCTCTGTCTCTCTCTTCCCTTCCCACAGCCAAGGCTCCATTGGAGCAAAGATGGTCCGGGCGCTGGGGATGGCTCTGTGGCCTCTGCCTCAGGCGTTAGAGTGGCTCTGGTCGCAACATGGCGACGCCCAGGATGGGCAGAGCATCGCCCCCTGGTGGGCAGAGCGTCGCCCCCTGGTGGGCGTGCCAGGTGGATCCCGGTCAGGCGCATGCGGGAGTCTGTCTGACTGTCTCTCCCCGTTTCCAGCTTCAGAAAAATGAAAAATAATAATAATAATAATAATAATCACACTGTAGTTTTAAGTACACATTCTTAAAAACCACACAACAAAATATTTAGGAGAAAAAATCATGTCTGGAATTTACTCTTAAATTGTTCCAAAAAAACTACATGCAAAGCTCCAAAAAGGATATTAAAACAAGAGTGACAAAATAGTACATTGGTAAATCTGGGTGAAGAGTATATTAGAGTTCTTTGTACTATTCTTGAAATTTCTCTGAATTTGAAATTATTTCAAAACAGGAAGTTAATAAAATGGGGAAACAACAATTTTCTGTTAATTCTTCTGCAAAATTGGCTTCATTAAAAAGTTATCTTGACTTGTGGTGGTGCAGTGGATAAAGCGTCGACCTGGAATGCTGAGGTCACCAGTTCAAAACCCTGGGCTCGTCTGGTCAAGGCACAATGGGAGTTGGTGCTTCCTGCTCCTCCTTCCTTCTCTCTCTCCTCTCTAAAATGAATAAAAATTAATGCCTGGCCTGTGGTTGTGCACTGGATAGAGTGCACCCTGAGTTCACTAGTGTGAAACCCTGGGTTTGCCCTGTTCAAGGCACATACGACAAGCAACCAACAAACAGCTAGAGTGAAGCAACTACTTCTCACCCCCCCCCCACCTCCCTGTAAAAACAATAAGATCTAAAAAAAAATTAAAAGAATTTTTTTAAAAAGTTATCTTAAAATCAACCAATGGAGCCTGGCCTACGGTGGTACAGTAGATAAGAGAGTCTACATAGAATGCTGAGGTCACCAGTTCGAAACCCTGGGCTTGCCAGGTCAAGGCATATACAACAAGCAAGCAATGAACAACTTAAGTGAAGCAAGTATGACTTGACACTTATTGCTTCTCCTTCCCTCTGTAAAATGAATAAAACCTCAAAAAAAAAAAAAAAACCAACAGATCCTAGCCAGGTGCTCAGTTGGTTAGAGCATCCTCCCGATACACCAAGGCTGTGGGTTCAATCCCCTATTAGAGCACATACAAGAATCAACCAATGGCCTGACCAGGTGGTGGCACAGTGAATAAAGAGCATCAGACTGAGATGCAGAGGACCCAGGTTCGAGACCCCAAGGTCACCAGCTTGAGCGCGGGCTCGTCTGGTTTGAGCAAAATCCCACCAGCTTGAACCCAAGGTCGCTGGCTCCAGCAAGGGATTACTCGGTCTGCTGAAGGCCTGCGGTCAAGGCACATATGAGAAAGCAATCAATGAACAACTAAGGTGTTTGCAACGCGCAATGAAAAACTAATGATTGATGCTTCTCATCTCTCTCTGTTCACGTCTGTCTATCCCTCTCTCTGACTCACTCTCTGTCTCTGTAAAAAATAAAAAAATTAAAAAAAAAAAGAATCAACCAATGAATATATAAATAAGTGGAAAACTAATCAATGTCTCTCTCTCAAATCAATCAATAAAAAATTTAAATAAAAATAAAATTTACCAACAAATGCGTAAGTGGAACAACAAATTGATGTTTCTCTCTCCCCCTCCCTCTTTCAAATCAATTTTAAAAAGTTATCTTCAGGTTTCTATGAAAGACTTCCCTTACAGCAGGTTTTCTTTCATTTTTGTGACTATTTTCCTATTACCACTGTGAACAATTCCACTAAATACTTTGACAATTATGGTCAAAGAGCTTCACCTGTAGGTTAGCTGTACTTGACATTTCTAATCAACCAGTCCTACCTACCATGATAATAATAAACAAAAAGCAGGAAAGGGGGGGGGGGGCAGGCAGACAAGAATGATGTGACTATACAGTAAAAGGGAAAAGGCAGAACACCACATTAAAGCAAACTTGGACCTCCTATGGATCTGAATTCCAGCTAGAACTGCCATAAGCACAACATAACATTTTGGTATGCCAGATATTCCAGCTTTTATGCATGAAGATGCTACTGACTCATCATAACAGGAAAACTAGTGTAGTAAGCTGGTTTTCCCTGTAGAGTTGCCATGTGGAGCCTAACACACTTTTTTAACCTATGTTCCTGGAGCCACATGCAAGGCAGGTACAGTGAGATGTTGCAGGAACAGGCCAGAGTAGCCAATCCAGGTCAATCTCCTGCCATAGGTTGGCTGTCCACGGTACAAAGAGGTTAACCTAAGATCTTCAAACACAAATACAAAAATTAATTATAAAGTCCAAGTTAACCAAAAAAACAGCCCTAATGTTAAAAAGGAAAGATGTATTCCCTAAGATTTTAATGAATTCACAACTCCATAAAAAAAGTTCTACTGGGACACTTGTTCTAATCTTTAAATCAGCCCACACCTCAAAGAGTACAGTAAAGAGACTAAAGAAACAATCTTAAATAAATCTAAAGGTGTTAAGAAACTATAAATAAGGAGAAGATTCTAGCCTTCAATATCTGATTCATATAATACTCACACTATCTACCCACCCCACTTCCCCATTTTATATCTATTATATAATTATAAAATACAAAGCTGCTGTCTCTAGAGGAAATACCCTAAAAGCCTGTAGGGGCAATGTTACTTTAAAAGTCTATATATTTGAAATTTCTTCCTATAAGACATACACAGTTGACCCTTGAACAAGAGGGGGTTAGGGGAACCCCCCCCAACATACAGTCTGCTGAAAATCAACTTGTAATTTTTTTTTTTAGAGAGAGAGAGAAAAGAGATGAGAAGTATCAACTCACAGCTGCAGCACTTTAGTTGTTAACTGATTGCATCTCATACAAATTTCAGTACCCTTGGCCAAAGATGAGAATGCTTAAGATAGGTGAACATGAAAAAAATGTAATTTTATTAAAACCACTTTCATTCCTTTATTTGCTTTATATGGCTTATAAAATCAATCTTTATAGTCTCTGATGCTATTAACAGAAGTTAAATGAGTCTAATGGCAGAAAGACTGAGTTACATATAATATTATGTCTTCCATAGGTGAAGGAACAAAAATATTTTCCATCAGTTCTCCAATTTAAAGCAGGCAGAGTGGCTCAGTTAGTTCAAATGTTGTCCCAATGCACCAAGGATGTGAGTTCCATCCTCAGGTCAGGGCACTTAAAGAAAAATAGAAAATAAAAATAAATGAAGCAGGGTTGTAATAGTTTTATTAAAAATATCTTCCTTCTGCCTGGCCAGGCGGTGGCGCAGTGGATAGAGCATCGTACTGGGATGAGGAGGACCCAGGTTCAAGACCCCAAGGTCGCCAGCTTGAGTGTGGGCTCATCTGGTTTGAGCAAAGCTCACCAGCTTGGACCCAAGGTCGCTGGCTCCAGCAAGGGGTTACTCAGTCTGCTGAAAGCCCGCGGTCAAGGCACATATGAGAAAGCAGTCAATGAACAACTAAGGTGTCCCAACGCAGAACGAAAAACTAATGATTGATGCTTCTCATCTCTCTGTTCCTGTTTGTCCCTATCTATCCCTCTCTCTCTTTAAAAAAAAAAAAACTTCCTTCTTCTCATCCCCTTTTGAATTTTTCTAGGTGTAGAAAAGGACATCTAGTTGGAATAATTTCTGGGAACTGACGTAAGAGCACCAAGATGAAGTAAATGCATTAACTAATAACCTTTCCTACCATCAAATCCAAAACTGCTAATTAGTAGCTGAACCCCTATATACATTTCACTAAAAGGGGCTGAAGTCAAGTCTGGATAATCCACTATTTTCAGTGCCTGAATAAGCAATCTGACTAGTAACACAGAACAAAGAATAAGTTAGGTACATGAAGATTTTTCAGCTTAACTAAAAGTAAATTAGAAAACCAAATAAAGCCCTGGCCAGATAGCTTGGTTGCTTGGAGCATCATCTCAAGAGAGCAGAGGTTGCTGGGTTCAATCCTGGTCAGGGCACATATAGGAGATGTTCCTGCCTCTCTCTCTCAAAAAGAAAAAAAGAAAAAAAAAGAAATCCAAATAGAATGGTTGGACAGGTTTGACCATTCTCAGTATCATCCCTTTGCTCTCCAACAGGAACTACATTTGAACCGAAATTAATTTCACAACAAAACCAATCTCTCAAAACACTTCATAATACAATTAAACAGGTAAGGTTTTTAGTAGCTTGTCAAATCCCTCCCTATTCCCAGCATAAACATATTCTGCATTTGTGCTCTCTTAAGTCTATTCTAAGCAGCCCTGGCCGGTTGGCTCAGCGGTAGAGCATCGGCCTGGTGTGCGGGGGGGACCCGGGTTCGATTCCCGGCCAGGGCACATAGGAGAAGCGCCCATTCGCTTCTCCACCCCCTCCTCCTTCCTCTCTGTCTCTCTCTTCCCCTCCCACAGCCAAGGCTCCATTGGAGCAAAGATGGCCGGGCGCTGGGGATGGCTCCTTGGCCTCTGCCCCAGGCGCTAGAGTGGCTCTGGTCTCAGCAGAGCGTCACCCCTGGTGGGCGTGCAGGGTGGATCCCGGTCGGGCGCATGCGGGAGTCTATCTGACTGTCTCTCCCCGTTTCCAGCTTCAGAAAAATACAAAAAAAAGAAAAAAAAAGAAAAAAGTCTATTCTAAGCATTAGACCAAAAAATAGAAAACCAGTAGTACTATTAAGTATTAGGTCAAAAGTTATCGAAGAATATGATTAGTTCAAAGTAAACAAAGGTGTGTGTATATTTATGTGTACATATACATATATAAGCCTGACTTTGTAAATCACAGTAATCATTCATAAAGACCGTTATGCAAACAATCTCAATATATATATTTAATCTTCCTAACAACCTGATATGGTATATTCCCTATTTCTAAAAAAATACTAAGGCTCAGAAGTTTACTTGCTCAAATCAGTGATAGTGGAAGATAATACACCAGGTCTTCTTCCAGAGCCCCTAGCCTTTCCACAACTATACATAGGATAGGTTAACAAGACACAGAATCTGGGATTCTAATATATGTGTACCTAAATATTTTTTAAAGGCCTGTCAATCTAATACACTTAACAGAATCCCTTCCCACATTCCAAAAAACTGATTACCTTTAAAAATCTAAGTTTGGGCCCTGGCTGGTTGGCTCAGTGGTAGAGCATCGGCCTGGCATGAGGAAGTCCCGGGTTCGATTCCCGGCCAGGGCACACAGGAGAAGCGCCCATCTGCTTCTCCACCCCTCCTCCTCTCCTTCCTCTCTCTCTCTTCCCCTCCCGCAGCCGAGGCTCCACTGGAGCAAAGATGGCCCAGGTGCTGGGGATGACTCCATGGCCTCTGCCTCAGGCGCTAGAGTGGCTCTGGTGGCAACAAAGCAACGCCCCGGATGGGCAGAGCATCGCCTCCTGGTGGGCATGCCGGGTGGATCCCGGTCGGGCGCATGCGGGAGTCTGTCTGACTGCCTCCCCGTTTCCAGTTTCAGAAAAATACAAAAAAAAAAAAAAAAATCTTAGTTTGGACAACTTCAGGTTGGCTAGTGGCCACTACATCTCATAGCTTAAAATTACCTAACAACTCTAAAAATTTAATGTGCCCACAAAAAGGAAGACACAATAAAAGGGACATTAAATGTAAAACTTAAAACATTAAAGCCTCTTAAAAGTAGCCATAATGCCTCTAAAGAGATTATAATATGAATGCTCTTAAAGAGATTATAACATGAAGAACATATGTAGAATGTTAAACCAAAGGCACTGCCACCTTTTAATGGACAAAAAGTATATGCAAGCCTGACCAGGCGGTGGTGGAGTGGATAGAGCATCGGACTGGGATGTGGAGGACCCAGGTTTGAGACCCCGAGGTTGCCAGCTTGAGCGCGGGCTCATCTGGCTTGAGCAAAGCTCACCACCTTGGACCCAAGGTTGCTGGCTCAAGCAAGGGGTTACTCGGTCTGCTGAAGGCCCACGGTCAAGGCACATATGAGAAAGCAATGAACAACTAAGGTGTCGCAACGAAAAACTGATGATTGATGCTTCTCATCTCTCTCTGTCCCTATCTATCCCGCTCTGACTCTCTCTAAAAAAAAACAAAACACCCTTTCAGACTTAAGGAGGCCACAGTATTAAAAGGTACATTTAGACTTATCAGACACACGTGAATTCTACCAGTTTCTCAAGATGAACTCTTGAGTCTAGCCAGGGCAAGACTATAGTACTAAGAAAGAAAACTAGAAATCAAACTTGCAAGAAAATAAGCATGAAAAGTCTTAGCCAGTAAGCTTGGTTAGAGTGTTGACCCAAAACACCAAGGTTGTGGGTTCGATTCCAGTCAGAGCACATACAGGAAGTGACCAACACACGCAAAACTAAGTGAAACCATTAATAAATGCTTCTTTCTCTTTCTCCCTCCCTCACTCTCTTCCTCTTTAAATTTTAAAAATGATAAAAAAACCCAGAACTTTTGTAAAGCAGAGAGCACACAAAACTTTTGACTAATGACATACATAATTAAGGAGTTCTCAAACTTGAAGTGCAAGAGAATCACCTAGAATTGACAGATGCAGATTCCAAGGCCCCACCCCCAAAGACACTCAATTCAGTAGGTGAGGGAGGACAAAAATCTTCAGTCTAAGTACTCCCAGATGGTAACTTGTGCAAATTAAGTAACTTTTCTTCAGTCACTTCTAATCGTTTAATACATAGGGAGTTTACTAAATAAAATTTCTAGGTTAGGAAGTCTGGGAGCAAAACCTAGTTATCAGTATTTTTATAAAGACTTTGCAGATGACTCAAAGTTTGTTTTAAATCTTTGATACCATTTTTTGAAGTACATATTCTGAAGCACTCCCCCCTGTTCTCCTCCCCATCCCTTTGCAGGTTTATGGACTACAAGTAAAGTAACATGTGCCATAGTGACTAAATTACACAAAAACTTGTCTGGGTACTAGCTCTGCCACTAAAGTGAAGTAATCTTGCAATTTGTGTACAAATAAGAGTAAGGTAGAATAAATCCTTCCCGTGCAATTTATAACATTATCCAGAACAATGTGTTCCTACTTATCCTTGCTGCCTTAACAGCAACTTGCACAAGGTTAGGTAGAGCAGATCCTCTTCACTGCATTTTGGTGCTTATGATGAGGGACAATTAAACCTTAGCACTCAATTAATTATGCTCTCCTCATAAATGCACAAAAACATGGCAGGCTACTAGCATCAGCAGGTAACAGAACATTTTTAATTATTTTAAATGATAAATTTGAAGCTGTAGCTAGGTATAAAAACAAAAAAGCTTTGGGACAAAACAAATTCCAGTTCTTCTACAACTTTATGTGTCATGAAAAAAGTTATTCCTTTTTTTGAATAAAATTTTGATTTCAGATATAGAAAGGAAGGGGGAGCGAAGGGGGAGGAGAGGGGGAGAGGAGGAAGGGAACAGGAGGAAGGGGAGAAGAGGATGGGAGGAGGGGTAGAAGGGAGAGAGGGGAAGAGGGGGAGCAAGGAAGAAGGGGAGAGGAAAAGGGAGAGAGGGAAGGAGGGAGAGGGGAAGGAAGGAGGGAAGAAGGGAGAGGGGAAGGAGGGAGGGGAGGGGGGAGAAGGGGAATGAAGGAGGGAAGAAGAGAGAGGGGAAGAAGGGAGAGGGGAAGGAAGGAGAGGAGAAGGAGGGAGAGGGGAAGGAAGGAGGGGAAAGAGGGAGAGGGGAAGGAGGGAGAGGGGAAGGAAGGAGGGAAAGAGGGAGAAGGGAAGGAGGGAGGAAAAGAGAGGGGAAAGAGGGAGAGGGGGAGGGAAGGAGGGAGAAAGAGAAAGAGAGTGAGAAACTGATTTGTTGTTCCATTTAGTTGTGCATTCATTGGTTGTTTCTTGCATGTGCCCTACCCAGGGATCAAACACACAACCCTGGCCTGTTGGGAGGATGCTCTAACCAACTTGAGCTACCTGATCAGGGCAAAAGTTATACCTTTTTTAATAACTTTATATTATATTCCTTTTTCATTGCTTCTCAGTCTTTTTGGTTAGGTAGGTATATTATAAAAAAAGGTATATTATATTATATTAGGTATATTTTATACCTTTTTGAATAACCCTAACCTGCTGCTCATCCCATATTCCTTATTTCCCAGTTCCCTACCTGTAAAATGAAGATAAACTTTTTTACAGGATTATGGTAAAGATACAAAAAATTCTTAATATACAGATGTCCAAAGACTGACTAAATATGTGGGTATATACCTGAATAAGTGGAAAAAGCAAAATAAACTACCAGGCCGCATGCAGCCCCCTGAGGCCATTTATCCGGCCCCCCACCGCACTTCCAGAAGGGCCACCTCTTTCATTGGTGGTCAGTGAGGGGAGCACTGAATGTGGTGGCCTCCAACGGTCTGAGGGACAGTGAACTGGCCCTCTGTGTAAAAAGTTTGGGACCCCTGAATAACTATATATAGAAACCACTTGTGTAGGAAAAGAGAAAGCAAAATGCCAAAATGAGTCAAGAAATTATGGGTTATTTTTCTTTCATTTTCTACACTTTTTATAATTTGGTTATATTTTATAATGAAAAATAAATACATATCCCTCAAAACCACCACCTTCCGATCTCCCCTCCCCACGACGCCCCTAATCGGCAGGAAGTAGCCAGACGAATAGCAGCGCCCCTATTTAACACAAATCGGAATGTAAGGTTGGTGGACAATGGGGAAGGGTCATATGAGGAACCAGACCTGGGAACTTCGGCTGGAACCGCCCACACCCATGCACGCCAAAAGAAACTTCCCAGGAGTCCTTGGGAAAAGAGCGACTGTCCACCAGCCAGTGAGATTTTGCCACGTCATATCAACTCACCTCCATCCTATAGACCCTTTTAATTTTCCCCACACGGTTTCCTCCATGCGACTTCTCTGGACCCTGTCCCCCGGACCAGAGAACCTCATGGGGTGGGAAGCGCTGTACTAAATAAAGCTTTTGCTTATCCATACTTCATAAAAAAATAAACAAATAAATAAATAAATAAATACAAAGACAAAATTTGGAAACAGAAAATATGCAGTTTACATGAAATCAAAGCTTATATAAGTCTGTCTTTCCTAAATGGGCTTCATGTTTACACAAGTGATACAGCCAAATGTTTAACTCTGATATATGTAATAGTACTAATTACCTCATGTACCACCAGATACAATGGTAACAGTAAGTACAGATGAGTTAAAAAGAAAAGCAACTGCAACTGCCTTCCTCTCCCCTTTCTCCTTCATATCTAATATTAGTTCACACTTCACTTAAGGGTTAGCCTTTTTCTTCCCTCAGCTTTCCACTATCTTTTCCTATCCATCTTTCCAGACCAAACTCAAACCCAGTCTCCCATTAAAATGTCTTGACCTTGACAACTGGTGGTACAGTGCAGAGCGCGTAAAACTGGGACGCTGAGGTCCCAGGTTCAAAATCCCAAGGTTGATGGCTTGAGCACATGCTTGTTGACGTGATCCCATGGTTGCTGGCTTGAGGAGGGGGTCACTGACTTAGCTGGAGCCCCACAGTCAAGGCACATGAGAAGCAATCAATGAACAACTAAAGTGACGCAACTATGACTCTGGAATGGGGAGAGGGTCAGAAAAAAAATGTCTTGATTCCATCCTAACTGGTCTTTCTATTCTTTTCCTCTGCATTTGGGTCTCATACTGTAAAATTGGCACTTTAATACACACTCCTATACTGTTCATCTCATAACTCGGTATCTTCTCCCTATGGTTAACTGGAGTTAAACCAATTCAATGAGGAATTATTTATTCAGCAAGGGACAAAACCCATTAAGGCACAATTTACTGAGCTACTTGTTATAACTATACTGCTCAAAAAAATTAGGGGATATTTTATCACTTCATATTCATTTTGAAATATCCCCTAGTTTTTGTGAGTAGAGAAGAATTTGGTCCAGGGGAGGTGGAGTAGAAAGACAGAAGGGATAATCTGAGCTCCCCAACACACTCAAGAGCCTTTCTTCTTGCTCATTTAAAAACTTGTAAGATTCAACAGTAAAAGAGATCATTTTTGTCGTAATTCAGAAAACAGTCTTTTCTCCTCTATGTTCAACTCTTGAGCAGCTACAGGTAAGAGTTCCTTATTGCCCTGGCTGGTTGGCTCAGTGGTATAGTGTCAGCCCAGCATGTGGATGTCCTGGGTTCAATTTCTGGTCAGGGCACACAGAAGCAACCATCTGCTTCTTCACTCTTCCCTCTCTATTCTCTCTCTCTCTTCCTCTCCTGCAGCCAAGGCTGTACTGGAGTACGTTGGTCTAGGAGCTGAGGATGGCTCCATGGCCTCACCTCAGGTGCTGGAATGGCTCCAGTTGCAACGGAGCAATAGCCCCAGATGGGCAGAGTATCACCCCCTGGTGGGCTTGCCAAGTGGATCCCAGTCAGGAGCATGCAGGAGTCTGTCTCTCTGCCTTCCTGCTTCTCATTTAAGGAGGAAAAGAAAAAGAGTCCCTTATCATATTTTTCCTTTAAACTAGGGCAAAGCTAATGCTAGCCTAACCAGGCAGTGGTGCCGTGGACAGAGCATCAGACTGGGACACAGAGGACCCAGGTTCAAAACCCTGAGGTTGCCAGCTGGAACAAGGGGTCACTCGGTCTGTTGTAGCCCCCGGGTCAAGGCACATATGAGAACACAATCAATAAACTAAGGCGCCACAACAAAGAATTTATGCTTCTCATCTCTCTCCCTTCCTGTCTGTCTGTTCCTATCTGTCCCTCTGTCAACAACAACAAAAAAAGCCAATGCTATAGCCTCCCTACCTCCTATGACATATGTGTCTTCCTAATCCTCTCCCCCTCCAGAGTAAGCAAACTAACATACTTACATGAGATGCTAAAGCTGCAGAATCCTTACATTTCTTCAATTTCAAAGCAGATCTCCCACCCCAACTTCTACCCACCATTCCTCTATTTTTAAAAAATTCATGTCATCCAATGAGTTACACATTATGTTTCATAAAGGGATGCTTGGGGGATTTTCCAGGGGTAAGGAGGCTACACATATAAAGTCAACCATTTGAGTAAAGTTTTGTTTGGGGGCTGGGTTGGGGAACGGGGTATTCCACTGCTAATGTTTGAAAATTGTTAGACCAGTGTTTTTCAACCACAGATCTGCAGACCAATCCACCAGAAATATTGTGCCAGTCCATGAAAAAGTAACCACCCTGCCTGGCCTGTGGTGGCGCAGCAGATAAAGCATCGACTTGGAACACTGGGGTCACCAGAGTGAAACCCTTATCAAGGCACATAAGACAAGCAACTACTATGAATTGATGCTTCCTGTTCCCCCACTCACTTTCTCTTTCTCTCTAAAATCAATTTTTTAAAAAAACTTTTAGCCTAACCAAGCAGGCAGTGGTACAGTAGACAGAGTGTAGGACTAGGATGTAGAGGACCCAGGTTCGAAACCCCGAGGTCGCCAGGTTGAGCACAGGCTCATCTCATTTAAGCAAGGCTCACCAGCTTGAGCAAGGGGTCACTCGGTCTGCTGTAGTCCCCCGTCAAGGCTCATATGAAAAAGCAATCAATGAACAACTAAGGTGCCACAACAAAGAATTGATGCGTCTCATCTATCTCCCTTCCTGTCTGTCTGCCCCTATCCCTCTTTCTGAGACTCTGTCAAAAACAAAAACCAAAAAACTTTTAATTAAAAAATTTTAAAAAGTTAACCACCCTAATATGGTATGAAGACTATAGACCCAACGATCTTAGTCTACTTCTCTTATTATCAGGGTGATTTCTGCTTTAGCAGTCCCCGAAATAATTCTATTTTCACCAGTCCCTAAGTGTAAAAGGTTGAAAACCACTATGTTAGAGGACTAATCTTTATTTCTGGCATATAAGCTGAATGGCTCACACCTGAATAATTCTTAATGTAAACTATTCAGAGTAGATACTGAATGATTCTAGCATTGCTAAAATATCTATTCTGCTGAGGAAAAACCAATCTTTAACCATATTAAAAACAGAAACTGCCATTTTTATATGGTTTAAATTTACCAAAATAGCCCACACTAACTAAATAAAAGCTGCTCTCACTTCACTAAATCTCTTTAAGGATTGGAACAGATAGCCTGAAAGACTTTGTGAGCTGGTAAACAGAACAATAGAAACAACAAATGCAGTCTGTTAACTGATGTGTGGAGACTAAAACCTTCAAACAGCTAACAGCAAAGCACTCTGATATTACTTTTATTAAACAAATAGCCACTGACATTTGCAGTCATCATCATCTACCTCTCCGCAGTCCCTGAATAAACTGATTATACCATCCCACTGCTTGAAATTCCATTCAAGATATAACCTTTTCCTTCTTCTCCATCTCAATCTCTTTCACTTGCTCCCACTTGAACACTCCTTTAAATTTTTTTATTTCTAGGAGCTCTTTATGTGGCTGCCTTCTCTCACTGCATGTTGCCTCTAGAACCACACTGCAGAAGTAGAACATCAGTTCTACTTTCTTAGCTTGTGTGACTTTTCAAAGTTACTTACTTTGCTCTGTGCTTCATTGTCTTTATCTGTAAAATTGGGATAGTTGCACCTACCCTACAATAATATGAGAAGTAAATAAAAATTTACATATGCAAAGTATTCAAGACAGCTGTGTGCTAGACAATGTACAATATCCTTCAATAATCAAACTCTGCCTGGCCTATGGTGGCACAATAGATAAAGCACTTACCTGGAATGTTGAGGTAATCAGTTCAAAACCCTGTGGTTGCCCAGTCAAGGCACATATAAGAAGCAACTACTGGTCCTGGCCAGTTGGCTCAGTGGTAGAGCATTGGCCCAGAGTGTGGAAGTCCCAGGTTCAATTCCCAGTCAGGGCCCACAGGAAAAGCAACTATCTGCATCTCTAACCCTCCCCTATCTCCCTCTCTCCCCTCCCCTCAGTCATGGCTCGAATGGTTTGAGCCAAGTTGGCCCCTGGTGCTGAGGGTGGCTCCATGGCCTCAGCCTCAGGCACTAAAATATATAGTTTGGTTGCCAAGCAACGGAGCTACAGCCAGCCAGAGTATGGGCAGCAGAGTATCACCTGGTAGAGGCTTGCCAAGTGGATCCCTATGGGGCATATGTGGGAGCCTGTCTCTGCCTCCACACCTCTCACTTAATAAAAAAAGAAAGCAAGAAGCAACTATGAGTTGATGCTCCCCTCACAATTCTCTTTCTCTACCCTGTCTAAAAACACCAATAAATAAAATCTCTTAAAAGTAAGATATGAAGGCCCTTGCTGGTTGGCTTAGTGGTAGAGCGTCAGCCTGGTGTGGAGTCCCGGGTTCAATTCCCGGCCAGGGCACACAGGAGAGGCGCCCATCTGCTTCCCCACCCCTCCCTCTCTCTTTCCTCTCTGTCTCTCTCTTCCTCTCCCGCAGCCAAGGCTCCATTGGAGCAAAGTTGGCCCCGGTGCTGAGGATGGCTCTGTGGCCTCTGCCTCAGGCGCTAGAATGGCTCTGGTTGCAACAGAGCGATGCCCCAGATGGGCAGAGTATCTCCCCCTGGTGGGTGTGCTGGGTGGATCCCGGTCGGGTGCATGCGGGAGTCTGTCTGACTGCCTCCCTGTTTCCAACTTCAGAAAAATACAAAAAAAAAAAAAAAAGTAAGATATGGAAAACATGTCCATCACACTCTTCAAATCCACAGATCCACTTCCCCATTTCCACTGTCTTGGTTTAAGCTCTCATTGTCTTTTTCTCTCAGACTATTACAGAAGCTTCTCTTTTGATCTTTGAGCCATTTACTCTTCATTTAATGAGTTTAGGTAAATTGCTAACCCTCATGAGTTTCCATCTCCCTGTATGTAAACATGGGATTCTGCCTCCAGGATTGTTGTGAGGACTAAAGACTATTCAAGTACCTAACAAAGTCAATGTTCAATAAGTATTTCAGCCCTGGCCAGGTAGCTCAGTTGGTTAGAGCGTCACCCAGATATGCCAACGTTGCGGGTTCAATCCCTGGTCAGAACACATACAAGAATCAACTGATAAATACATAAATAAGTGGGAACAACAAATTGAAGTTTCTCTCTCTCATAAACAACAGTGCTTCATCCTTCCTATCCTCCAAACTGCCGCTGCACATTAACTACCCTCCCTCTACAATCCAACTACAATGAAAATACAGGATAAAGTGCAAAGGTCTTTATACACTAGACCCAACCAACCTGGTTCAGCTTTATCACTTACCATTCTTTTCCACATTAAACTTATTATTCTGAAAACATAACCTAAGCATTCAAAAGACTATATTTTTGACATGCTGTTTCCTCTTCCTAGAATGCCCTTCTCGCTTTTCTATCTGGAAAACTCCATATATATCACTCAGTGGTCCATGGGCTTTGGGGCTAGAAAGACTCTGTGGCACTTCAGGTGTAGTTCCAACACATACATACATACATACATACATACATACATACATACATTTATTTATTTATTTAGACAAAGGTGAAAAAAAGACATGTCAGAACTTCACTGGTTCATAAATGACTTGAACAACAACTTTGCTAAGCTGGCTAAGTTTAAATTTCCTTAAAATTTTAAGCCTGACTGATGGTGGCACAGCAGATAAAGCATTGATCTGGGATTGCCAAGGTGCCAGGTTTGAAACCCTGAGGTTGCTGGCTTAAGCACAGGCTTGCCAGCTTGAGTGTGGATCATCAAAATGATTGTATGGTCACTGGCTTGAGCCCAACGTTGCTGGCTTGAGCAAGAGGTCCCTGGCTCAGCTTGAACCCCCAGGTCAAGGCACATATTAGAAACAACTAAAGTCCCACAACTATGAGTTAATGCTTCCCACCTTCTCTCCCGTCCAATATGTCTCTCTTCCTCTCCCTCAAAAAAATTTTTTTAAAAAGGCCCTGGCCTGTTGGCTCAGTGGTAAAATGTGGGCCTCACGTGTGGATGTCCTGCATTCAATTTCTTATCAGGGCACAAAGGAGAAGCAATCATCTGATTTTCCACACCTCCCCCCACCCCTCTCTCACTCTCATTTCTACCCTCTCCTGCGGCCATGGCTCAATTGGTTCAAGCGAGTTGGCCCTTGGTGCTGAGGATGGTTCCCGTGGCCTTCACCTCAGGTGCTAAAAATAGCTCGGTTCCCAACCAAAGGAGCAACAGGTCCCAGATGGGCAGAACATTGCCCGGTAATGAGTTTGCCAGGTGGATCCCAGTCAGGACATATGTAGGAGTCTGTCAGTCTCTCTGCCTCCCCTGCTCTCAATTTAAAAAAAAAAAGTTGTGATTTGTATATATAGTGTTTTCCAATTTCCATGGTGTAAATAATAAGGCTGATTTCAAATACCAATGTGGTATCACTGAATGTGGGGTTGAGAAGACATGTGTAACAGCAATTTTATATAAGATACAATAAATGTTACCTCAAGAGTAACGAATTTGGCCTGACCAGGCAGTAGTGCAGTGAACAGTGTTGGCCTAAGACACTGAGGACCCAGGTTCAAAACCCCAAGGTCACCAGCGTGAGCATGAGATCATAGACATGACCTCATGGTCACTGGCTTAAAGCCCAAGGTAGTTGGCTTGAGCAAGGATCACAGGTCCAGCTGGAGCCCCCCCCCCCAATCAAGACATGTATGAGAAAGCAATCAATGGACAATTAAAGTGCCACAACAATGAGTTGATGCTTCTCATCTCTTTCCTTTCCTGTCTATCCATCTGTCCCTTCATCTCAGTTAAAAAAAAAAAAAAAAAAGAGTCAGGAATTTGAATATTTATTATGGTAACAATATTGGCAGTTTAAGTAGTTTAATTGTAACTTACATTACAAATAATTATCATGTAATTCAATGTAATATGTTTTAATATACACATGTATTTTTTTAACAGAGAGAGAGTCAGCGACAGACAGGAACGGAGAGAGATGAGAAGCATCAATCATTAGTTTTTCATTGCGTGTTGCAACACCTTAGTTGTTCATTGATTGCTTTCTCACATGTGCCTTGACTGTGGAGCCTTCAGCAAACTGAGTAACCCCTTCCTCAAGCCAGCGACCTTGGGACCAAGCTGGTGAGCTTTGCTCAAACCAGATGAGCCCATGCTCAAGGTGGCGACCTCAGGGTCTCAAACCTGGGTCCTCCGCATCCCAGTCCAACGCTCTATCCTCTGCGCCACCGCCTGGTCAGGCAATACATGTATTTATTTTTAAATTTATATAAGTTGTTTTATAATGACCATGTTTAACAACCAGCTTGCTAAAAAATTTTTTTAAGATTTATTGACTTTATAGAGAGTAGAAGGGGAGAACAAGAAGTAGTTGCTTCACTCCAGCTGTTCCTTGGTTGCTTGTCATATGCGCCTTGACCAGGCAAGCTCAGGGTTTCGAACCAGTGACCTCAGTGTTCCAGGTTGGCACTCTATCCACTATGCCACCACAAGGCAAGTACTAAAATTCTTAAAAGCTAAACAACTGGCCCACAATTGACGAGTTCCCGTACATCACTGGACTTAACACTGAAATAACCAACTCAACCACTTATAAGCTATGAGACCTTACATAAATAACATTGAGCCTGCTTCCTCATCTGAAATATGAGAATTACATATTAGATGAGACAGCTAAACTTTTATGTGCCCTATGTGCCAAGCACTTACTACATGCCAAGCACTGTGCTATCATTTCAGTGATTACTCATTCTATTTCACATGGTTCAAATGTTATTTTCTCCACGATGCCTTTCTTAATTTCTCCAAATTTATCACTCTTTTCCAGAAAGCCAAAATATTTTTCATTCCTCTATTACAGTTCTCATTCCATATTTTATTTATTCTGTTGTCCTCTTAACACTACCTGGTCCTAAGGCAAAGATGGTGCCTTGTTTATCTATTCTAAACGAGTAATTAACAAAAACATTTGTTGAAAGTTGGATACAAAGAACATGGTTCAAGAAGATGCGAAGTCAGTGTCATCTAACTTCTTGACCCCCTTTAAAGAGGCTACAAAAAGGCATTTTATCAGTCACAAAGCAAGGAAAGTGATGAGTAATACAAATAGAATTTCCTCAACCATTTTTGCAGACATGAGTCAAATTTATCGGCAAGACAGAAGTAGACATAGACAGCCTCAGAATTTTACAAAAAGTTCAGGTTTGTCATCTCAATTTAAACAAGATATCCACTAATTGTGAAGAGGCAATTTAAAATAGCAGTGGAATAGGAAAATACTAAATGGAAAGAAACAATACCCACATTTATTTATTTCCTAAGGATTTAATAAGAAAACAATATAATTGGCTAAAATAATGTTTTCTTCCTCTCTGACTTTGGTATCACTAAACCATGGCTATTTTTAAATTTTTTCTAAAGTTAAAAATGGAGCCATGGTGCTAACTTCAAATGTTTCTCAACAAGGAGCAAAATGCCCTAATTAAAGGGTTAGAAGAAAAATAATGGGCATAAGAAAAAAAAGACTTCCTTATGAAAGAAAAATAAAAACATTACTTGTGCTAATACTACAGAAAAACTGAATTTTTTTTTAAAAAAGGAAACATTTCTCTTTAATAATCATGCCTATATTTCTTTAAGAAGCCTTGCCTGACATGTGGTGGCGCAGTGGTAAAGCATTTGACCTGGAATGCTGAGGTCGCCAGTAAAAAATCCTGGGTTTGCCTGGTTAAGGCATACACAAGAAGCAACTACTAAAAAAGTTGATGCCTCCCACTTCTCCCCAACCCTTCTTTCTCTCTCTCCTCTCTCTCTAAAAATCACTAAATAAAGTCCCTTTCAAACTGCTCTCAGCAGTCACTTAAAAAAAGAAAAAGTTTCTACCCTAGCCAGGTAGGTCAGTTGGTTACAGCATCCTCTCAATACACCAAGGTTGCAGGTTTGATCCCCAGTCAGGGCACATACAAGGAGCAACCAATGAATACATAAATCAGTGGAACAACAAATCAATGTCTCTCAATCTCTCTTCCCCCTTCCTCTTTAAAAATAAATAAAAACTAAAAAATAAATATATCTTGAGTATATTTTAGGACCATGACTGCAAAACTTTTTATAAAAACCGTCCACTTTTGCAGGTCATGCTGGTCCCTCCCGCTGCGGTTTTATTTTTTTAAAGATTTTAATTCAGTTTAGAGAGAGAGAGAGAGAGCGAGAAAGAGAGAGAGAGAGAGAGAGAGAGAGAGAGAGAGAGAGAGGGGGGAGACAGAAGGGGGGAGGAGCAGGAAGCATCAACTCCCACACGTGCCTTGACCAGGCAAGTCCAGGGTTTCAAACTGGCTTTTGACCTGCAAAAGTGGCGGTTTTTTATAAAAAGGTTCGCCACCACGGTTCTAGGATAACAACTTTTTCATTAATATTTACACAGTATTTAAATATATTAAGAAATAGCCTGACCAGGTGGTGGCGTAGTGGATAGAGCGTCAGACTGGGATGCAAACGACCCAGGTTCGAGACCCGGAGGTTGCCAGCTTGAGCGCAGGCTCATCTGGTTTGAGCAAAGCTCACCAGCTTGGACCCAAGGTCGCTGGCTTGAGCAAGGGGTTACTCGGTCTGCTGAAGGCCCACGGTCAAGGCACAGATGAGAAAGCAATCAATGAACAACTAAGGTGTCGCAATAAAAAACTGATGATTGATGCTCTCATCTCTCTCCATTCCTGTCTGTCCCTGTCTATCCCTCTCTCTGACTCTCTCTGTAAAACAAAAACAAACCAATATACATAATAAATAAAAGACATTTAAAAATAAATAAATAAATAAATAACTACCGCCTGACCAGGTGGTGGTGCAGTGGATAGAGCGTCGGACTGGGATGCAGAGGACCCAGGTTCGAGGCCCCAGAGCTTGCCAGCTTGAGCGCAGGCTCATCTGGTTTGATCAAGGATCGCCAGCTTGAGCTGGGGTCGCTGGCTTGAGCAAGGGGTCATTCGGTGTGCTATAGCCACCCCCGGCCTGCCCCCCACATCAAGGCACATATGAGAAAGCAATCAAGAACTAAGGTGCTACAACAAAGAACTGATGCTTCTCATCTCTCTCCTTCCTGTCTGTCTCTATCTGTCCCTGTTTCTGTCACAAAAAGAAAAAAAAAATAAGAATGTTTACTGCTGTGGTATTTTGCTGGAGAAAAATTACTAAAAAGCTGACAGCCTGGGCCTGGCCAGTGGTAATGCAGTAGATAAAGCGTCAACCTGGAACGCTGAGGTCACCAATTTGAAACCCTGGGCTTGCCTGGTCAAGGCACATGTGAGAGTTGATGCTTCCTGCTCCTCCCCCCTTCTGTCTCCCTTCTCTCTCTCTCTCTCCTCTCTAAACTGAATTAAAATCTTTAAAAAAATAAAATAAAAAAGCTGACAGCCTCACCAGGCAGTGACACAGTGGACAGAGTGTCAGACTGGGACGCAGAGGACCCAGGTTTGAATCCCCAAGGTTGCCAGATTGAGTGCGGGGTCACTGGCTTGAATGTGGGATCATAGACATGACCCCGTGGTTGCTGGCTTGAGCAAGGGGTCACTTGCTCTGCTGTAGTCACCCCCACCCTGCCCTCCATTCAAGACACATATGAGAAAGCAATCAATGAACAACTAAGGAGCTGCAATGAAGAAGTGATGCTTCTCATCTCTCTCCTTTCTGTCTGCCTATCCCTATCTTTCCCTCTCCCTGTCTGTCTGTCTGTCTGTCTCTCTCTCTCTCTCTCTCTCTCTCTCTCTCACACACACACACACACACACACACACACACGATGAAATATTCAGCAATTAGGAATTGATAAATTATATCTATGATAGAATACTATGAAGCCATCAAAAATGATGTCACAGGCCCTCCTGGCCAGTTGGCTCAGTGGTAGAGCGTCAGCCTGGCGTGTGGAAGTCCGGGTTCGATTCCCAGCCAGGGTACACAGAAGCGTCCATCTGCTTCTCCACCCCTTCCCCTCTCCTTCTCTCTTTCTCTTCCCCTCCTGCAGCCAAGGCTCCATGGGAGCAAAGCTGGCCTGGGCACTGAAGATGGCTACATAGCCTCTGCTTCAGGCGCTAGTCCAATGGATAGAACATCGACTGACCTGGGATGCTGATGTCACAGGTTAGAAACCCCAAGGTTTCCTGCCTGAGCCCAGGCTCATCCAGCTTGAGCACAGGCCTGCCAGCCTGCACACCAGGGTAGCTGGCTTGAGCGCAGGATCACACTGGCTTGGCTTGAACACCCTTGCCACCCCTAGTCAAGGCACATAAGAGAAGCAATCAAAAAACAACTATGGTGACATAACTATGAGTTGATCTTCTCATCTCTCTCCCTTCCTGTGTGTGTGTCTCTTTCTCAAAAGAAAAAAAAATGTTACTGGCCCTGGCTGGGTAGGCTCAGTTGGTTAGAGGCATCATCCCAACATGCCAAGGTTAAAGGATCAATCCTCACATACAAGACTCAACCAATAAATGCATAAATGAGTGGAGGAATAAGTCGATGCGTGTGTCTCTCTCTAAAAATTAATTTTCTTTTTCTTTTCTGAGTGAGAGGAAGGAAGATAGATAGATTCCCACTTGCACTCCAACCAGGATTCACCTGGCAACCCCCATCTGGGGCCATGCTAGCAAACCAAGCTATTTTTAGCACCTGGGGCAGAGGCTCCACAGAACTATCCTCAGCACCAGGGCGGCAGGAAAAGAGAGAAAGAGAGAGAAGGAGGAAGGAGGGGGAGGTGTGGAGAAGCAGATGGTCGCTTCTCCTGTGTGCCCTGACCGGGAATCAAACCAGGGACATCCACACACAGGGACCGCTGCTCTATCACTGAACCAACCAGCCAGGGCCTAAAAATTAATTTTCAAAAAAAATTAATAATTTTTAATGTTACAGGAGGTCTGGCCAGATAGCTCAACCAGTTAAAACATCATCCCACTGCACAGAAGCTGCTGATTCAATCCCCGGTCAGGGCACATACAGAAACAGAGTGGTATCTCTCTCCCAACCCCTTCTTCTCTCTCAAAAGTCAATAAAAAGTAAAATTTTTAAAAAATTTAAATAATGTCACAGGAGACTATTTAACAATTAGGGAAAGGTTCTAAGCCAATGCAGGTTATAAATTTTATCTGAAATATACAACAAAGTAGACTACATATCCAGAGTGTGAGAAATTTCAGGCCAGATAGCACCAATGCTTGAATGTTCTATGAAACTGAATTATACCATGTGACAGAACAAGTCAGTAATAATGCAAGGAAAAAATTACTTATTCTGTTTTGATGTGTTCTGCCCAAGATAACATGCCCAATCTCAAAACTTTGGAACAGCTGTGACATCATTATCAGGATAAAATTTAAATATTTCCCTATGTACTAAGTACCATTATTTACAGCCACTGTTGTAAATAATACAAAAGCACACATATAAACACAAAACCTAAGGAGATCTACTGCCTCAATGAGCTATCAGTCAGTTCCATTTTCACGAAATCTGTTTTGTTTCAGAAGCCTAATAAAGACTGAAAGAACAGTTTAGTCACTTATGTAAGGATATTAAGAATAACAGTGGGTAGCAGAGTAAGGTAATACTGACTGAAAAGGTAAGTAACTAGGTCTAGAAGTAAAACCCAGCAAGCTCTTCTTACAGAAGATAAACTAAAAAGTTATCTGACACCTGAAAACAATGAAAATACTCAAATATCTTTATGAAATGGTTTTAAGAAGATTCTATAGTTAACAAAAACCCTGCCTGACCAGGCGGTGGCGCAGTGGATAGAGCATCAGGCTAGGACGTGGAGGACCCAGGTTCGAGACCCCAAGGTCGCCAGCTTAAGCGCAGGCTCATCGGGTTTGAGCAGGGCTCACCAGCTTGAGCCCAAGGTTGCTGGTTCGAGCTAGGGGTCACTCGGTCTGCTGTAGCCCCCCGGTCAAGGCTCATATGAGAAAGCAGTCAATGAACAACTAAGGAACAGCAACGAAGAATTGATGTTTCTAATCTCTCTCCCATCCTGTCTGTTTGTCCCTATCTGTCCCTCTCTCTGACTCTGTCTCTATCACAAAAAAAAAAGAAAAAAGAAAAAACCCTAAGTATTATTACACTCACTTTATCAAAACATTCCAAGACTGGTCAATTCCAAAATATAAATCTTACACCTACTTATGAAGTTCAATTATCATGAACTAAACCACTCAAGTGAATGTAATACAAATACAATACATATTTGATTATAAGTTTACATAAATTGACCATCTTCAAATTCGCTACTTCGTTTTGAAACCCAAGTTTCTCCATGATTTTAACACATACTAGTTTATCTTAGCCTGACCTATGATGGTGCAGTGAATTGACCTGGAATGCTGAGGCACTTAGAACAAGGAAGCAATGAACAATTAAAGTTAAAAAACTGAGTTGATACTTCTCACTCCCCGCCCTCTGTAAAATCAATAAAAAAAATCTTAAAAAATACATAGTTTAGGCCCTGGTCGGTTGGCTCAGTGGTAGAGCGTCGGCATGGCGTGCGGGGGACCCAGGTTCGATTCCCGGCCAGGGCACATAGGAGAAGCACCCATTTGTTTTTCCACCCCCCCCCTCCTTCCTCTCTGTCTCTCTCTTCCCCTCCCGCAGCCAAGGCTCTATTGGAGCAAAGTTGGCCGGGGTGCTGAGGATGGCTCTGTGGCCTCTGCCTCAGGCGCTAGAATGGCTCTGGTTGCAACAGAGCAATGCCCCAGATAGGCAGAGCATTGCCCCCTGGTGGGCATGCCAGGTGGATCCCGGTCGGGCACATGCAGGAGTCTGTCTGACTGCCTCCCCGTTTCCAACTTCAAAAAATACAAAAAGAAAAAAAAATTACATAGTTTATCTTCTCATTTACCAGTGTGCAGTCCTAAAACATTCCTGTCTCTGCCTTCCTGCTTTTAATCGCAAGAGGTATGACAGAACTTAGCAGACAAAAGGAAGCAGATTGATAATATGAGATAGATATTAGGTATGTTTCAAGCGGTTAAACGAAGCACCTGGACGCCAAAATCTGCCATGCTACTACATCGTGCCTAAAAGTTCATGTCCTCCTTTCTTGTACTTCTAGGAGCCTGTGAAGACATCTTTAGACCTTTCAGATGTCTGGCAAAAAATAACCAGTAAACTATCCTTTTTTACAAGATTATGGAAGATTTTAAGTTAAGATGTTAAATTGGGGAAGGAGTGAGTTTAAAGAACTAAACTAAAAAGGAGAGTTTCTTTTTTTCTTTTTAGGAATTTTTTTAATTTATTGATTTGGGAGAGAGGGAGAGAGGAAGAGAAAGGGGAAGTGGGGGACTGGGGACAGGGGGAGAAAGGAGAAAGGAAGGGGGAGATGGGGAGGGGAGGGGACAGGGACAAGAAAGGAGAGAAGGGGGAGAAGAGAGAGGGAAGGGAGTGAGGGAGGGGGAGAGGGAAAAGAGAAAAAGAACGAGAGAAACATCTATCTGTTGTTCCACTCATCCATCAATATATTCATTGGCTGCTTCTTTATGTGCTCTGACAGGGAATGGAACCTATAACCTTGGCTTGTATGATGGTACTCTAACCAACTGCCTACGCAGCCAGAGTAAGGAGGAAGTTTCTGACAGCCAACTTTTCGGTTATATGGCTCCATATCTCCAATGCTTTTAGCATTACTGACAAGTGTATCTCCATTTATTTACCTGTACACACTAGAATATGAAATGGCAACCATCCTACTTTAGTTGAACTATGAACCTCTGATCCTAGTGTTATAGAGATGAAGAATAAACCAAAGGGCATGCCTCCCACACTGCTCAAAGGAGAAAGTTTTTATAGAAAAACAAATACAGTACCTCAGATCCTTGATCAAATATATAAGTTCTCTATAATTTCTTAACAAATTTAAGGAAAATATATTTACATAAGCTTGTTAGATTATTTTTTTATTTTATAACGAATTTACTGGGGTGATGCTGGTTAATAAACTTACGTTTCAGGTGTAAAATTATATAATATATCATCTGTATACTGTATTGTGTTCACCACCCCAAGTCAAGTCTCCTTCCATCACCATTTATCCCACCTATACCCTCTTCTACCTCCCCTCATTCCTCAGTTTTATTTTACATTTGAAGCTAACCACTCAGGATTCTCTCCTTTACAGATCTCTTTAAAAATTTTCCTCCCTGCCCATAATCCTTCTACCTACTTCCTACATTTAAATGTGACTAAGTCCTGAATAATATATGATCTGCCCTAACCAGTATTTTATCGTTCCCTTATGGTCCTAAAGTCTACATTCACTCAATACACAAGGACCAAGCATTATCAACTCTTTCAAATATATAAATTCAACTCTTTAGTATGGACCTATGTCCATCACGCTGCCCAAGATTCCCACTTGTTAAAAAGGAAACAAGAGAAAGTGACTCTTCAGGAATACAAAAAATGTTAAGAGCAAGAAGTCAACCTTTTCTGGGACCTGTTTCCTCAATTTTATATAATAAACATCTAACTTTTCCAATGGGAAAAAGGTTTTGAAAAAAGCAAGCAAACACTAAGGGTAGGAGCAAGAAAGTTCGTTCTTAAAAACATCCTCTTAATATTGCCAGTTGTCAAAAGGCAGGCTGAAAGATGAGGTCAGGGCTTGGTGACACACAAACTCTTGGAAAAAACCACAGTACCCTTGTGAGGCCAAAAGTTAATTCTGACAGAACTTTTATCTTTTTCTTTGCCTTATTACAGCCTCAATCTTTTCCTACTTTAGTTTCCATGGTTTGTTAATTTTTTAAATTTGTGTTTACATAGATTCTAGTGTTGCCCGGAATGCACCCCCCCTCCCGTATTCCCCTCAACATCCATGGTTTTACTACTTCAAACATCCCCTTTGCATTTCTTTCAGACTCACTCTGCACCTCTTTCTGCATCATGTAAATTTTCTCTACATTGTTTTCCTTTAAGCCTATATTTCTGTCCTTTAATGTTCCCACATTCCCTCACAAGGTTCAAATAGTTAAGAACAATTATACTCCCATAAAGCACTGAACTGTTACGTGATACCTGTGTTATTTACAGAGCTTTTATTATTCAGTATAATACCTCTCCTGTTCTCTCTTATTCTTCTCTCCCTTCCCTAAGTCTTAAGAATGGTAAGCTGGTTACCTTTTTAACACTTTCTTCTTCCTCTTGGCGTTTCTCATAGTGTGAGAAGTCATCAAAAATGGAAGTGGTGTGCTTGTAGCTGGCTATAATTTTCAACACCTGCTTAGCCTTTTCCAGAGGCACTTCCTGAGTGTCCCTGGAGTTGGTCACTGGTTTATTCTCGTTGTTCTCTAGGCGAATGTGTCGCAGCTGGCTGTTGGGAACGTCCTTCACAAAAATCCACCTGACATCAAAGCGACCCTTCCATTTGTCCTGGGACCACACACCTGCACAAGTGTTGTAGTCCACAGCAGATTTCATTTCTGCAACACCACAGAAGTGTCCACTGCCGTTGACACTGAAAAGTAAGTAAACAGGGCCTTTCCCGTTCATGGAGCGATAGGCAGCATCCAGTCTCTTGTTACCGTGCTCTGTGCTGCACCAGATATTATACTTAATGGAACGGTGGATATCGTCCTCAGAGTAGCTCTTAATGATGAAAACCCGGCCATGTTTCAGATTCCAGTCAAAATCCTTGGGGTTATAGTTATTAATGGACCGTAGCTTCTCCAACACTGGGTGAGGTTCTGAAGGAGTAGATCCAGATCCAGCCTGAGACTGTCCTACTCCATTACCATCCACCCCATTATGACCAAACCCACTGCCACGGTTCCGAGGTGCTACCCAACGGGTTGGCTGAGCTGCCTGTTGCTGGACTGAGAGCTGGGCAGGCTGTGGTGGAGGTGGGGGCAATGTCTGTGTTTGCTGCCCTACTGATGCCTGAGCCACTGGTGGGCTACTGTTAGCCTGCTGACCTACAGGCTGGGGAGACCCCTGGGTTGGCTGCTGACCTATATTCTGAACCAAAGCCTGTGATGGGGCTTTTGCCACAGGACCCTTGTTATCCCAAGTTCCAATATCCATGTTATGCTTTATTGGGGGTGGTGGAAGACTTGACCCTGCAATGCCATTCTTGGTCTTCAACTTAGGTTGCTGTTTAGCAGGCTTGCTAGCAATATCAGCCCAAGATGCTGGCTTTGGAGGAGCAATGGTAGCTGGAGGCAAACTATTAGAAGCCACGATGTTACTAGTAATGGACCCACTACCAACAGCAGAGCCTACAACTTTTGGAACATTACTTGCAACTTCTGTGCTACCCAACTTCAGTGCTGCCATCCCCTGGTCTATAGTATTCATGCCAGGAGCTTTATTGAGGGTCTCACTGGCAAAAGCTGACTGTCCATCAATCATGGCTCCACCTAAGGAGCTAGGCGCATAAGCATAATTGCTACTATATCCAGAGCTCTGAGTAGACTGTCCCTGAGAACTGTTATTTCCCCAAGCTGAGAAGTCAATACCACTGGGAAAGAAATTAAAACCATGCTGACCAAGAAATGGAGTGCTACCAAGGGCTCCTGGTTGTCCAAACATTGCATCTGGTAGGAAGTGAGGCTCTCCGTTGCTCAGTTGTCCATAAGAAGTTAGATAGGGCATGGCTGTGTCACCCCCAGTAGACCAAGCAGCTTCACCCAAAGAATAAGAGAAGCCAATGGAGGGACTGTAGTAACTGGGTAAGTAGGAATCTGACATGGCAGTATATGCATTATTCTGTGGAAGAAAAAAAAGCAAATCAAAACTAAACACAATAAATAAAACAATCAGAAACCTTCCCAATTATTCACAGAATTCAAGTGTTCCATCCTTTACCATAAAAAAGGAGAGTGACCTTTCCAGATGGTCTTGTCCCATAAACTTGCTTCTGTTTTATTTTAAGAAATTTTAGTTCAATAATTGAAATGCTTAAGCATTTAAAGCTGAACTTCCACAGTGAATATCGGCCTTAACTTTAGCACCATAATTCAGAAAAGAGAAAATCCAGAATCTCAACCACAGTTAAGCCTTGCTCTTTAAGTGTTGAGATGCTTTTATTAAACCAGTATCTTTGGATGAGAAAATTTTGGTAGAACAAAGGAGTGTTCAAGAGTTTCCTATTAAGACCATACTATAATAAGTAAAACAATAAAACAAAGAGAACTAGAAATTAAAAGTTCTATCCCAAAAATCTGTGCAGCCATTCCTTAAGCCATGAATCAAAAGGCAAGGTTTTACAACTATATTTAAAGAGCAAGAGTGTCTGTGTGTCAAGAAAACTTAACTCTTTAATAGTCACATTTGTTATTTTATATATGTTCATAACTCCTGCACTGTATTCTATGTTAAAATACTGGTGCATTAATTTATTTTCAAGGCACAAAAAAATACAAAATTTAAAGACAGGATTTTGGTATATATCAAATGAATCTGATTACATTAAAAAAGCACGGTTCACTACATCTAGTTTACAGTCATAGCCTCTTGGCAAACCATCTGGGAACATCAACAGATGTCACTATTTAATTATAACCTGGAAAGGAAATGTACAGTAGCTTCCAGAGGATTTAAAACTAAAAAAAAAAATGTTGCTACCTATTCTGCTTCTCCTATAAAACTGACTGTAAACTAAATAAAATGCACATTAAAATCAGGAATAAAATTAGTCCATTAGACATCAGTCCATTATCTTTAAAAAAGGAATCATCCTGAAGAATAACCAGAAATGTAAACTTACATGCAACAGTCTTCACATCAGAAGGCAGATTACACTGCAAAAACCTCCATCACTGTTTGAGTTTGTGCTGAAAGTACTTTCACTTTTTAAAAAAAAAAAATCCAATAGCTCACAAAACAGTCCCTTAAATAAGAAGCTGGATACATAAAATTGGTCTCTACAGATGTACATATAGCTCAACTCAAGAGAACTTTACCCTAACTTCAAAATAGCTCTAATAAATAAGACTCCATTAACTAGTCAAAATAGGGAATTTTAGTCTTAAGAGACTTGGATAACCACCACTATATCTTAGGCCTTAAAAGTCTGTATTATTAAAGTTAAGAGTACTTCTCCCTAGACACTAAAATGTATCTCTTAAAGATTAAATGTTTCTACTAATGTGGTTTTGATTAAAATGGTGGTGCTTTTTCTCTGCCAGTTTAAAATTTTCCTTTAAAAAAAAAAACTGTCTTCACACACAGAGACTTCTCTTAAAATTAAGGATCTCTCTCACCCTGGCTGGTTGGCTCAGTGGTAGAGTGTCAGCCAGGCATGTGGACGTCCCAGGTTCAATTCCCTGTCAGGGCACACAGAAGTAACCATCTGCTTGTCCACCCCTCCCTCTCCCCCACTTCTCTCTTTCTTCCCTTCTCACAGTCAGTGGCTGGATTGGTTCAAGTGAGGATAGCTCAATTAATTCTAGCATCAGCCCCTGACAAGGGTTGCCAGGTGAATCCTGGTCAGGGCGAGTGCAGGAGTCTATCTCCCCTCTTCTCACTTCAAAAAAAAAAAAAAGCGCTATCTCTCTAAGATAGTGGTATTAACTTTAACAAACCCAAACCCGTTATGTATAAAAAATTCAGTCTATAATGACTGGATTAAGCCTGAAGAATTACTCCAACATAAGGTGATGAAAATTGATTAAAAAAAGAGATGAATTATTCTTCAAGGTGAACTACAATAGACAAAGATTCTCAGATTGTCTATTCAACTAAGATTTCTACTTTCCCCCAATATTTTAAAAATAGACATTTAAGTTTTAGCTTACTTGAGAAAGAAAAAAACAAATGCACTTAATATCATCACATGTTATGCCATTATATAGCTGAATGCCTACACCTGAACTAGCAGGTTCCCACATGCCCGAGCTCAAAAATCTGAATTACACAATGTTTCACAAGACTACCTAGAATTATATTTCCAAATGCTCCCACTCTCCCTGTTATAATGATTATGTAAGCAAACTACTTCAATAGCAGGAACCTATTAATAGTTCATTCCTCTATTTCCTTCCCTACTTTTCCTGATTAACTGGTTGTCTTCTGCAAAAACATTTTTCCGATCACTTTGCTTAAGTGGTTTCTATATATTCAATGCAAAAAAACTTACATAAGGAATCTAGAAGTTTTATATAAGATTTAGGTCCAAAAATGGACATACACTCATATGTCTAGACTATTACCATATATCATGCTGCACCCGTTCAGAATTTATATCAATGTTCCATAACTTTCCTCTTCTTTTAGGATATTTTGGATGAGTTATTGACAATTTTCCTTTTGGTTTACCAGTTTGGGAATTATATTTACTACAACTTTGCGGCAGAAAGTATTTACACAAAAGAACTGCCACATTAAATAAGTTTTTACCTACACAGGTCATGTACCTGTACACCACTAATATTCACATTAGAAGATTAATTTGCAAAACCCTCAATCACTTCTTCATCTTGTGTTAAGCAATATTTTATCTTCTTTTAACTCCATTTTGTAAATCCTGCAGCATCCTTCTTATGTGAGAATTCAGATATATACAAAGTTGGTCTCTAGTTACAGCTCAACTCAAAAAACAAATACCTAACTCCAAAATAGTTCTGTATCTAAGACACCGCTAACTAGTAACCGAGAGGAGAGGAAAAGTACCCAGTTCAGCAGCCCTGAATAAAGTTCAGGTAATTTATTCGTTCTTCCCATCACATATAAATCCAATTTTCAGAAAAGAAAAAGGGTCTGGGGGTGAAAATTCAGAACATTTAACACAGGAAACACTGAATATTCTTGGTAGGGAGGAAGAATTAGTCAAACAGGTGTTACTGTTAGTACACTGTAAAAGGTCATCAGAACAAGTCTCAGAGTACAATGTTTGCTGACAAGAGAGATGGAAATCTTAACAGTCTATAACATTTGTAACAACTTTTGATAACACATTGACTAACAGTAAGAAAGTCACCCCCTGCCCCCGAAAATGAGACGTATTGATAGGGAAGAGGAAGAATAGCATACACCCTTTGATCAGGCATGTAAATGGTTAACTACTCACGGGCCTTGCCTGCGGACTCAAGTAAGGTTCAAAATCATCATCATTTAATCCATCCTTTTGATGAACAGATCCGTTTTGTACTAAATTTAAAAAAAAAAATTCAAATTAGGAGTGTCTTAAATCATACACTCTCCCTCCCAAATTCATCAGATCTATACTAACCAGAGATAAACCTTACTAAACAGAACAATTAAGTTTGAATTTCAAAAGGATAAAAATGAGAGTGAATGCTCAGCAGTACCGGTCAGTAAAAATGTCTCCTTCCACCCAGAGCAAGTTGATCTAAAAAGGTCATTTTATTGGCTCCTCTAGATTTCAATGCCCTCCCGCTTCCCCCACCCCCACCCCGGTCACATGTGAGTACTTCCAGAGTGTGATCCACGAGGATGAAAAACAAAGGCCTTCTAAGACCTACAGGAAACTAAGGACCTGAGACATTTCAAAACCGAATCCACCCCCACCCTTCATGAATTACTCCTTGTTCGCGAAAAAGCCGCTCCCCAGCTGCAGGAGCGCGCCGAAAGGGTCAAATACTAACGAGTGAGGCACCTGCGAGCCCAGGGGCTTCCGAAGGCTGCTCGGCCCGGGGCGCCTCCCCGAGACCCCGCCCCCAACTCTCGGCGCCCCCCTCCCGCCCGGGGCCACCGGCGGGGCCGGGCTCACCTTTGTTTCCTTGACCTTTTGGTCTCTGCGGGCGAAGGAAATGTCGCCAAGCAGCAAGTTTGTCCGAGGAAGAAATGAAAAAGAGAAGACAAATTAACGCCGGGCCCGAGGAGGGAATAAAGGAGCAGGCCTGCGGGGAGGGGAGGCGTCAGCAGGGGCGGTGAGAGGGGGCAGGCTGGAAACGGGAGGTGCGGAGTAACGCCAGGCCGGCGGGGCCCGCGGACAAAAAAACCGGGACGCGCCGCAGCAGCGCAGCGGGACCGGGGCTTCAAGGAAGAGGAAGGAAACGGGGAAGAAAAACGAGGCCCGCCGAGGAGGAATTACGGAGCGGGCGTTGGGCACCGAGGACCGGGGAGAAGCGGGAAGAGCAGGCTGAGGGTGAGGCGCAGGGCGCGGCCGGCCTGAGAGGCCCGAAACCCGGCCCGCGAAAGGCGCCGCCTCGGCTCTGGCCGACCGGGGGCGGCGGACCGGGCCTAGTCGGGCTCTCTCTCGCCTCACACAATGGCCGAGGCATGCGGGCTGGGCCTGTACCTGCTCCAAGAGGCTGCTGGCCGACATTGCTCTCGGATCCTCACGAGGGGCGAGGGCGGCTGGTTCTCCTCACACCGTCGGCGGCAGCGGATGAGCCCCGGCGGCGGGAGCAGGCGGCGCGGCGGCGGCTTTTGTCCCTGACACTCGGGGGGCTCGGCGGACGCAGCGGAGACACAGCGCGCGGCTCAGGCTTCGGCTCTGACTCGGCGACGCTCTAGCCAGGGAGCTCAACGCCCGTCTCTATGCCCCTACGCGCGCGCCCGCCCCTTGCAGCCGAATTAAGGGCGCCGAGCGGCGGAGGCGGACCGCGAGCGCGGCGCGACGCTGACTCTCACATTCACTCACCCACGCGGAAGGGGCCGGGCGCGAAGCAACTCGAAAAGGACGAGGCGGGGCCGCAGCGCCCTCTGGTGGGCTGGAGGAGCGGAAGCGGCGCGCGCGGTCTCCCCGCCCCCACCGCCTCAGGGTTGGGGCCTAGGAGGGTGGGGACGGCGGGGTCGTACCACAAGATTTTCAACTAACACCTGGGGAGAGTAACTTTACCTAGAGGAAACCCTCGGAAACCCGGCTTTCAGTGAGGAATGACTTCCGAAATCTGAGAGACCTTAAAATAAACCTGCTTCCCAGCTGCAGAATGGCACACCACCCCCATCTGGGAGGGAATCCAAAGAGGGTCTCAGAGCCCCTCAGAGAAAATTCATGGGGGCCCTGCCTCAGAAAGACAGCCCCTCACCTGAGGCCTGGTTATCCTCCTGTAAGCAGACTGCAAAAAAAAAGTGCTCAGAGAACAAAAACATCCACAAAAATGTGGTCCTCTGCGAAAGTCATCCATTGGTATTGCAGGGAGGAGAAACGACCATTTTTTAGGTTAGTCACTGGCCGCTGTGATAATCTATTAAACCAGGGGTAGTCAACCTTTTTATACCTACCGCCCACTTTTGTATCTCTGTTAGCAGTAACATTTTCTAACTGCCCACCGGTTCCACAGTAATGGTGATTTATAAAGTAGGAAAGTAACTTTACTTTATAAAATTTATAAAGCAAATTTACAGCAAGTTAAAGCATATAATAATAATTACTTACCAAGTACTTTATGTCTGATTTTTGCTAAGTTTGGCAGAATAAATCTTTATAAAACAACTTACTATAGTTAAATCTATCTTTTTATTTATACTTTGGTTGCTCCTCTACCGCCCACCATGAAAGCTGGAACGCCCACTAGTGGGCGGTAGGGACCAGGTTGACTACCACTATATTAAACTGTAGCCTTTATTTCCAAGGAAGACACACCTGACACATCTACACAAAATTTTTCATGTACTTTTAACGAGTCCAGAGAATCTATAAGTGTAGGGACTTCAAAAGGAAATATCCTTATCTGAGAAAGAAAGGAAATTAGTGCTACTTGAATACCTGCTCAGTGTTAGGTTTTATTAAGCGCTTTCAAAGCCTTAAAGGCTTTCAACATCATCAAAATAGCTGTTGGTCTCTCCGTTTTACAGTTGGAGAAACAGAGAAGTTAAGTAATGTGTCCTGGGTCACAAAGCTGTTAAACTGGTGTATCTGACATAAAGAAGAATAAAACATGGCCTGATCTGTGGTGGTGCAGTAGATAAAGCATCGACCTGGAAATGCTGAGGTCACCGGTTCGAAACCCTGGTCAAGGCACATATGGGAGGTGATGCTTCCTGCTCCTCCCCCCTTCTCTCTCTCTGTCTCTCTCTCTCTCCCTCTCTAAAAATGAATAAATAAATTTTTTTTAAATTTTTTTCAAAAAGAAGAATATAATAGTGTCCCTCAACCCCGCAAGAGAAATCCTGCATTCGGGAACCAGAATCCAGAGGTAATCAAAGGATGGGCAAAAGCATTTTTAATCAGAGGCAAACCCAACTCATGCTGGGTTATTTGATCCTAGTAC
This sequence comes from Saccopteryx leptura, assembly GCF_036850995.1. Classification (NCBI taxonomy): domain Eukaryota; kingdom Metazoa; phylum Chordata; class Mammalia; order Chiroptera; family Emballonuridae; genus Saccopteryx; species Saccopteryx leptura. Next base: position 104,742,894 of record NC_089505.1, on the reverse strand, counting down.
AGCTCATCTCCTAATAGCTTTTGGTATTGCAAATAGTAGTAAACAGATAAATAATGCACTGTTAAGTGTCAACCTGATACCATCCCCTCCCTGGATACAGGAGCCTTTGGTGGACTCAGTAGTAAAATAACACAACACATTGGGTTTTGTATCACAGTTATGTTCTAAGTGCTCAATTTTTTTCTTCTCATAATCGTACTTACGGTTAAACTTAGTAAGGTCAGGCACCAACTGTGATGGACTTCTGGAAGGGACAGTAAAATGTCAAGTCACAGAATAGATCCCACCGAGGGAATAAAAGAAACCTACTAACCATGTTTTAATGTTTTATTTATTGATTTTGAGAAGAGAGAAACATGGATTGATTGTTCCACTTATTTATGCATTCATTAGTTGATTTGTATGTGCCCTGACTGGTGATCAAACCCACAACCTTGACATATCATGACAATGCTCTAACCAACTGAGCTATCCAGCCAGGGCCATAACCCTTTTGTGTATGTGTGTATTTTTCCCAAATTAGAAGCAGGGAGGCAGTCAAATAGACTCCCACATGTGCCTGACCGGGATCAACCAAGCATGCCCACCAGGGGGCAACGCTCTGCCTATCTGGGACGTTGCTCTGTTATGGCTGGAGCCATTCTAGCGCCTGAGGTGGAGGCCATGGAGCCGTCCTCAGCACCGGGCCAACTTTGCTCCAATGGAGCCTTTGCTGCAGGAGGGAAAGGGTGGAGAAGCAGATGGGCGCTTCTGTGTGCCCTGACCAGGAATCAAACCTGGGACATCCACACGCTGGGTCGATGCTCTACTGCTGAGCCAACCAGCCAGGGCCGCCATAACCCTTTTTAAAGATACTCAGCAAGTTAACCTCTGACCCAGATTTATGTATAAACTGTAAGCACCCTGACCTGTGGTGTTGTGAACAGAGCATCAACCTGGAACGCTGAGGTCACTGGTTCCAAACCCTGGGCTTGCCTGGTCAAGGCACATACAACAAGCAACCAGTGAACAGCTAGAGTGAAGCAACTACTTTTCATTGCTGCCCCCCCCCATAAAATCTATTTTTAAAAATCTTTGGGCCCTGGCCGGTTGGCTCAGCGGTAGAGCGTCGGCCTAGCGTGCGGAGGACCCGGGTTCGATTCCCGGCCAGGGCACACAGGAGAAGCACCCATTTGCTTCTCCACCCCTCCGCCGCGCTTTCCTCTCTGTCTCTCTCTTCCCCTCCCGCAGCCAAGGCTCCATTGGAGCAAAGATGGCCCGGGCGCTGGGGATGGCTCTGTGGCCTCTGCCTCAGGCGCTAGAGTGGCTCTGGTCGCAACATGGCGACGCCCAGGATGGGCAGAGCATCGCCCCCTGGTGGGCAGAGCGTCGCCCCTGGTGGGCGTGCCGGGTGGATCCCGGTCGGGCGCATGCGGGAGTCTGTCTGACTGTCTCTCCCTGTTTCCAGCTTCAGAAAAAAAAAAAAAAAAAAAAAAAAAATCTTTGTAAAAAATAAGGAAACTGTAAGCAGTTGCCTACAGTTACCCTTGAAAACAGCACAGTATCGTAAAAGAAGGATTGACCAGGAGTCATATTCTGGGAGGGGGAGGGACAAAATACTGGTTTCCCCACTAGATATGCAACATCAGGTAGACCTTTCAGAGATTCATTTGATAAAGAGGATAATAATATCTCCTTTAAAGGCTCATTGTGAAGATAAAGTTAAAAAAAGAGAGACATTGAAGCAAGTCTGGTACATTATAGATTCCTTCCCTATAATTGCATTAAGGCATGATAGTGAAAATTCTCTCCTTCCAATGATATCTTCCTAATGCCTGAAATGTTGATTAATATTTTGGGGATTACTTTCTGTCATATGGAAGTTCCCAGTTAAAATGCAACTATTGTAGCCTAAACAGGCAGTGGTGCAGTAGATAGAGCATCGAACTGGAGCACGAAGGACCCAGGTTCGAAACCCCAAGATCACCGACTTGAGCGTGGGCTCATGGGGCTTGAACACGGGCTCACCAGCTTGAGCATGGGGTCACTGGCTTGAGCATGGGATCATAGACTTGAACCCATGGTCGCTGGCTTGAACCTAAGGTCGCTGGCTTGAGCAAGGGGTCACTTGCTCTGCTGTAGCCCCCCAGTCAAGGCACATATGAGAAAGCAATCAATGAACTAAGGTGCTGCAATTAAGAATTGATGCTTCTTGCCTGACCAGACAGTGGCACAGTGGATAGAGTGTCAGACTGGGATGCGGAAGACCCATGTTCGAGACCCCGAGGTCGCCAGCTTGAGCGTGGGCTCATCTGGTTTGAGCAAAAATTCACCAGCTTGGACCCAAGGTCACTGGCTCAAGCAAGGGGTTACTCGGTCTGCTGAAGGCCCGTGGTCAAGGCACATATGAGAAAGCAATCAATGAACAACTAAGGTGTCACAATGCGCAACGAAAAACTAATGATTGATGCTTCTCATCTCTCCGTTCCTGTCTGTCTGTCCCTGTCTATCCTTCACTCTGATTCTCTGTCTCTGTAAAAAAATAAAATAAATAAAAATAAAGAATTGATGCTTCTCATCTCTCTCCCTTCCTGTTTATCTGTCCCTCTCTCTAACTCTCTCCCTGTCTCTGTCAAAAATTAATTAATTAATTAATTAAAATAAAATAAAATACAAATATTCTAAGCCTTGGCTGCTTAGTTCAATTGGTTAAGAGCATCGTCCAAAAATGACAAGGTTGTGGGTTCGATTCTCCGGTCAGGGCAACATGAAAAACAACCAAAGTATGTATGACTGAGTGGAACAATAAATAAATGCTTCTCTTACCCCTCCCCTCTCTTTCTTACTCTCTCTGTCTCTTAAAAAAAAAAAAAAAAAAAAAGACCCTGGCTGGTTGGCTCAGCGGTAGAGCATCGGCCTGGCGTGCAGGGGACCCGGGTTCGATTCCTGGCCAAGGTACATAGGAGACGCGCCCATTTGCTTCTCCACCTTCCCCTCCTTCCTCTCTGTCTCTCTCTTCCCCTCCCGCAGCCAAGGCTCCATTGGAGCAAAGATGGCCCGGGCACTGGGGATGGCTCCTTGGCCGCTGCCCCAGGCGCTAGAGTGGCTCTGGTCGCAGCAGAGCGACGCCCCAGAGGGGCAGAGCGTCGCCCCTGGTGGGCGTGCCGGGTGGATCCCGGTCAGGCACATGCGGGAGTCTGTCTGACTGTCTCTCCCCATTTCCAGCTTCAGAAAATTAAAAAAATAAAAAAAAAAAAAATAAGCCCTGGCTGGATAGCTTGATTGGTTTGAGGATTGTCCTGGAACACAGGGTTACCATTTTGATTCCCATGTCAATGCACAAACATGAGCAGCTCAATGTTCCTGACTCTCCCTGCCTCTCTAAAAAAAAAAAGAAAAAGAAAGGAGAAAAAAAAGCAAATATTCTAAAAAATAATAAATAGAAAAATAAAATGCAAATATTCTTGGGGAGAAAGGTAATCTCTAAACCTAGATTTTAGTTCACCAGGTTGGCTTTAATAGGCCCTTGAACAGGATGAACAAGATTGATGTATTTAATCACTGGAAAGAGGAAGAGAAAGTCTGGAATGTGAGATACCATCTTATGTGACAGACCCTTTATGGTTTGAGAAAACAAAACTACTAGTAATGGCTCTATGTTCTAATTTCAGCTTTGCAACTGGGTAGATAAAGCATTCGATCTTTATTGTGTGCCAGGCAATGTGCTTGAGAGGACAAATTTCTTGAGTTAATTTTCTCTTGAAGCTTATAGACTAATCAAGGAAAGCGGCTGTAAGCAAATACAGTTGTGCAAAGTGCAATGAGAAAGCACAGAAGTGGGGGCAAAGGAAGTTTTCCCTGAAGTGGTGAGCTCCAGTTAAAGCCTGAAGGATAACCAGAGATTGACCAGACAACAAAGGAAGGGAGTAAGGGAACAATTGGTACAAAGGCCCGAAGCAGGGAAAGAGCTTGGCACTGCTGAGGAACCAAAAGAAGGCCAGCACAACTGGCTCATAATGAGAGAGAGGATGGCACCAGATAAGACTAAAGAATTGGGCAAGCCTGACCTGTGGTGGCACAGTGGATACAGCAGCAGCCTGGAATACTGAGGTCACTGGTTCAAAACCCAGGGCTTGCTGGGTCAAAGCACATACGACAAGCAACAAGTAAGCAATGAACAACTAAAGTGAAGCAACTATGAATTGATATTTCTCACTCCCCCCTTTCTCTGTAAAAATCAATAAATAAAATCTTTATTTATTTATTTATTTTAGCAAGAATGAGGATGGGGCAGACAGGGACGACAGACAGACAGGAAGGGAGAGAGATGAGAAGCATCAACTCATAGTTGTAGTGCCTTAGTTGCTCATTAATTGCATTCTCATATCTGCCTTGGCAGAGGCTGGGGTGGGAGGGGCAGCACCAGCTGAGCCAGTGACCTCTTACTCAAGCCAGTGACCTTGGGCTTCAAGCCAGTGACCTTTGGACTCAAGCCAGCGACCATGGGGTTGTGTCTATGACTCACACTCAAGCTGGTGACCCCACACTCAAAATGCAACCTCGGGGTTTTGAACCCAGGTCCTCAGAGTCCCATGCTGACACTATCCACTGTGCCACTGCCTGGTCAGGCAATTAATAAAATATCTTTAAAATAATAATAATTGGGCAGAAAGGAGAAAAATAGAAACTTCAGATGTTAGCTACAAACAATGGTCAGCTAGTAAAAGGTTAATAAGAGCATAGCATCCTCAGGTTTATGTTTTGTTGCTAATTTTGATTGTAGTGTGGGAAATAAATGTAGGAAGAACAGAGAAGACTAGGAATTAGAAGAGTATTGCAATAAGTCCAGGCAAAAAAATGGTCTAATATACTGACAGTAAAAACTGTCAGAAATGGACAGTTTAGAACAGCAGTTCTCAAAGTGTGCGCCAGGGCGCACTGGTGCACCCTAGAAGATTTCCAGGTGTGCCCTATGGTATTCCAGAGAAATATATGCCTGTTGGGGACCAAATAACCAACAGAGTTTTTGGAGTTTAGATTTTTGGGGGACAGAAGTGAGAGGAATTGGCTGTAAGCTGACAGTCTGCCCAACCCCCCCCCCCCTCACTTGCCTGATTAGGTTGCAAAAGGCTGTTAAGCTGTGGTGCTGGATTGTTTACACTACCCCCCATGTTCCCCAGAAAGACTGGAGGCAAGTTTCTTCTATCCTTTGTTTGGTATAAAGTTAAGATGATATGTATGGTGGGGGTTTTGGATTGATGATTAAACATAAGTAATTGTCTCTTGAAGCCTTTTGGATTTCTATAAAAGAAGAATATATGGCAATATCTAAAAAAGCTTTGAACATTTTACCACAATTTTCAACATCCTATTTATGTGAATTAGGATTTTCTATATTCAACACAATTAAGAGTAAAAAGAGAAGAATTCTTCAATGTATTAACAAGGAAATGAAGTTTGCCTTTCAAATATATGCCCAAACATTGAAGAAATTGCTAGGACACATCAGGCTCATGTTTCTCATAAACACAAGAATGAAAAAACTTAACACATTTGCGCTGAGACCTGTTGAATTTACTAAATCTTACTAAAAATGTATCTATATATATAAAAAGATAACTTTTTGTCATTTTTTAAAAATTTATTTTACAGAGACAGAGAGTGAGTCAGAGAGAGGGATAGACAGGGACAGACAGACAGGAAGGGAGAGATGAGAAGCATCAATCATTAGTTTTTCCTTGCTCATTGTGACACCTTAGTTGTTCATTGATTGATTTCTCATATGTGCCTTGACCACGGGCCTTCAGCAGACTGAGTAACCCCTTGCTCGAGCCAGCGACCTTGGGTCCAAGCTGGTGAGCTTTTGCTCAAACCAGATGAGCCCGCGCTCAAGCTGGCGACCTCGGGGTCTTGAACCTGGGTCCTTGGCATCCCAGTCCAATGCTCTAGCCACTGTGCCACTGCCTGGTCAGGCTCATTTTTTAAATTTTTAACCCCTCTTTTTTATGAATTCTAAAAAGCATAACTCGGCCCTGGCCAGTTGGTTCAACGGTAGAGCATCGGCCTGGCGTGCAGGAGTCCCGGGTTTGATTCCCGGCCAGGGCACACAGGAGAGGCGCCCATTTGCTTCTCCACCCCTCCCCTTCTCCTTCCTCTCTGTCTCTCTCTTCCCCTCCCGCAGCGAAGCTCCATTGGAGCAAAGATGGCTCGGGCACTGGGGATGGCTCTGTGGCCTCTGCCTCAGGCGCTAGAATGGCTCTGGACACAACAGAGCAACGCCCCAGAGGGGCAAAGCATCATCCCCTGGTGGGCATGCTGGGTGGATCCCGGTCGGGCGCATGCAGGAGTCTGTCTGACTGCCTCCCCGTTTCCAGCTTTGGAAAAATGAAAAAAAAAAAGCATAACTCAAAAAATATAACAAAAATGTTTTTTAATGTCTGAATAAATTTAATTTTGTCGTATTTATTTCATTTAATTACCATAAAAGCACACTTGGACTTTATATTTTTTCTTTAATATTTGACTTAATTATTATAACATATTTCTCAGAAATTTGTATATAGTGCACCTACAATTATTTGTAGGATTTTAAATGTGCCCCGACTTCAAAAAGTTTGAGAACCACTGGTTTAGAAGGTAAAATGAGAATCTTGGTAATTGAATGGATTAGAGGGAGGGCACTAAAGAAGGAGCAGGTATCAAGAATGATACCTAGTTTGATTTGAGCAATTGGGTGGATGAGGTGCCTTTTTTTAATGATTATTTGTTGATTTAAAAAAAAGAAATATTGCCTGAACTGTGGTGGCACAGTGGATAGGGGCATCTACCAGGAACGCTGAGGTCACTGGTTTGAAACCCTGCACTTGCCTAGTTAAGGCACATATGGAAGTTGATACTCTCTGTTCCCCTTCTTATCTCTCTCTCTCTCTCTCTTCTCTCTCTAAAAATGAATAAATAAAATATTAAAAAAAGAAATATCAATTTATTGTTCCACTTATTCATGTATTCACTGGTTGATTCGTGTATGTGCCCTGACTGGGATTGAACCTACAGCCTTGGTATATCAGGGCAACACTCTGAGCTATCCAACCATGGCAAGGTGCCATTTTTCTTTTATTTATTTATGTATATATTTTAAAGATTTTATTTATTGATTTTATCATTTTATTTATTCATTTATTTTTAGTGTGTGTGTGAGAGAGAGAGAGGAGGACAGGTAGGAACAGACAGATAGGAAGAGAGAGAGATGAGAAGCATCAATTCTTTGTTGCAGCTCCTTTGTTGCATCAATTCTTTGTTGCAGCTCCTTTGTTGCATCAATTCTTTGTTGCAGCTTCTTTGTTCATTGATTGCTTCCTCATACATCCCTTGACTGGGGGGCTTGCCAGTGACCCCTCGCTCTCAAGCCAGTAACCTTTGGGGCTCAAGTCAGTGACATTGGGGTCATGCTCAAGCTGGCGACACAGCATTCAAGCTGGTGAGCCCGTGCTCAAGCTGGAGACCTCAGGGTTTCGAATCTGGGTCCTCAGCATCCCAGGTCTACGCTCTATCCACTGCACACTGCCTGGTCAAGCTATTTATTGATTTGAGAGAGAGAAATGGGGTAGGAGTGGGAAGCATCAACTCATAGTAGTTGCTTCTCAGTATGTGACTTGACAGGGAAGCCTGGGATTTGAACCAGTGACCTCAACATTCCAGGTTGATTTTCTATTGACTGCGCCACCACAGGTCAGGCAAGGTGCCCATTCTAATGTGGGGAAGAATGGAGATTTGTAGAAGTGAGCAACGATTACAAATTTATCTTTAGCAATGCTGGGTTTAAGGAGAACGTAAACCATCAGACAGAAATTGTTATGTAGACAATTAAAGGGGTTTGCGGCATAGAAAGAAAAACAGGGCTGAGAATACAAATCATGGAGTTTTTGGTATAGGAATGTTAGTTGAAGCCAAAGGAGTCCATGAAATTTCCTCAGAAGTGGGAGAACAAAAGGCGCAGCACCAAACCAGAGATAAAGAAGGCAAGTAAGCCTGACCTGTGGTGGCGCAGTGAATAAAGTGTCGACCTGGAAATGCTAAGGTCACCGGTAGAAACCTGGGTTTGCCTGGTCAAGGCACATATGGGAGTTGATACTTCCAGCTCCTCCCCCCTTCCCTCTCTCTCTGTCTCTCTCTCCTCTCTCTCCCTTTCTGTCTCTCTCTCTCCCTCTCTCTGTCCTCTCTAAAAATGAATAAATAAAATAAAATTTAAAAAATTAAAAAAAAAGAAGGCAAGTAAGAAAACAAGGAAAGTTAATCATTTCCTCACTCAGGTTATTTCAAAGACTGTAAAATAAGGAAGTTAGACCATAATAACTTCTCAGTTTCCTTCTAGTTCCACCACTTTATTATTTTTATTTTATTTTATTGATTTTTAGAGGTAGAATAAAGGAGAGACAGAAATATTAATCTGTTCTGACCAGGAATTGAATTGGGTGCGTTTGGGGATGATGCTCCAACCAACCAAGCTATTCGGCTAAGGCTGGTTCTACCATTTTAAACTTCTGGAATGTGGAAACCAAAGAGCTCTTTCTAGATATATATAAGGAGCAGTGGGAATAAGAGAGAAAAGAAGTAGAAAAGGAGGCTAGATTTACATATTCTTCAAGAACAGTAGACCTCATTACCCATCACCCTCTTAGTAAGACAGGAATAGAAGAGAACTTCTTTGATAAATACTTATATACTTCACACAACTGACAGTGTAAAAATATTTTTTTGAGAGAGGAAGTGGGGAAGAGCAAGAAAGAGGCACACCAACTCGTTCCACTTAGTTGTGCACCCATTGATTGCTTCTCATACATGCTCTGACCAGAGATCAAACTGGCGACCTCAGGGTTGGGCTGGCGACCTTGGCACTCCAAGGAGGATGTTCTATCCACTGCACCACCAGCCAGAGTGTAACAACTTATTCTTAAAGATTTCTCCTGGCTCTCTCTAGTCCACACAGTGTACAAAGCTTACTACTCTCTCACCCTGTACATTTCTCACGGTGTATTTTATGCTCCAGCCACACTGAATTTTTTCCCAAATACACATTTATTTTCAGGAACCCATGCTCCGCATATGCAGTTTTAATTTTTTTTGAGAGAGACAGAAAAACGTCAATTTGTTGTTCCACCTATTCATACATTCATTGGTCAACTCCAGTATGTGCCCTGAACAGGGATCGAACCCACAACCTTGGCATATTGGGAAGACACTTGCAAATGAGCTATCCAGCCAGGGCCAGATATGTAATTTGTTCTGCCTCAAACGTTTTTGCCATCTCCTCCACCCCACTTCTATCTTTCCTTCAAGACTGATCAGTGGCCTGACCAGGCGGTGGCGCAGTGGATAGAGCATCGGACTGGGATGCCAAGGACACAGGTTTGAGACCCTGAGGTCGCTAGCTTGAGCGCGGGCTCATCTGGTTTGAGCAAAAACTCACCAGCTTGGACCCAAGGTTGCTGGCTCGAGCAAGGGGTTACTCGGTCTGCTGAAGGCCTGTGGTCAAGGCAAGTATGAAAAAGCGATCAATGAACAATTAAGGTGTTGCAACGCGCAACGAAAAACTAATGGTTGATCTTCTCATCTCTCCATTCCTATCTGTCCCTGTCTATCCCTCTCTCTGACTCTTTCTGTCTCTATAAAAAAAAAAAAAAAAAAGACTGATCAGTGAAGATTTATTTCTTCTCTCAAGCAAAAAGTACTCTATTCTTCGTTCACCCATAATCTTGGCCTTATCGTAATTTATTTTGGTATATTAAATTTATCTGTTCACGTAAATATTGCTTTTTACTTTGGAAGTCTCTAACTCAATTGAGAATCTAGTGACTCAGTGGATAGAGCATCAGCCTGGCATATGAACATCCTGGGTTTGATTCTGGGTCATGGCACACAAGAGAAGCAACTATCTGCTTCTCTCCTCCTCCTTCTCCCCTTCTCTCCCTCTTCCCCTCCCACAGCCAGTGGCACAATTAGTTGGAGCATTGGCCCCAGGAGCTGAGGATAGCTTGATTGGTCTGAGTGCATCAGCCTCGAGTGCTAAAAATAGCTCAGTACTTGAGCATCGGCCCTAGGTGGGGTTGCCAGGTGGATCCTGTTTAGGGCGCATGTAGGAGTCTGCCTCACTATCTCCCTCCTCTCACCTAAAAAGAAGAAAGAGGAAAGAAAGAAAAAAAGCAACTCTCAAAATAAGTTGCTGACTGACTCTTTTTAAAGTGCAGGTGTGAAAAAATAAAATAAAAATAAAGTGCAGGTGTGGCCCTGGCCAGGTATCTCAGTTGCTTAGAGCATTGGCCTAGTACAACAAGGCTGTGGGTTCAATCCCTGGTCAGGGCACATACAAAAATCAACCAATGAATGCATAAATAAGTGGAACAAGTCTATGTTTTTCTCTGTCTCCCTTCTTCTCTCTCCTAATGTCAATAAACTTTTTTTTTTTTACAGAGATAGAGAGAGAGTCAGAGAGTGGGATAGGCAAGGACAGACAGACAGGAACGGAGGGATGAGAAGCATCAATCATTAGTTTTTCGTTGCACATTGAGACACCTTAGTTGTTCATTGATTGCTTTCTCATATGTGCCTTGACTGTGGGCCTTCAGCAGACCAAGTAACCCCTTCCTCAAGCCAGCAACCTTGGGTCCAAGCTGGTAAGCTTTTGCTCAAACCAGATGAGCCCGCGCTAAAGCTGGCGATCTCGGGGTCTCGAACCTGGGACCTCGGCTTCCCAGTCCGATACTCTATCCACTGCACCACCGCCTGGTCAGGCCATCAGTAAATTTTTTAAAAATTAAAAAAAAAAAAAAAGGATAAACCAGTCAATGCATCTAAACTATTTCTGACCCTTTTTTTTTTGTACTTTTCTGAAGTTGGAAATGGGGAGACACTCAGACAGACTCCCGCATGCGCCCGACCAGAATCCACCTGACACGCCCACCAGGGGGCGATGCTCTGCCCAACTGGGGCGTCACTGTTGCAACCAGAGCCATTCTAGCACCTGAGGCAGAGGCCACAGAACCATCCTCAGCGCCCGGGCCAACTTTGCTCCAATGGAGCCCTGGCTGCAGGAGGGGAAGAGAGAGAGAGAGAGAGAGAGAGAGAGAGAGGAAGGAGAGGGGGAGGGGTGGAGAAGCAGATGGGCGCTTCTCCTGTGTGCCCTGGCTGGGAATCGAACCCGGGACTTCTGCACTCCAGGCCGATGCTCTACCACTGAGCCAACCAGCCAGGGCCTTATTTCTGACACTTTTTAAAGATAAAACCTTCCTGCCTGACCTGTGGTGGCGCAGTGGATAAAGCATCAACCTGGAACACTGAAGTCACCAGTTCAAAACCCCGGGCTTGCCTGGTCAAGGCACATTTGGGAGTTGATGCTTCCTGCTCCTTCCCTCTTCTCTCTCTCTCTCACCTCTCCTCTAAAATAAATTTTAAAATGTTCCCTTTTGGTCGTCAGGTGGTAGCTACAGAGAACTTAAATAAGGTAAGAATATGAGAGGTCATGTCCAGTTTGCTCAGAAAGGCTAACCAGAATGTCTCAGTCAATGGAAGTCTTAACTTAGCATTTCTGAGGTACAGTAGTTTATTTTTGTTGGTGCAGCTGTAGAATATTTGTTTTTTGATCAGTTGGCAAGGGTTTTATAATACTATCAGTGTTCTATGTAGTAGGTTTCCTGTGTAACAACTGGTATGTGGGGTTGGGCTTAGCAAAAAAATGAAGTTCTTAACTAGGAACATTGACATCAGCATCATCTTAAATAGGATCATTAACAAAGTGATAAATCAGCACTTCCTGTGACAGGTAGACAGATGGTCTAAGTTCTAAAATCCTTCATCAGAAAAATAAAATAAAATGAAAAATAAAATCCTTCATCAGATGAAGGGCCCTGGCAAGAAAGTTTGCAGGTTTGATCCCTGTTCAGGGCACATACAATCAACCAATGAATGCATAAATAAGTGGAACAACAAATTAATGTTTCTCTTGCTCTCTCTCTCTCTCAAATCAATCAATAAATAAATATAAAATCCTTCATCAGGTAAATGTACTTTCCCAAGCTCCAATACACCTGTGGGATGGTGAATGGGACTTGCTGCCCATCAAAGAGAAAATCTGGTCACCTCCCGCTGCCCCAGATCTCTGAAATTCCAACTAAGTTGTATCATGATCTAGGTTCAGTCCTAAAACTAAATATGTATTTTAATGTACTGAAAGTTGAAAGTAAATAAAAAAAAAATTTGTTTTTGGCACCTTAGTTGTTAATTGATTGCTTTCACATGTGGGCCTTGACCAGAGGGCTACAACAAAGAAAGTGACCCCCTACTCAAGCCAGCAACTTTGGGCTCAAGCTGTTGAGCCCTGCTCAAAGCAGATGAGCCCACACTCAAGCTGGCAACCTTGGGGTTTCAAACCTGGGTCCTCTGCATCCCAGTCCAATGCTCTATCCACTGAGCCACCACCTGGTCAAGCGAATGTAAACAGAATTTAAGGAGCAACTAAACATTTTGTTAAATAAAACATCAGCATTATAAAATAATTTGTTGAAGGATTCCTTTTTTTTTTTTTTTTTTTTTTTTTGTATTTTTCTGAAGTTGGAAACGGGGAGGCAGTCAGACAGACTCCCGCATGCGCCCAACCAGGATCCACCTGGCATGCCCACCAGGGCATTGCTCTGTTGCAACCAGAGCCATTCTAGCGCCTGAGGCAGAGGCCATGGAGCCATCCTCAGCGCCCAGGCCAACTTTGCTCCAATGGAGCCTTGGCTGCGGGAGCGGAAGAGAAAGACAGAGAGGAAGGAGAGGGGGAGGGGTGGATAAGCAGATGGGTGTTTCTCCTGTGTGCCCTGACTGGGAATCGAACCCAGGACTCCTGCATGCCAGGCCGATGCTCTACCACTGAGCCAACCAGCCAGGGCCTGAAGGATTCCTTTTAGGCATTAAGCTTCTCTAGTACATTTAAAGACTGTTTAATCAATTTAATGTGTATCCTATGCTTCAAATGCATCTATTGTTCAGAGTGGAAAATAACCATGTTTGTTTACTCATTATAAAGTGAAGTAGGCCTGACCTGTGGTGGTGCAGTGGATGAAGCGTCAACCTGGAAATGCTGAGGTCGCCTGTTCGAAACCCTGGGCTTGCCTGGTCAAGGCACATATGGGAGTTGATGCTTCCAGCTCCTCCCCCCCTTCTCTCTCTCTGTCTCTCCTCTCTCTCTCTCTCTCTGTCTCTCCCTCTCCTCTCTAAAAAGAAAAAAAAAAGAATAAATTAAAAAAAATAATAATAAATTGAAGTAAATAATGCTATCCACCACATAGGATTGTTGTGAGAACCAAGTGGAACAATGTTTGCTTCATATAGTTTTCCTTCAGTAAGTATTGGTTATTATTATTATTACTATTGCATCAAATAGCTATCAGGTCTACTACATGCCAGGCACTGTTCCCAAGAACTGTAGAAACAGCAGTGACTGCCCTAGCAGGTTGGTTCAGTGGTAGAGCATCTGCCTGGCGTATGAAAGTCTCGAGTTCAATTCCTGGCCAGGGCACACAGTAGAAGAAGTGGCCATCTGCTTCTCCACACCTCTCTCTCTCTCTCTCTCTCTCTCTCTCTCTGCCTCTCTCTCTCTCTTCTCTCTCTCTCTCTCCCCCTCCCCCTCCCACAGCCACGGCTCATTCAAGCAAGTTGGCCTGGGGCACTGAGTATGACATCATGGCCTCACCTCAGGAGCTGGGATGGCTCAGTTGCCAAGCAATGGAGCAACAGCCCCAGATGGGCAGAGCATCATCCCCTAGTGGGCTTGGTGGGTGGATCCTGGTCAGGGCACATGCGGGAGTCTCTTTGCCTCCCAGCCTCTCACTTAATAATGAAAAGAAAAGAAAGAGAAGAAAAGAAAACAGCAGTGACTAAGAGATAAGAAAAGTCCCTGTTCTCATGGAACTTCCATTCTATTTGGGGGAGAAAAAAAAAACATAAGTATGTCAGGTGATAAATGGAGAAAAAGAGCCCTGGCCGGTTGGCTCAACGGTAGAGCATCGGCCTGGCATGCAGGAGTCCCGGGTTCGATTCCCAGCCAGGGCACACAGGAGAAGCGCCCATCTGCTTCTCCATCCCTCCCCCTCTCCTTCCTCTCTCTCTCTTCCCATCCCGCAGCCAAGGCTCCATTGGAGCAGAGTTGGCCCGGGCGCTGGGGATGACTCCATGGCCTCTGCCTCAGGCACTAGAATGGCTCTGGTTGCAACAGAGCAACGCCCCAGATGGGCAGAGCATCGCCCCCTGGTGGGCATGCAGGGTGGATCCCGGTCGGGCGCATGCGGGAGTCTGTCTGTCTTCCCGTTTCCAACTTCAGAAAAATACCAAAACCAAAACAACAACAACAAAAGTAAATAAATTAATTAATTAAAAAAAATAGGGGCCAAAGTAGTCTTTGGGCTGAGTCAGGAGTGTGGAATTCTAGTTTGCTCAGTAAGGACATAGATTGCTTTTTTTTTTTTTTTTTTTTGACAGAGACAGAGAAAGGGACAGATAGGGACAGACAGACAGGAAGGGAGAGAGAAGAAAGCATCAATTCTTTGTTGTGGCACCTTAGTTGTTCATTGATTGCTTTTTTATATGTGCCTTGACCAGGGAGCTACAGTAAATGACCACTTGCTCAAGACAGTGAGCTTGGGCTCAAGCCAGAGAGACCTTGTGCTGCAAGCCAGTGATCTTTGGGCTCAAGCCAGCGACCATGGGGTCATGTCTATGACCCCACGCTCAAGCTAGTGAGCCTGCGTTCAAGCCAGTGGCCTCAGGGTTAAGAACCTGGGTCCTCCATGTCCCAGTGTGACCCTCTATCTGTTGCGCCACCGCCTGATCAGGCTACATAGATTTCTTTAGAAGAAACATCAGAGAAGTTTACAAAACAAAAAACTTATACTTTGAAATGCAGGTAAACCACCCTATGTGTATGCTTTTCTTTTCTCCTACAAAGCCTGGTGAGGACCTTGTCTTCTGGGTTACTACCCAGCCTCATACTTACGTGACCCAATACTATTGTTCACTCTTGTCCTCAAGCTAGAAAAACAAATCCATATATACCACATTACAAGACATAACTATCAGTAAAGGTACAGAATTGGAAAGCATACACGCAGGAGAACTCAGAGTCCATTTCAAAGTAAGGTCCGGTCTATTTTAGGTTGAAAGGGCACCAGATGTCTTTCATCTGAGAGACTCGTAAGACAGCAGAAATTTCTGGTAGTTGTGAAGAGGTAATAGGAATCATACTGGGCTTGAAAGATTTATCCAGGAAACAGGCATGTCTTAGTTTGGGTCACCGACCATAGGTAGAAAATCAATCAGGTATAAAAGATAGGTTTTAGAATCTGTATGTGCTGGGGAACTTACCTATAGTCATTGCACGAGCACATCTCAAAGGCGCTTCGGTTTAGGTGGCTGATGGGGTTAGGAAGGCTGTTTTAGGTAGTGAAGGCAGCAGCCTCTGGATGTATTCTGAGGTTTGGGTCCTGGGGCTGCCATGAAAAACAATTATCTCAAGTTGAAAGAGTTACTGACAGCAGAATTTGGGAACCAAATGAGATTTGGTTAGGAAAATAGGAGTATGGATAAGGAAGTTGGATTGGAGGAAAATAGAACCTTCCAGAGGAAGTCAAATTGCATAGCTCAGGAAAAAGAAAGGTGTTCCGGGATTGAGAAGGAAATCTGCAAAGGATTCAATTAGGACAGATTAAGATAAATTCTAGGGGCAAAGAAAGTCCAAATCTAGCAGAACTGATCCCATGTAGTCCCTTACCTAGTGCAACAACTTCAATGGTTATTTTTATTTTTATTTTTTGTATTTTTCTGAGGTTGGAAACAGGGAGGCAGTCAGACAGACTCCTGCATGCGCCCGACCGGGATCCACCCAGCATGCCCACCAGGGGGCGATGCTCTGCCCATCTGGGGCGTCGCTCTGCCGCGACCAGAGCCACTCTAGCGCCTGTGGCAGAGGCCAAGGAGCCATCCCCAGCGCCCGGGCCATCTTTGCTCCAATGGAGCCTTGGCTGCGGGAGGGGAAGAGAGAGACAGAGAGGAAGGAGGGGGTGGGGGTGGAGAAGCAAATGGGCGCTTCTCCTGTGTGCCCTGGCCGGGAATCGAACCCAGGACTCCCGCACACCAGGCCGACGCTCTGCCACTGAGCCAACCGGCCAGGGCTTTCAATGGTTATTGTTGTACATTAGACTACATAAGAATTTCGCAGCCCGACCAGGTATTGGTGCAGTGGATAGAGCATCAACCTAGGATGCTGAGGTCCCAGGTTTGAGACTCTGAGGTCACTGGCTTGAGAGGAGATTCATCAGCTTATGTGCAGGGTTGCCAACTTGAGCATAGGATCATAGACATGACCCCATGGTTGCTGGCTTGAGCACAAAGGTTGCTAGCTTGAAGCCCAAGGTCGCTGGCTTAAGTAAGGGGTCACTGGCTAGGCTGGAACCCCCTAGTCGAGAAACAATGAACAACTAAAGTGCTGCAACTACGAGTTCATGCTTCTCATCTCTTCCTCTCTCTTTCACATGCATATGCACACATGCTTAAAGAAAAAAATTCCGAGGGAGGAGGTATCCTAGATGTAAGAGAACTGTACTAGGCAAGTTATCTGAAAATGCAGGGGCTTGTCTAGTATCCGAGTTTTTCCTCAAAAAGGACTATTTCCTCAGAATTCAACCTTTATCTTTCCTACCTCCTTGTCCTGTATCAGTTATAACTCACTTAACTAATAATCCCATATTTCATGCTTGATTTTACAAAAAGAAATTTTTTTTAGAGAGAAAGAGAGGGACTGACAGGAAGATGAGAAGCATCAACTCGTTGTTGTGGCAGTTTAGTTGTTCGTTGCTTTCTCATATGTATCTACCTTGAGACAGGGGGCTCCAGCTGAACCAGTGACCCCTTGCTCAAGCCAGTGACCTCGGGGTTTCGAACCTGGGTCTTCGGTGTCCCTGGTCAATGCTCTATTCATTGCACCACCGCCTGGTCAGGCTTGATTTTACTATTTTTATGTTACCAATACTTCCTATCATCCAACTTACCTTTGGTGAGTTTTATGAAAATGGGATAAAGCACCACCACTAGACTATCATACCACCTGAACTAAATGATATATCACTTCCAAGGTATTTGTATTAACATTGGTTCTCCTTCCCTAATGTAAACACATGTATAAAAGAAACTTCAGTGAAGTGGCTGTGAATCCTGAATATTCAAGTCGATTGTCAGGGTTTTTTTTTTTACTTCAGAATAACTGGGAGCAGGTTTTTTTGTTTTGTGGGATTGAGGGGCAGGGAAGAGAACAAGGTGGAGGCCAAACAGGAATGTGGCCCAAGTCAGACAGTTGTTCAGTTGACTTATGCTTTTGTAGAAACTACAGGACAGGAAGGTTTGAGCCATTTACCTTCTACCAGCTAGACTCCAGTCCCACACTGCATTTACCTGATGGGAACTCAGAGAAGCTGACAAATGCCTTGGCTTTCTTCAGTAGGGTACTCTTAAGAGGAACTGCCCATGCTGCTGACTCCCCTCGGCTCTCAAGGCAAAAGCAGCAAGACTAAAGATATTTTCCCTGTTCTATAAATAAACCCAATTAGTTGAAAAGAAAATAGAGTACCCAAAAAACAAAACAAAAAAACCTAGTCAAAAATGGTCTCTCCTAAATCAGCTTTGGGTCACAGCTCTAGGAAGTACTCCCATATTTGTTGACCCTACCCCCAACTGGGTTGGGTACTTGATTCTCTGCTTTTTCAGCTCTGACGCCATGAGCTTTATCACCATGCTTATTCCCATATGATGTTTCAGTATCTCACTAAAGAAGGGCTTAACCAGGGGTCTCAAACTCGCGGCCCGCAGGCTGCATGCGGCCCGCCGAACAATTTTGTGCGGCCCGCAGACTAATCCACGAAGTTCAAACTATTTTGGATAAAATTAAGTAAGCCTAGGGGCCTACTTGTATTTGCCGAACGGCTGTGATCTTGCTCTGCGGCCCACATGCTGAGTTGAGTTTGAGACCCCTGGCTTAACCTTTAGTGCCTTCGGTAGTCTGCTGAAACCTATGGACCAATTGTCAGAATAATGCTTTGCAATGCATGAAATACAATACATAGGATTAAAAAGGAAACCAGGCCCTGGCCGGCTGGCTCAGTGGTAGAGCATCAGCCTGGCGTGCAGGAGTCCTGGGTTTGACTCCCGGCCAGGGCACACAGGAGAAGCACCCATCTGCTTCTCCATACCTCCTCCTCTCCTTCCTCTCTGTTTCTCTCTTCCCCTCCTGCAGCCAAGGCTCCATTGGAGCAAAAAGTTGGCCTGGGCACTGAGGATGGCTCCATGGCCTCTGCCTCAGGCGCTAGAATGGCTCTGGTTGCAACAGAGCAACGCCCCAGATGGGCAAAGCATCGCCCCCTGGTGGGCATGCTGGGTGGATCCCGGTCGGGAGCATGCGGGAGTTTGTCTGACTGCCTCCCCGTTTCCAACTTCAGAGAAGAAAAAAAAAAAAAGGGAAACCAATTATTTTGAAATATAAATTCCAGACAGCCTCTGGAGTATGAATTCCTTGAATGTAGAGCCAGACTGTTGTTTCCACCTCTGTACTGCCAGTGCCTAGCACAAAGCCTGGCACATAGATCAAACTTATAAATGTTTATTTAAGGAATGAACAGAAAGATAGGTAGTTACTGCCAAGTCAGCCTGAGGAATGTTTCATTGCAAATGCTTGTGCATAGACCAGTGGCTCACATATGTGTCACCCCATCTGAGATCATCTATACCAGGGCTGTGAGGGAACCCCCACTCAACAATGGGTGCCATAGCATCTAGCAATAATGACAGGCTATTTATTGGAAGACCAGGAAAACAAAGCTCATGTATTTCCACCAGCTGGAATATTCAGAAAGTAAAAGTAAACAGGCTCTGTTCCATCTTTAGGAGGAGATCCTTGACTTTGGGAGCATGACGTTCACACTATTTTAAAACACTACCAACAGCTCCGATGGAGGGAAGAAAGGAACCTGAGCTAGTGTGTAGGTGTTCTCCAGGGCTTCTCCTCTGTCCTGAATTGGGCCTCTTGTCTCTGGCAAAGTGAAAAGTATCCCTAAATACTACAATAGGGATGATAATATGCCTTCCCAGGTTCAAGTAGCAGTTTTAGCATTAGACAGAAATATTGGTTTTGTTTATGTACCAGCAGGAAACCTAAAGAAGCAAGAAATAAAAGCCACTTTCCTTACTGAAGATATATAATGGGCCAAAGGATTGTTCTAAGCTGATTGCCACATCTATTAACTACTCTGAAATGAAAAAATAAAGCCCCAGACAATATTAAAGCTGAAAACCACAAATGTATGGATTTCAGAAATCTCACCCTTCAGGCTTTTATGATTGACCCTCCCAAGTTAGAGGGCATCTCTAGTTATATACAGCCATTTGAGAGATAGAACTGTTTCTACTTGCTTAACAACAGGGTTTCCAACATCTGTTGAAAGATATATGGCTTCAGGTGGGTGCCTTCTTCAAAAAAAGGAGGAAACTACAGGTCAAAGTTTTGCTTTTAATTAATAATAATAATTAAAAAAAACAAAACCTCCCATTCCTAAGGTGTGTACTTTCTTTTTTGACCTATTTTTCCTTTAAACTGTCTTCAGTTTCCTATATTTTTCCTAGTGCAGCAAACAATGCAACCAAAAGAAATAAAAACCAGAGTCCATTCTTGCCCCAAACACTGAAGATGGTCAAAGAGAAGGAATCTAAGCACAGAAAATGGCCCTGCTCTAAATACACTAACAACGTAAAAAAAGAGAAAGGAAACAAGATACAACCCCCCCCAAAGACATTATTATTGACATTCCTGGTACATTTCCTATAATATAATGTCACACACAATGCTTCTTTCCCAGGGAGTCCAGCTCGCTCAGGAAGAGACATCCACTTGGTGCCTCAGGATAGGCTGGGGGTGCTGAGTCTTCCTGCCAAGCCTAAGTTGTTGTGTTTTTTTTTTTTTTTTATGAGCTCAATCTCACAGAAATATCTGTGGTATAAATGAATCTAAAAGGGGATGAAGGCAGGCACCTGTCACTGTTCTCCAAATTAGCCAAAAAGCTGAAGAGCATGGGATCCAGCAGACAGATGCTATTAACAATTGAGGGGTGGAGAGTAGAACAAGAGAAAGCACCAAATGAGTGGCTGCTTTTGGTTCCAAAGCCAAAAAAAAGGGCCCCACCAAAAAGGGCAGCTGGCCTGGATGAGGAACTCTACCGCTCCTGGAGTCATGCAATAAAAATCATAGCCTTGGAGTTCCACCCCCGTGACAGCCACAGTCCAAGAACCAGAGCAATTTACATCATATCACACAGTTTGCAAATGAATGGATTGATCCTAGTTTAGAAAGGTAAGTGCTTTGACAAAGCTGGGGACAAGGTGGGCTCGAATCCCAAAGCACAGCTGTGACATCCCTGGATTTCTGTTTCTCCTGATGTTACTCCATGGCAAAGTGCCCTTCCACTTATCACTGGCCTCTCTTCAAAATGGCACCCATAGTGGTAACCCTCAGAGATATCAAGAGGCATCAGTTGCACTTCTGGAAATATAATTTATTTGCCTCATCCTGGTCAAAGCACTTCCCTTTTTAAGTTGTTGCTCCAAGCAACAAAGTTCCCCTCTAAGCAGAGTTCAACTTCCTTTTGTTTCAGAGTTTTGCACTGGCCTCTGAGGGCCCATTTCAGGATATAAAATAAAGTATCCTTTTGCATCCATGTGTGAGTGGGTTCCTTTCCAGTATCAGGTCTGTGTTCCACAGTTTGGTCAACGCATGTTTACGAGAATAAACCACATGCATACACAGATACACTAACCTAGAAAGGGCTTTCAGGATAGGGTTGCTGGTTATCTTGATGCCTCCCCTAAAAGAAACAACTTTCTTGGTGTAAGAGGATGAGGACACTGAGTGACCTACTCTCAACTAGGACAGCTTGTTTTTGTCCATTTTTTCAATGAAGAGGTGGGAGAGACCCAACATTTTCAGTTACAGCAACAAGATTTTGTTAAAAAAAAAAAAGGATCCTATGTGGAAATGAGTGGGACAATGATAAAAGTAAACAAATAATTAAAATTTCAAACCAAAACATATCTCCTGGCCCCAATATCCCCAGTTAATCCTCTAAGACCACAATCTCCACATTGTGGACTTGATGCTGATGTTCTTCCATCTCAGCCACAACTTTCTCCTCAGTCCTCAGCTCTGTCTCCAAAATGACTGCTTTGCCCTCAGAATCTTCAGCCTCTGGATCTGGGGCTGGGTCAATCTCAATGATGGTCTGCCCATCCTCTGAGGTGCTTTCGACAGCCTGGATTGCTGAGGTCAGGCCGGACTCCATGGCCACCAACTCCACAGGGCTCACCATGGTGGTCATGTTGCCCAGGGTACTCCCATCCTGCATGGCAGTAGAGCTTAGCAACGCCAAGCTAGATGAAGGGTGGATGGTCACTGTGTCTGGCGAGCTGCTCTTGGCAGAGGAAACCACTGTGGCATAGCGAAAGAGCTGAGGGCCAGAAGGCAGTGTGTGGACAGTCACAGGACTGGAGCCCTGGCTGAGGGTGGCCACTGGAATATTGCCCATGGAAAATGACTGACCCACTGGGGTGATGGTGATGGGTGAGATGACTGTGAACTGAGGCTGCTGGACAGGAGGAGAAGGGCTCAGGACAGTGGTGGAGGCTGGCCTCTGGAGCCGGGGCCTTTTTGGAGGCTTAGGAGTGCTCACAGGCATCAATACCACATTTTGAACCGTCTGGGATTTCAGCCTATGATCCTGAGCTTGCTTCTTCTGCTCTTCCAACTGGCGTTCCAAGTCTATGGAAAAAAGACAGACTTGTATGGAAGGAAGAACAGTAAACTGGGAGCGAGGGGACCTGGGGTCTTCTGAGGCCACTATATAGCCTCAGAAAAATTATTGTTTTCAAGAAACAAGACTGGCTAATTAAAAAAACCTTTTTTTAATTGATAGGTTTTATTGAGAGGAAGGAAAGGGGAAAGAGGGAGGGAGGGAGGGAGGGAGGGAGGGAGGGAGGGAGGGAGGGAGGGAGGGAGGGAGGGAGGAAGAGAAGTATGCATTTACTGTTCTACTTAGTTGTGCAGTCATTGGTCACTTCCCATATGTGCTCTAACCGAGGACAGACCTCACAACCTTGGTATTTCAGGACAATGTTCTACTGACTGAACTAACCTGCCAGGGCTTGGATGAGTTTTTAAAATCCTTCCAATAATTACATTTCATTGTATGATTATAGGCAGGGCAACAACTGAGAGTTTTTTCATGCTGCAATCCTACGGTATGTAGCTCAACTCTAGAAGCTCCTGTGGCATTTTGTCACCTTCACTAAAATGCAAACCAAAGAAGCCTCCAATTGGTCTAGCAGTTAATATATGTCCGTGCTCAATCTACAGATGAAAATAGGGAAATTTTCACCCAGGCCAGATAGGGCAGGGTCCTGGTCAGAGCACATACAGGTACAAATTGATGTTTCTTGTCTCTCTCTTTCTCCTTTTTTTTTCCTCTCTTTCTCCTTTTCTCTCTCTCTAAAAAAAATCAATCAATAAAAAATACATATCTTCACAATCTCTTTGGAACTGCCATGAACCTACAAAGGAACTACAATGGTGAATCTGGATCACAGTGATTCCCAAACTGTCCTTCGTGTCAGGATCACCTTACTGGTGACTCAAATGGCCTTAGTCTACCATTAGCCCCCAGAGAAGTTTGGACAAAATTAGAGAGGAAGTTCCTAAGAATTATAGAGCTGAAGGAGGTCTTAAAGTTCCCAAATGATTTACTTAAGGTCACAGAGCTTAGGACAAAAGTCTCTGATGGCCAACTAGATGGCTTTTCTACTACAATATACCTATCACTTTCCCTCTCCAAGTGTCCAGTCCAACCGTGGTGATCAGTGGTGAGTCTGAATCTACACCAGAACTTTTCTATTGCTTAGTACCTGATAAATAAGCAATAAATAATCAGTTATACCTTTAGAACACTTTGCTTCCTATGGAACAGCATAGGAATAAAATGAGTAGGTAGAAATCAAGAACATGTTCAAAAAATTTTTAAATACTTTCCATTTTTTTTTGTGTGTGTGAGAGTGAGTGAGAGAGTGAGAAAGACAGGAAGGGAGAGGCATAAAAAGCATCAACCATAGTTGTATCACTTTAGTTGTTCATTGATTGCTTTCT
Source organism: Saccopteryx leptura (assembly GCF_036850995.1). Lineage (NCBI taxonomy): Eukaryota > Metazoa > Chordata > Mammalia > Chiroptera > Emballonuridae > Saccopteryx > Saccopteryx leptura. The sequence continues at coordinate 104,719,655 of NC_089505.1, read as the reverse complement.
CATATGTGCCTTGACCTGGGGGCTCTAGCCAAGCCAGTGAGCCCTTGCTTAAGCCAACAATCTTAGGCTCAAGCCAGTGACCTTGGGCTTCAAGTCAGTGACCTTTGAGCTCAAACCAGTGACCATAGGATCATGTCAATGAGCCCACGCTCAAGCCAGTGACCCTGCACTCAAGCCAGATCAGCCCACGCTCAAGCCGGTGACCTCAGAGTTTTGAACCTGGGACCTCCATGTCACAGGTTGATGCTCTATCCACTTAGCAACCACCAGACAGGTTAAATACTGCCTTTTTTTTTTTTTTTTTTAATATTTTATTTATTGATTTTTAGAGAGAGAGGAGTGAGAGAGAGAGGAAGAGAGAGAGAGAGAGAAGGGGGAGGAGCAGGAAGCATCAACTCCCATATGTGCCTTGACCATGGTTTCGAACCGGCGACCTCAGTGTTCCAGGTCAACGCTTTATCCCACTGCGCCACCACAGGTCAGGCTAAATACTGCCTTTTAAGGTTACAAAATACTGTATTTTTTTTCCCATCTTCACTAGTAATCAAATAAATGTGAACCTAAACAAGATACCAATTAAATATGTAATTTTTATTTATTAATTTTTGTTTTTATTTAAATTTTTTTCTTTCTTTCTTTTTTTTTCTTCTTGTATTTTTCTGAAGTTGGAAACAGGGAAGCAGTCCGACAGACTCCTGCATGTGCCCAACCGGGATCCACCCGGCACACCCACCAGGGGGCGAGCTCTGCCCATCTGGGGTGATGCTCTGTTGCAACCAGAGCCATTCTAGCGCCTGAGGCAGAGGCCACAGAGCCATCCTCAGCGCCCAGGCCAACTTTGCTCCAATAGAGCCTTGGCTGCAGGAGGGGAAGAGAGAGACAGAGAAGAAGGAGAGGGGGAGGGGTGGAGAAGCAGATGGGCGCTTCTCCTGTGTGCCCTGGCCGGGAATCAAACCCGGGACTCCTGCACTCCAGGCCGATGCTCTATCACTGAGCCAACTGGCCAGGGCCAAAATTCTTTCTTTTTTATTTATTAAATTTTAGATAGGAAGGGAGAGAGAAAGACAGAAATATTGATCTGTTCCTATAGGTGCCCTGACTGGGGATCGAACCCACAACCTTTGAATATCAAGACAATGTTCTAACCAACTTAGCGTTCTGGCCAGGGCTATTTTATTTTTTAATCTGTAATTTTTAAAAAGTTAAATCAAGGAATATTATAAATAACAATGTCCAATATCAGCAAGTTCAAACTGGTGACATAAATTGGTATAATTTTCTTGGAAATTTGACAGTAATTCTCAGAAATCCATAAAATATTGTCAATCCTATTGAACCTCAAGCTTAGTCCTAGGAAGTTGTTTAACAAGACATAAAAAAGAAAAAGTTGGCCCTGGCCGGTTGGCTCAGCGGTAGAGCGTCGGCCTAGCGTGCGGAGGACCCGGGTTCGATTCCCGGCCAGGGCACACAGGAGAAGCGCCCATTTGCTTCTCCACCCCTCCGCCGCACTTTCCTCTCTGTCTCTCTCTTCCCCTCCCGCAGCCGGGGCTCCATTGGAGCAGAGATGGCCTGGGCGCTGGGGATGGCTCTGTGGCCTCTGCCTCAGGCGCTAGAGTGGCTCTGGTCGCAACATGGTGACGCCCAGGATGGGCAAAGCATCGCCCCCTGGTGGGCAGAGCATCGCCCCTGGTGGGCGTGCCGGGTGGATCCGGGTCGGGCGCATGCGGGAGTCTGTCTGACTGTCTCTCCCTGTTTCCAGCTTCAGAAAAATGAAAAAAAAAAAAAAAAAGAAAAGAAAAAGTTATGCAACAAAATAAGCTACTGCAGAAAAATTTGAAAATGTAAATGTCACCCTGGCTGGACAGATAGATCAGTTGGTTAGAACTTGGGACCCACACACAAAGGTGGAGGTTCACTCTCCAGTCAGGGCACAGACAAGAACAGATCAATGTTTCTCTCTCCCTTTCTCTCTCTCTGAAATCAATAAATAAAACCTTTTTTTTTTTTTAAAGACAATTTAGCCTGACCAGGCAGTAATGCAATGGATAGAGCATCAGCCTAGGACACTGAGGACCCAGGTTCGAAGCCCCAAAGTCGCCAGAGTGAGTGTGGGCTCATCTGGCTTGAGCACAGGGTAACAGGTTTTTTAGTGCAGGGCTGCTGGCTTGAGTGCAAGATCATAGACAGGACCCCATAGTTGCTGGCTTGAACCCAAAGGTTGCTGGCTTGAGCTCAAGGTCACTTGCTTGAGCAAGGGGTCACTGGCTCGGCTGTAGACCCCCGGTCAAGGCACGTATGAGAATGTATGAGAAAGCAATCAATTAACAACTAAGGTGCTGCAACTATGAGTTGATGCTCTCTTTCTTGTGCACTGAAAAAAAAAGAAAAAATTTAAATGTTTAGGTAGAAGAATATCTAGATAAAGTACTACATAGCAACTTGGAAAAATATTAATATGTCATAATGAAAAAATCAGAAAACAAAACTATGTATACTATGGTTAAAACTATCTAAAACAATAATATGGACAACGAACCAGAAGCCTACAATCCTAACAAAGACTATTTTTTCAGATGGTGGTAAATTTCAAGGTAGAAGATAGTACTGGATTAGGAATAAAAAGACAGAATTCTACTTTGGGCTTCAGTATCGTAGCCCCAGGTAAATAATATATTCTCTGTCCTTCTACTGTGTCATTGGTAAAATAGGTATATTAGCCTATAACAACATTCTTAGGAGGATCAAATGAAAAAGGGTATCTCTGACAGTACTTGGTAAACTGATTTTAAAATATAAACTGGGCCAGGCTGCAGTGGATAGAGTGGATTATTTTTGTTTGTTTGTTTGTTTTTATTTATTAATTTTAGAGAGGTGAGGAGGAGAGACAGAGAGAGAGAAGGGGGAAGGAGCAGGAAGCATCAACTCCCATATGTGCCTTGACCAGGCAAACCCAGGGTTTTGAACTGGTGACCTCAGCATTCCAGGTTGTCACTTTATCCACTGTGCCACTACAGGTTGGGCTTAGAGTGTTGGCCTGGATGGCAGAGGTCGTCAGTTTGAAACCGTGAACTTGCCTGGTCAGGGTACACAGAAGAAGCAATCAATGAACAACTAAAGTGAAGCAACTATGAGTTGACACCTCTTGTTCCCCCCACCTCTCCCTCTATTGTCTCTGTAAAATCAATAAATAAAATCTTTAAACTGGGTATAAAAATAACTTTTAAAACAACTTATATTGTTCTCTTATCAAATGATCTTTCTTGATTTTGGGCTTTATGACTGACTGTAATATATTCTACATCAAAAGCTGATGAGGGCCCTGGCCGGTTGGCTCAGTGGTAGAGCGTCAGCCTGGTGTGAAGTCCCAGGTTCGATTCCCGGCCAGGGCACACAGGAGAAGCGCCCATCTGCTTCTCCACCCCTCCCCCTCTCCTTCCTCTCTGTCTCTCTCTTCCCCTCCCGCAGTCGAGGCTCCATTGGAGCAAGGATGGCCCGGGCGCTGGGGATGGCTCCTTGGCCTCTGCCCCAGGCACCAGAGTGACTCTGGTCGCAACAGAGCGACACCCCAGAGGGGCAGAGCATCGCCCCCTGGTGGGCGTGCTGGGTGGATCCCGGTCAGGCGCATGCTGGAGTCTGTCTGACTGTCTCTCCCCGTCTCTAGCTTCAGAAAAATACAAAAAAAAAAAAAAAAAGCTGATGAGCCTGGCCTGACTAGGCGGTGGCGCAGTGGATAAGAGCGTCGGACTAGGATGCGGAAGACCCAGGTTCGAGACCCCAAGGTCGCCAGCTTGAGCACGGGCTCATCCGGTTTGAGCAAAAAGCTCACTAGCTTGGACCCAAGGTCACTGACTTGAGCAAGGGGTTACTCGGTCTACTGAAGGCCCACGGTCAAGGCACATATGAGAAAGCAATCAATGAACAACTACGGTATCGCAATGAAAAACTGATTGATGCTTCTCATCTCTCCGTTCCTGTCTCTCTATCCCTCTCTCTGACTCTCTCTCTGTCCATGTAAAAAATAAAAAAAAAATAAAAAAAAAAAAGCTGATGATCATCTGTACCTCTGACTTGTTTTTCAGCCTTCACCTGCTTTACCTCTTTCAAAAGCCTGTCTTTCTATGTATAAATGATAACTCCCTTTGTTCTTCCACCATACCCACTATATGCCTCTGTCACAAAACTGAATACTTTTTGCTTATTTCTATGTCTGCTCATTTTACTTATTTCTTTAAAAAAATTTTTTAAAATTGATTTAGAGAGAGAAAGGGAGAGAAAGAGACAGAAATATCAATCTGTTCCTGTATGTACCCTGACCAGGGACCAAACCCACAACATTTGTGTACTGGGATGATGCTCTAACCAACCGAGCTATCCGGCCAGGGCATTTTACTTATTTATTGATATCAGAGAGGGGAGGGGGGAGAAAGGGAGATAGAGGAAGGAGAAGGGGAGAACAGGAAGTATCAATTCATTGTAGCTGCTTGCTTCTCTCATATCCCTTGACCGGGCAAACCCATGATTTCAAACCAGCAACGTCATCATTCCAGGTCGATCCTTTACACACTGCGCCACCACCAATCAGGCATTACTTATTTCTATGTCTGCTTTCTCTTGAATTCCTTGAAGGCCCTCAGTATTCAACACTATAGTTCAAAAATCAAGTTTGGAGACCAGCACAAAGTAAGTATTTGATAAAGAGTTAAATTTCCATGTGCTAATAATTAATTACCACAAATAATGGTGAATATATTAAAAAAAACTCAGTAATAATAATATAAAAGGACAAAAGCCAATTTGTTTTTTTGTTTTTTTTTAACGGAGACAGAGAAAGGGATAGACAGGGACAGACAGACAGGAATGGAGAGATGAGAAGCATCAATCATCAGTTTTTCCTTGCAACACCTTAATTGTTCATTGATTGCTTTCTCATATGTGCCTTGACTGCGGGCCTTCAGCAGACCAAGTAACCCCTTGCTCGAGCCAGTGACCTTGGGTCCAAGCTGGTGAGCTTTGCTCAAACCAGATGAGCCTGCGCTCAAGCTAGTGACCTTGGGGGTCTCGAATCTGGGTCCCCGGCATCCTAGTCCGACGCTCTATCCACTGCACCACCGCCTGGTCAGGCCAATTTGTTTCTTTTGCCACCTATATTACTGGGTTAATGGAGCACTCTAGCAGACATCCTAATTCTCCAAAAGATATAGGTGTACTGCAAGGCAGGCTTCTTTCTCTTTTCTTTTGTGCCTCCTCTGTTTCCCACCATTTCACCCAACCTGGGGCTGTGTATAAAGAAAAAGTAAAAAATGATACTACATGAACTGAAAGGAAGAAAAAGATAAAGGAGGGGAGTTGGGGCTGGGGGAAGAAAGAAGCAATGAAAGAAGCAAGCCAGTCCCAATAGTATTCAACAAAGAAATGGCAAGATTCAACCTGACCTGTGGTGGTGCAGTGGGTCAAGTGTTGACCTGGAATGCTGAGGTCACCAATTCGAAGCCCTGGGCTTGCACGGTCAAGGCACATACGACAAGCAATCAATGAACAACTAAAGTGAAGCAGTTATAAGTTGATACTACTTGTTCCCCACCCTCTGCTCTCTTTGTAAAATCAATAAATAAAATCTTTAACAAAAAAAAAAAAAAAAAAAAAGAAAGAAAGAAAAGAGAGATGGCAAGATTCAAGGATATTAGTATACCACCTAGGAAGAGAGATAATTATACATACCTGTCAGAGTATAGAGAAACTGCTCTTCTCCCTGTTCTATTTGGTTCTTTCTGTTGTCCAAAACCTTCTTAATTGTGTCCATTAGACCAAATGTATGTGCCACATTGTTGAGAACAGCAGCATCTATTCGAAACAAAAGATATTTCTGTCGAATCAAAACAGAAAGGTTTCACCAACTCCCTGTCGTGCTGTTTATAAAAATGGAACAATCTGAAAATGAAGGGACTACTCTCATTGAATTTTTTTTTTTTTTTTTAGTAAGAGAATGAGTGAGAGGGACAGACAGGAAGGAAGAGATATGAGAAGCATCAACTCTTTGTTGCGGCTCCTTAGTTGTTCATTGATTGCTTTCTCATATGTTTTTTGACCTGGGGGCTCTAGCAGAACAAATGACCCCTTGCTCAAGCCAGCAACCTTTTACTCAAGCCAGTAATCTTGGGCTTCAAGCCAGCAACCATGGGGTCATGTCTATCTCACACTCAAGCCGGTGAGCCCACACTCAAGCCAAATGAGCCTGCACTCAAGCCCGTGGCTGCACTCAAACTTGGGTCCTCAGCATACCAGGCCGACACTATCCACTACGCCACCACCTGGTCAGACTCTCATTGCATTTTTAAGCAATCTTAACAACAATTTATACCCTATTAAATTTAATTTTCTAAATAAAATTTAAAAAAAGATTTATCACATGCATAACTTATTTTGATTTAATTGTATCTATAGTAATATATTAAAATATATATTAATATATATGGGCCCTGGCCGGTTTGCTCAGTGGTAGAGCATCGGCCTGGTGTGCAGGAGTCCCGGGTTCGATTGCTGGCCAGGGCACACAGGAGAGGCGCCCATCTGCTTCTCCACCCCTCCCCCTCTCCTTCCTCTCTGTCTCTCTCTTCCCCTCCCGCAGCCAAGGATCCAGTGGAGCAAAGTTTGCCCGGGCACTGAGGATGACTCTGTGGCCTCTGCCTCAGGCGCTAGAATGGCTCTGATTTTGGCAGAGCGACGCCCCAAGATGGGCAGAGCATCGCCCCCTGGTGGTCATGCTGGGTGGATCTGGTCAGGCGCATGCGGGAGTCTGACTGCCTCCCTGCTTCCAGCTTTGGAAAAATACAAAATATATCTATATATATACATATATATATTAATATATATGAAAGAGAATTGAGAGAATTATTTTCTGGCACATTGATAAAGGCAAAAAATACCTCTAAAAAGATTATGGCAAGACCCGAGTTCAAAACCCAGTAACAAACTTGGGATAAGTAACTTAATTTCTATGAGCCTTAGTTTCCTAATCTGTAAAGTGGGGATAATAATACCTATATCTGCCTGACCAGGCGGTGGCGCAGTGGATAGAGCGTCACACTGGGATGCAGAGGACCCAGGTTTGAGACCCCGAGCTCGCCAGCTTGAGCACAGGCTCATCTGGCTTGAACAAAGCTCACCAGCTTGGACCTAAGGTCACTGGCTCCAGCAAGGGGTTCCTCGGTCTGCTGAAGGCCCGCGATCAAGGCACATATGAGAAAGCAGTCAATGAAGAACTAAGGTGTCGCAACGAAAAAAACTGATGATTAATGCCTGACCAGGCGGTGGTGCAGTGGATAGAGCATCAGACTGGGATGCAGAGGACACAGGTTCGAGACCCCGAGGTCGCCAGCTTGAGCACGAGCTCATCTGGTTTGAGCAAAAGCCCAACAGCTTAGACCCAAGGTTGCTGGCTCCAGCAAGGGGTTACTTGGTCTGCTGAAGGCCCGCGGTCAAGGCACATATGAGAAAGCAATCAATGAACAACTAAGGTGTTGCAACGCGCAATGAAAAACTAATGATTGATGCTTCTCATCTCTCTCCATTCCTGTCTGTCTGTCCCTGTCTATCCCTCTCTCTGACTCACTCTCTCTCTGTAAAAATAAATAAATAAATAAATATAAAAAACCAACAACTGATGATTAATGCTTCTCATCTCTCTCTGTCCCTATCTGTCCCTCTCTCTGACTCTCTCTCTGTCTCTGTAAAAAAAAACAAACACAAAAAACCTATACCTCAGTGTTTTTGTGAGGCTAACAGGCTCTTCCTATAGTTATTAGTGTTTAATAAGTGCTAGATATTGGTCCCGGGCAATTGGCTCAGTGGTAAAGCTTCGACCCAGTGTGTGGAAGTCTCAGGTTTGATTCCTAGTCAGGCACACAAAAGAGGCGACCACCTGCTTCTCCTTTCCTCCCCTCCCCTTCTCTCTCTCTCTTTCTTCCCCTTCCTCAGCCATGGCTTGATTGGTTCAAACACACTGGTCCCGGGCACTGAAGATGGCTCCCTGGAGCCTTGCCTTAGAAGCTAAAAATAGCTCAGTTGCAAGCATTGGCCCCAGATGGGTTGTTGGGTGGATCCCGGTCAGGGCACATGCAGGAAGGAGTCTATCTCTCCTCCTCTCACTTTAAATAAATAAATAAATAAAAAACCAAACAAACAAATACATAAATAAAATGAAATCCTAGATATTGCTAGGATTAATGCACTTACCTGTTACCTGGAAGGGAGACTGGATGAGCCGTTGCTGAACCCCCCTGAGTAGCTCCTCTATTTCCTTCTGTATATTGCATACAACTTCTTCCATCAGCCCTACATCAGCTATTCCTTTCCAGAACATCAAAGTGTCCTCTGGTACAAGAAGGATAGGACAGAAGGTAAACAAGGGATGCTACATATACTTAGGCACATTTCTATAAATGTGCTAAATTCAAAATTATTTCAATTCAAGAGGACTCCTTATTGGGCCATTTCTGGGAAAAGGGAAGAAGTTTTTGTAATACTAGCTTCCTCAAGTTGGTACCTAAATATTTGGCCTCTTTAGCAAACTAGGGACTTGGGATAATTGCCTTAATTTGTCACCCCCTCACTTTGTCGTGGCTCTGGCTACAACAGCTATGTTTCTCTAATAAATATATTTAATTAAATATTAATTAAGTATAACTTAACTTAAAATTAAATATTTAAATTTTAAAGTTAAATAATAAAACTGTTAAAGATAAAATAAATTTAAAAAATAAAATAAAGATATACTCACCCTAATCATATATTTAAAAGAACAAAGTAAAACAGTTGAATAGGTGGTGTTATAAGCTCCCTGGTGTCAGAGGCTATGTCTTTTAATGTACCTGTCTAGCATCTAGCATAGTGCCAACAAAAAATAGGCAACAATAAATATTTGTTAAATGAACAGAGGATAATGAGAAGCCTTTCCTGGTCCCCTCTAAGTAAATCATCATTATTCACCATTTTTCTACACCACTACCTAATTGTTTTTACTAACACCTTGCAGCTTGGTTTATCTAAGAAATGTACCAAAGTTGGAGGCAGTTTGACAGGCTGAAAAGCATGAACTACAGAGTCTAACTCAGCTGAATTCAGTTCTGATACTTATTGGTTGTGTGACTGTTATTAGGCAAGTTGCTGATCCTTTCTGAATCTCAGTTTCTCCATGTGTAAAATGTGACTTTGCAGGGCTGTTGCATGGATTAAAGTAAGAGGTTTGCAGCTATAATTAGTATTAATATGCATGATAAAAACCAGCAAAAGTAAGTAAGAGGCCTTCTGTGTCCATAGTTATAATGGTGATAAGGTCATAAAATCCTGCAAGATATCTGAGCTCCATAGAAAAGTACCTGAAATTTCCTCTGAATCTTTCTTCACTCCCTCCTCTGTGGCCATTGTGACAGCAGCAGTGAGAGCCGAGTTCCATTCCAGCCCTGCTTCTTCCATACTCTCTTCTGAGATGGCAATCTGTGTGATGCTACCTAAAAGCAGTTGATTAGAGGTGAGGCCAGTGAATTTTATGAAAAACTCATAGCTATTCTCCATCTCATACAGCCAAAGAGACCCTGTTATTTTGACATTCTAGCTTTTTACGCCTGCAGATCCCTATATTAAAAACTAGAACCCTAGGAAAGCCAGTATGAATATTGGATTTTCTAAAGAAAACCTGCCTTGCAAAAAAAAATGTTTTCTTATTACTATGAAAAGTAACTTAAGCCCTGGCTAGATAGCTCGGTTGGTTAGAGCGCTGGCTCCATAGGCAAAGGTTGTGGGTTCAATCTCTGGTCAGGGCACATACAGGAACAGATCAATGTTTCTTTCTCTCTCTCTCTCTCTCTCTCTCTCTCTCACCCTTCCTTTCTCTCTAAAATCAGTAATTTCAAAAAACTTAAAAAAGTATTTTTTAAGTAACATAAAACCACAAAAGAACAATCTTCTCTCTGGGTAAGTATGTTTCTAATTTTTTTTAATTTACTCATTTTAGAGATGGGGGAGAGAGAAAGGGGGAGGAGCAGGAAGCATCAACTCCCATATGTGCCTTGACCAGGAAAGCCAGAGGTTTCGAACCAACTATATCAGAGTTCCAAGTTGATGCTTTATCCACTGCACCACCACAGGTCAGGGTCAAGTATGTTTCTGAAAAAGACTAAAGGTAGTAAATAACTGCCAGGCTGCCTGACCCAGCCTTAGTGAGGATGAAAAGGACCTAAAATAATTTAAGAGAAAACTATGGTGCTTAGCCAAGAGCTCTGTTAAAAACAGGCCTGTTTGTTACTAACCATCTGAAGTTGCTATAACTTATTTAGCAGCCTATGTAAGCAAAAGAAAGAGAAATGAGACCCCAAAAAATCAGATCAGATGAGACCACAAATAGAAGATTCACAGAGGAAAAAAATTTTTGCTATTGATTGTGTATTAAGATATTACACAAAGAGCCTGACCATGGTGGTACAATGAATAGAGTGCTGACCTGGGGCACTGAGGTTCCAAGTTTGAAACCCCAAAGTCACGAGCTTGAGAACAGGGTCACCGGCTTGAGCATGGGATCATAGACATGACCCTATGGTCCCTGGTTGAGCCCAAAGGTTGCTGTCTTGAAGCCCAAGATCACTGGCTTGAGCAAGTAGTCACTGGCTCAGCTGGAGCCCCCACAAGGCATGTATAAAAAGCAATCAATGGACAACTAAGGTGCTGCAACTATGAGTTGATGTTTCTCATCTCTCTCCCTTCCTATTTCTCTCTTATTAAAAAAAAAACACAAAAATTTGCCTGACCAGGCGGTGGCGTAGTGGCTAGAGCATCAGACTGGGATGTGGAGGGCCCAGGATTGAGACCCCGAGGTCACCAGCTTGAGTGCGGGCTCATCTGGTTTGAGCAAAGCTCACCAGCTTGGACCCAAGGTCGCTGGCTTGAGCAAGGATTTACTCGTTCTGCTGAAGGCCCACGGTCAAGGCACATATGAGAAAGCAATCAATGAACAACTAAGGTGTCACAACGAAAAACTGATAATTGATGCTTCTCATCTCTCTCCATTCCTGTCTGTCTGTCCCTATCTCTCTCTCTCTCTCTGACTCTGTAAAGAAAAAATGAAAAAAAAAAATGTAAACCAAGAATTGAAAAAAAAAACTGATTCAGACATAAATAAAAACAAATGTGGACTCTACATGCTGGAAGATATCAATAACCAAGCAAAGAAGTAATATCAATATGAATAATCAATTAAGTAAAAGAGGTTTGGGAAAAATAAAAAGGAAATAAGTAATTTTCCAGCATTTTTTACTTTTCAAGTGAGAGATGAACAAAAATTCAAACTGCTAGATATTTTATACTTTCCTGAAAGGAACTTAGGTTCCAAAAGATGTAGCTTCTACTTACCCAGTTGTTTCTCACAGAATATTAGGACTGACCAAAAGAAACCTCAAGAGGCAGTTTTATTTTTGTTTTTAGAGAGAAGATTAGAGAGAAAGAGAAAAAGTATGTGTGGGGGGAGGGCAGTGGGAAGCATCAACTTGTAGTAGTTGTTTCTCACATGTGCCTTGACCAGTTAAGCAGGGGGTGTCGAACTGGCGACCTCAGCATTTCAGGTCAACACTTTATCCACTGCACCACCACAGGTCAGGCTCAAGAGGTAGTTTGAAAGCATAGTGCTTCCCTTATATCCTTTAGCATTCTTACAACTCTGTCAGGCATATCTGTAAGTCTTCTGGAATTAGTTAATGCATAGTCTACCTAAGAATCTTAGCTGCCCTAAGTTTCTAGCTGAACTAACTGAATCCTTAACAGTAGTCTCACACGGCTACCTCGTTCCTGGAAATGGGCAGGCAGTCCTAGTCCCAAACTCAACAATACTGAAATTAAGTATGTGCCCATCCTGTTTCATGTGTGAGGAAGCCTTAGCTTGGTTATCTGGAACCCATCCAGGCAGAGCTCCTTGATCCTTACAGCAGTTTCCAGAGTCCATCCCAGCAAAGGATAAATCGTCTTTGATACATCTCAGTTCAACAGCTGAAAACCCCATTCTAATCTACCGTTCTGTTTTGACCACTAGTAGAGTAAAGGATTTTCCAAACAATCTAATTTTATTTTTTTTGTTTTTGTTTTTGTTTTTTGTGACAGAGTCAGAGAGAGACAGAGAGAGGGACAGATAGGGACAGACAGACATGAAGGGAGAGAGATGAGAAGCATCAATTCTTCATTGCGGCACCTTAGTTGTTCATTGATTGCTTTCTCATATGTGCCTTGAAGGGGGAGGGATGGCTACAGCAGAGTGAGTGTCTCCTTGCTCAAGCCAGCGACCTTTGGGCAGAAGGTGGTGAGCCTTGCTCAAACCAGATAAGCCTGCGCTCAAGCTGGCAACCTTGGGTTTCAAACCTGGGTCCTCCCCATCCCAATCTGACACTCTATAGACTGTGCCACTGCCTGGTCAGGCCCAAACAATATAATTTCAGAGAAATACTAAGTAGCACCCAAGCAAGATCAGTAAACAAGCATTCTAATTACCAAACCATCTTTCTAATGTTTATCATGCATTGCAAGAAAGAAATAAGGAAGGGCTAGCCAATAGGAATCATTTGAAAGAAAACAAAGATCTATTTCAAAGCATAGAATCCCCATCTCCAAAAAAATAAGCATGGAGGCCCTGGCCGGTTGGCTCAGCGGTAGAGTGTTGGCCTGGCGTGCGGGGGACCTGGGTTCGATTCCCGGCCAGGGCACATAGGAGAAGCGCCCATTTGCTTCTCCACCCCCACCCCCTCCTTCCTCTCTGTCTCTCTCTTCCCCTCCCGTAGCCAAGGCTCCATTGGAGCAAAGATGGCCCGGGCGCTAGGGATGGCTCCTTGGCCTCTGCCCCAGGCGCTAGAGTGGCTCTGGTCGAGGCAGAGCGACGCCCCGGAGGGGCAGAGCATCGCCCCCTGGTGGGCAGAGCATCGCTCCTGGTTGGCGTGCCGGGTGGATCCCGGTCGGGCGCATGCGGGAGTCTGTCTGACTGTTCTCCCCGTTTCCAGCTTCCGAAAAACAAAAACAAAAACAAAAAAATAAATAAATAAAAATAAGCATGGAATCCCACCCAAGATTACCATCTCTTTTAGGGACATCAACACTCCTGAGAATTAAAATTAAGAAATACAAATAAAATTAAGAAATGAGGGGGAAAGTGCTACTTAAAAACACAGTAAAAATAAAAAGCCTTGGCCAAATCACTTAGTTGGTTAGAGCATCATCTCGAAGAACAGAGGTTGCTGGTTCAATCCCTGGTCAGGGTACACAAGGAACATCTGGTTCTGACTCTTTCCTGCTCTCTCCCTTCCTCTAAGATCAATAAAATAAGCATTAGAAAGAAAGAAAGAGAGAGAGAGAGAGAGAGAAAGAAAGAGAGAGAGAGAGAGAGAGAAAGAAAGAAAGAAAGAAAAAAAGAAAGAGAGAGAAAGAAAGAAAGAGGGGGTCTGACCTGTGGTGGCGCAGTGGATAAAGCATTGACCTGGAAAGCTGAGGTCACTGGTTCAAAACCCTGTGCTTGCCTGGTCAAGGCACATATGGGAGTTGATGCTTTTTGCTCCTCTCCTCCCCCTGTCTCTCTCTCTCTCTCTCTCTTTTCTCTAAAATGAATAAATAAAAAATGATTTAAAAAAAAAAAGAAAGAAAGAGGGGGAGGGAGGGAGGGAGGGGAGGGGAGGGGAGGGGAGGGGAAGGGAGGGGAGGGGAGGGGAGGGGAAGGGAGGGGAGGAGGAAGGGAAGGAGACACAATGGCTTTTCAGGTGGTTTCCTACCCCCTACCATCGGCCGAAGTGGGTGTCTGCACCACACTTGTCTGCTGTCCTGGTACTGGAGCTCTTGCACTGCTGATCAGAAGATCAAATTTGGTGCTTCTGCAGGTATTGGAGCAAACCTTGTCATGTTGGTAAAAATCAATCTGTCCAGAATCCATCATTTTCCTGCACAAAGGGAGACAAGAAGTACCAGTTCAGTCTGTACTTCATATAGAGGAAAATAACTCGGGACAAATAGAGACAAGCTTCTGAGTCTACACTGTAGATTAGTGAAACCTAATTGTATTAAAAGTCATTAGGTTGCAAAAATTCTAATTGGGACTATAAAACTTTCATTGGTCCTGCCCACATTTACAAGTATTCCTCATCCCTTCCTAGTCTACTCAAGAGTACTCTCCTTGCCTGACCAGGCGGCGGCACAGTGGATAGAGTTGGACTAGGACGCAGAGGACCCAGGTTCCAAACCCCAAAGTCACCAGCTTGAGCACAGGGTTGCTGGCTTGAGCAAGGGATTACTACTCTGCTCTCATTCCCCAGTCAAGGCACATATGAGAAAGAGAAAACAATCAATAAACAATTTAAGTGCCGCAACAAAGAATTGATGCATCTCATCCCTCTCCCTTTCTGTCTGTCTGTTCCTGACTCACTCTATCAAAAAAAAGAGTACTCTACTTTATGTCCCATTATCACTAGCTTTAAATATATACTCCTCACAATAGCTAATTAAGTTGCCCCAGAGAATCTCATTGAAACGAAACCTAAAAGTGGAAAACAGACTACCTCGCCTGACCAGGCAGTGGCGCAGTGGATAGACCGTCAGACTGGGATGTGGAGGACCCAGGTTCAAGACCTGGATGTCGCCCTGGCCGGTTGGCTCAGCGGTAGAGCGTCGGCCTGGCGTGCGGGGGACCCGGGTTCGATTCCCGGCCAGGGCACATAGGAGAGGCGCCCATTTGCTTCTCTACCCCCACCCCCTCCTTCCTCTCTGTCTCTCTCTTCCCCTCCCGCAGCCGGGGCTCCATTGGAGCAGAGATGGCCCGGGCGCTGGGGATGGCTTCTTGGCCTCTGCCCCAGGCGCTGGAGTGGCTCTGGTCGCGGCAGAGTGAAGCCCCGGAGGGCAGAGCATCGCCCCGTGGTGGGCATGCCAGGTGGATCCCGGTCGGGCGCATGCGGGAGACTGTCTGACTGTCTCTCCCCATTTCCAGCTTCAGAAAAAAAAAAAAAAAAAAAAAATTAAAAAAAAAAAAAAAAAAAGACCTGGATGTCGCCAGCTTGAGCACGGGCTCATCTGGTTTGAGCAAAAGCTCACCAGCTTGGACCCAAGGTCGCCGGCTTGAGCAAGGGGCTACTCGGTCTGCTGAAGGCCCATGGCACATATGAGAAAGCAATCAATGAACAACTATGGTGTCGCAATGCGCAACAAAAAACTAATGATTGATGCTTCTCATCTCTCTCCTTTCCTGTCTGTCTGTCCCTATCTATCCTTCTCTCTGACTCTCTCTCTATCTCTGTAAAGAAAAAAAAAAAGAGTACCTCATATCCCATCACAATTGAGGAATGCCACAATAGAATTAGAATTTTGTGATGAGATTCTGATATATTTTTTACCTAGATTAGCAAGATCTGTTGACACTTTTGGAAACATAAAACTTCAACATATTTCTTTCCATAAAAAAAATTGATAATAACTCTCCTATAAATACAAAGCAAAGCTGACTATACTAAATTCCCACTATAAAATGTTCTTATGCCTTGGCCAGATAGCTCAGTTGGTTGGTTAAAACTACTGTCCCAAACCACAGAGGTTGCCGGATTGATCACCAGTCAGGGCACATACAGGAACAGGTCAATGTTCCTGTCTCTCTCTCTCTCCCCCTCTCTCTCTCTCTCACTAAAATTAATAAACATTTTAAAGCAAATGTTCTTAGAACTGAATTCAAAAGACATTGTTATGATAGGCCATATACAAAACTATGCAGTATTTTAATTATAGTAAACATTCATATTGTTACTTGTCTTTCATTAAAGATTTTTTTGTATTTTTCTGAAGCTGGAAACGGGGAGAGACAGTCAGACAGACTCCCGCATGCGCCCGACAGGGATCCACCCGGCACGCCCACCAGGGGCGACGCTCTGCCCACCAGGGGGCGATGCTCTGTCCCTCAGGGGCGCCTCTCTGCCACAACCAGAGCCACTCTAGCGCCTGGGGCAGAGGCCAAGGAGCCATCCCCAGCGCCTGGGCCATCTTTGCTCCAATGGAGCCTTGGCTGCGGGAGGGGAAGAGAGAGACAGAGAGGAAGGGTGGGGGTGGAGAAGCAAATGGGCGCTTCTCCTATGTGCCCTGGCCGGGAATCGAACCCGGCTCGCCCGCACGCCAGGCCGACGCTCTACCGCTGAGCCAACCGGCCAGGGCCTCATTAAAGATTTTTTAGGGCTTGACGAGGTGGTAGCGCAGTGGATAGAGAGTTGGACTGGGATGCAGAGGACTCAGGTTTGAGACCCCGAGGTCGCCAGCTTGAGCATGGGTTCATCTGGTTTGAGGAAAGCTCACCAGCCTGGACGCAAGGTCGCTGACTCGAGCAAGGGGTTACTTGGTCTGCTGAAGGCCCGCGGTCAAGGCACATATGAGAAAGCAATCAATGAACAACTAAGGTGTCGCAAAAAAAACTAATGATAGATGCTTCTTATCTCTCTCCGTTCCTGTCTGTCTGTCCCTATCTATCCCTCTCTCTGACTCTCTCTCTCTGTCTTTGTAAAAATAAATAAATAAATAAATATTTAAAAATAAAATTAAAAAAAGGTTTTTTAGGTATTCTTGCTCCTTCTTTACATTTGGAAAAAGCTTGTTTTTTCTGGGCAAATAAAATGGACCAAGAATAACAAAAATGAAAGTTAGGCCCTGGACGGTTGGTTCAGTGGTAGAGCATTGGCCTGGTGTGCAGGAGTCCCGGGTTCGATTCCCGGCCAGGGCACACAGGAGAAGCGCCCATCTGCTTCCCACCCCTCCCCCTCTCCTTCCTCTCTGTCTCTCTCTTCCCCTCCCACAGCCAGGGCTCCATTGGAGCAAAGTTGGCCTGGTCGCTGGGGATGGCTCTATGGCCTCTGCCTCAGGCGCCAGAATGGCTCTGGTTGCAACAGAGCAATCCCCCACATGGGCAGAGCATCGTCCCATGGTGGGCATGCCGGGTGGATCCTGGTCGGGCGCATGCAGGAGTCTGTCTGACTGCCTCCCAGTTTCCAACTTCAGAAAAAATACAAAAAAAGAAGAAAGAAAGAAAGAAAATTAAAGGTATTCCTCCCGAATTTCATTCAATTACTGATTACTGCATATAAATTTTTTTTTTTTTTTGTATTTTTCTGAAGCTGGAAAAGGAGAGAGACAGACAGACTCTCGCATATGCTCGACCGGGATCCACCCGGCACGCCCACCAGGGGGCGATGCTCTGCCTCTCCAGGCGTCACTCTGTCGTGACCAGAGCCACTCTAGCGCCTGGAGCAGAGGCCAAGGAGCCATCCCCAGCGCCCGGGCCATCTTTGCTCCAATGGAGCCTCGGCTGCGGGAGGGGAAGAGAGAGACAGAGAAGAAGGAGAGGGGGAAGGGTGGAGAAGCAGATGGGCGCTTCTCCTGTGTGCCCTGGCCGGAAATCGAACCCGGGACTTCTGCACGCCAGGCCGACGCTCTACCACTGAGCCAACCGGCCAGGGCATAATTTTTTTTAATTATGGCTCTGACTATAAAATAATATGTGAAGAAAAATTAATATTTTTTGTTAAAAGTCTAGAAAACTATAAAAAAAAACAAAAAAAAACTTCCCTTAAAAAAAATATTCACCTGACCAGGCAGTGGCACAGTGGATAGAGTGTCGGACTGGGACACGGAGGACCCAGTTTCGAGACCCCGAGGTCGCCAGCTTGAGCGCGGGCTCATCTGGCTTGAGTAAAGCTCACCAGCTAGGACCCAAGGTCGCTGGCTCAAGCAAGGGGTTACTCGTCTGCTGAATTCCCACGGTCAAGGCACAAACAAGAAAGCGATCAATGAACAACTAAAGTGTCGCAACAAAAAACTGATGATTGATACTTCTCATCTCTCTCCCTTCCTGTCTGTCTGTCCCTATCTATCCCTCTCTCTGACTCTCTCTGTCTCTGAAAAAAAAAAAAGAAAGAAAAATCCCACCGGCCCTGGCCCATAATAGCTCAGTTGATTAGAGCTGTGTCCCGATATGCCAAGATTGCGGGTTTGATCCCCGGTCAGGGCACACACAAGAATCAACCAACTAATAATGCATAAATAAGTGGAGCAACAAATCAATGTTTCTCTCACTTACTCTCTAAAATCAATCAAAATTTTTTTTTAGATCTTATAACACAGAGATAACATCAACATCTTGGCATATTTTCTTCTACTAAATTGTGTGTGTGTGTTTCAACACAAGTCAACACACACAACATTTAACTGGTTTTATATATAGATGTGTGTGTGTATATATATATAAAAATATATATATTTGAGAGAGAGAGAGAAAAGGAAAGAAAGAGACATCTATTTGTTGTTCCACTTAGTTATGCATTCATTAGTTAATTTTTTTTTAACTTTTTAAGACTTGATTCATTTTAGAGAGGAGAGTGAGAGAAGGGTAGGAGCAGGAAGCATCAACTCCCACATGTGCCTTGACTGGGCAAGCCCAGAGCTTCAAACTGGTGACCTCAGGGTTCCAGGTCAACACTTGATCCACTGCGCCAGCACAGGTCAGGATCATTAGTTAATTTTTATATGTGCCCTGACTAGGTATCACACCTGCAACCTTGGCATATCAGGACAATTTTCTAACTAAGCTACCTAGCCAGGGCTGATTTTATATTTTGTTTTCTTTCTTACATTATATAATAAGTGTTTTTTATGTAAAAACTCTTTAGAAATACTTTAATGACTACATTCTATCCTATAGTATATACTCATATATATTAAATCAGCCATATTTACTGTAGATATACCTTTTTTCTTTTTAGATTTTTTTTGAAGACTTTATTCTTTTCTTTTTAAATTCATTTTAGAGAGAAGAGTGAGAGAGAGAGAGAGAGAGAGAGAGAGAGAGAGAAAGGGGGAAGGAGCATGAAACATCTACTTCCACATGTGCCTTGACCGGCCAAGCCCAAGGTTTCAAACCGGCGACCTCAGCTTTCCAGGTTGATACTTTATCCACTGCGCCACCACAGGCCAGGCTACCTTTTTTTTTGTTTTAAGCAAAGGAGAGAAAGAGAGAGACAGAGAGAGGAACAGACAGGAAGGAAGAGAGATGAAAAGCATCAACTTATAGTTGTGTCTCTTTAGTTGTTCATTGATTGCTTTCTCATATGTGCCTTGATGGGGTAAGGGGGCTTCCAGGGGAGCCAGTGACCCCTTGCTCAAGCCAGCAACCTTAGATTCAAACCAGCAACTTTGGCTTCAAGCCAGCAACCATGGGGTCATTTCTATGATCCCACACTCAAGCCAGGAACCCTGCACTCAAGCTGGTGAGTCGGCACTCAAGCCAGTGACTTCAGGGTTTCAAACCTGGGTCCTCAGTATCCCAGACTGATATTCTATCCACTGTGTCACTACCTGGTCAGGCAGATATACCATGACTGTACATAAAAGCAGACTAATTTTTTTTTCAGACTAATTTTTATAATAAATAATGTAGTAATGAACATATTTATGTTTGAATATCTACAAGCACTAAAGATTTTTCTTAAGATAGGCTTCTTAAAAAGAATTAAAGAAAAAGAGTGAGATGTTTTTGAGGCTTCTGAAACATGTTCTGTGTCGAACTTTTAATTCTTGACCACATTTAAAAGTTTTCTATCAATAGGTGAGTGCTCAAGGGATGAGCACTAATGTTAATCACTAATGTTAATTTTCAGAGGGGAAGAAATTACAATAGTAAACTTGCTGCATAAAGACAGAGAAGTAAGGATATTATACATTCTGAATTTTATTTCTGCGGTACAGTGATGGCAAGGATTGTGTTCACTGTGCATCACTGGCACTTTTTTTTTTTTTTTTAAAGATTTTTTTATTTAGCCTGACCAGGCGGTGGCACAGTGGAGAGAGCGTCGGACTGGGACACGGAGGACCCAGGTTTGAAATCCTGAGGTCGCCAGCTTGAGCGTGGGCTCATCTGGTTTGAGCAAGGCCCACCAGTGTGAGCCCAAGGTCACTGGCTTGAGCAAGGGGTCACTCAATTTGCTACAGCCCCCCGGTAAAGGCACATATGAAAAAGCAATCAATGAACAACTAAGGTGCCACAATGAAGAATTGATGTTTCTCTCGCCTGACCAGGCGGTGGCACAGTGGATAGAGCGTCAGACTGGGATGCGGAAGACCCAGGTTCGAGACCCCGAGGTCTCCAGCTTGAGCGTGGGCTCATCTGGTTTGAACAAAGCTCCGTCTGCTGAAGGCCCACGGTCAAGGCACATATGAGAAAGCAATCAATGAACAACTAACGTGTCGCAATGCACAACTAATGATTGATGCTTCTCATCTCTCCATTCCTGTCTGTCTGTCCTTGTCTATCCCTCACTCTGACTCTCTCTCTGTCTCTGTAAAAAAATAAAATTAAATTAAAAAAAAAAAAATGATGTTTCTCATCTCTCTCCCTTCCTGTCTGTCCCTCTCTCTGTCTCTGTCACACACAAAAAATAAATAAAATAAAAAAAGATTTTTTTATTTATTGACTTTAGAGAGAGGAGAGAGAGAGAAACAAAGGGGAGGGGGAAGAGTGGGAAGCATCAATTCGTAGTAGTTGCTTCTCATACGTGCCTTGAGCGGGCAAGCCCAGGGTTTCAAATCTGAAACCCCAGCAGGCCAGGTCAACGCTTCATCCACTGCACCAAAACAGGTCAGGCTCATTGGTACTTATTAACATCACCCTTCTACTTTTACCAGATTATCCCAGGATTTTTAGTCAACCTACATTTCTCTGTGGCTGTCATGCTTCCTCAGCACCAGACTTAGCTCTGCGTATGCTTGGTGATCTCGAGTCAGACTGTCATCTGCTCTTGAGTTTCTCTGCCGAGAGAGGATCCTACCCAACATCCTGACATCAGAAAAATTTGCCCTACATGCTGGGAAGAGTGAATTTGATTCATTCTTCTTTCTCTCAGAGTGTTTGGAAGAACAAGTTGAGGAAGATCAAATAAAACAGGCATTGCTTAAGCAAATCTTTCAGACAATAAAAATTTCAAATTACATTGAAAAGAATAAATTCTCTAGATTCTACCAAGATTAAGTGCTCCAAAGTCAGTTGAAAGGTATGTTCTTACTATTAGAGCTCACCTGAGCATGATTCCACCTAGACGAATGGCTCTCTTCCAGTCCTTCAGGGTGGACTTGCCAGCCAGATGAACAAAATGCTTGGGGCTGATCAATTGATCATTGAACTAAAGTAGAAAGAAAAGTCCAAAACAATCCAATGTCAACTTAGGCAGTCCAGAGGCATACAAAGAGATATCTCTATTTGTTATGTAAAAAACATACCCAGATGACATCTTAAGTCATAGCTTTGCATTATCCTGCCTCCTGCCCTATTGTGCTGGAGAAGATGGTTGTTCTCTGAGCACAGTGCCCTATCCTGGTACAAAGCTACAGATGACACGGGGAGAATCAGAGATTAATATACTAATTAGCATTTAAATCCATTTATGCCTTGAATCAGGTGGTTGAATCCAATGTTACAAAGACTATTTAAATAAACTGAAGTAATCTATTCAGCCCTAATCATAAGATTCATAGTGTAGCAGAAAGAATAAGTATGGTAGGAACCAAACAGCACTGCAGAGTGTCAAAACTATACAATCCTTAATGAATCTAGGATGATGCCACTGATGCTGACTACTATCTATGGGCATAGCTGTGGTTACCAATGGGGACAGAACAAGCAAGGATTTCCACATAGTGCTCTCATGATTATTTATTTTTATTCAGTAATAATTTTCAATAAATTCCACCATAATGCACACCAATGTAAGGCACTTTACATCTATTATCTCAATTCACCTAGCAACCTTACAGTATATATATATATGTATTCATATTTAATTATTCATATTTTAATATATAATGTTCTGAAATATTAAATAACTTGCTCAGGGTCTCCCAGCTAATTAGTAATAGAGATGGGACTCCATTCATTCATTCATTCATCCATTCAACAAATATCTTTTCTTTTTTTTAAGTGAGGGGGTGCAGGGACAGACAGACAGGGAGAGAAATGAAAAGCATCAACTCATAATTGAGGCACCTTAGTTGTTCATTGATTGCTTCTCATATGTGCCTTCACCGGGGGCTCCAACAGAGCCAGTGACCCCTTGCTCAAGCCAGCAACCTTGGGCTTCAAGCCAGTGATCATGGGGTCATTTCTATGATACCACGCTCAAGCAGTGACCGCACTCAAGCCAGTGACCTCGGGGTTTCAAACCTGGGTCCTCAGCGTCCCAGGCCAACACTCTATCCACTGCACCACCACCTGATCAGACATATCCAGATAAATTTCAATCCAGTTATTTTTTCTACTATGATGCAATGGGACTACAGTCACAAAATTAGAAATATTGGCATGGTGGAAGAGAGAGAAGAGGCACTGAAACCATGCCTTTTGAAAACAAGGAGCCCCAAAATAGATTCCAGTGAAGAGAAAAGACAATTACCTTGACACACTTCACATTTATTCCTGGACATACAAACTTCTTCCAAAGAAGAATGGCTTTGCTCTCCCCACAAGTTATGGGATAAGCAATTTCCATATCTTCATTTGCTTCTATGGTACTTGCATCTAAAAATGGAAAAACATACCAGTTATTTATCAAATACTCTTCTCCAAAGCTTAATTCAAAATCTTTAGTCTCCAAAAAAAAAAAAAAAAAAAAATCTTTAGTCTCCTGGTTCCTCTCAGGGGCTAACAGTTTTATACTGGCTGGCACTGTTTAGAAATGTTCTGGAAAAAGTTAGGTATAATAGCTCTCTTACTTAGCTCCCACTATACACCAGACACTGTGCTATATGCTTTGATGTGCTTAATCTTATTTAGTTCTTGCAACAATCCTGAAAAGCAGTGATTGCTTTCTGTTTTACATGACTGTATGTGGGCCTCTGAAAGGTAAAGTGACTTTCCCTAGGACACACAGCTAAGAAGTGAGAAAGTAGGTTTCAAATTCATGTTTGTCTAATTTCAAAGTTTCTTTCCACTGACTTGTTTTGCTCACTAGTCTTCATCAGCAACTTCCCTAATAACAAGAATCAACTTTAAGCCCTGGCCAGTTGGCTCAGCAGTAGAGCGTCGGCCTGGCGTGCGGGAGACCCGGGATCGATTCCCGGCCAGGGCACACAGGAGAAGCGCCCATTTGCTTCTCCACCCCCCCTTCCTTCCTCTCTGTCTCTCTCTTCCCCTCTGGTAGCCAAGGCTCCATTGGAGCAAAGATGGCCCGGGAGCTGGGGATGGCTCCTTGGCCTCTGCCCCAAGCGCTAGAGTGGCTCTGGTCTCGGCAGAGTGACGCCCCGGAGGGGCAGAGCATCGCCCCCTGGTGGGCATAGCGCCGCCCCTGGTGGGCGTGCCGGGTGGATCCTGGTCGGGCGTATGCAGGAGTCTGTCTGTCTCTCCCCGTTTCCAGCTTCAGGAAAAAAAAAAAAAAAGAATCAACTTTAAGGCTCCAATTTCTTTGTGAGATTTTTTTTTCCCCCCCGGAAGTTGGAAACGGGGAGGCAGTCAGACAGACTCCCACAAGCGCCCGACCGGGATCCACCCGGCACACCCACCAGGGGGCGAGGCATCGTTCTGCCTCAAGCAGAGCCATTCTAGCGCCTGAAGCAGAGGCCACAGAGCCATCCTCAGTGCCCAGGCCAACTTTGCTCCAATGGAGCCTTGGCTGCGGGAGGGGAAGAGAGAGACAGAGAGGAAGGAGAGGGGGAGGGGTGGAGAAGCAGATGGGCGCTTCTCCTGTGTGCCCTGGCTGGGAATCGAACCTGGGACTCCCGCATGCCAGGCTGACGCTCTACCACTGAGCCAACCGGCCAGGGCCTCTTTGTGAGATTTTTATAGATGAAAAATCTTTTCAGTAACCCTAGCAAATTGATATTAAACAATCCACTGACAGCCCTGGCACCTTAAGCAGTGGTGTCTCTAGATGTGCCACCATCAAATTAATGGCTGCAGCACTGAAAAGCACACTGGATGGGGTAAAAAAGGCACAAAGGCAAAAAATTTCAACTAAGGATGCTAAGGTCAAGGGTACTAGAATAACAAAAAGACTTACCAATCCCTTCTTCAATTTTGTGTATTGTGTGGGTTTCTACTGCCACAACTGCCGTGTTGTTCTCGGACCCAGCTTCATAAATCCTGTTGTAAAAGTGTCCATCGATAAACAAACTACATAAATCATGAAAAAATTAATATTCACAGCATGGGGGTTAAGAAATTTCTTTTAATCTATCTCAAAAGGAATAAAATAAATATACTTTACAAATGTATGTTAGTGCTTTCACTAGTTCCTTGTTGTTTTTAAATTCTAAGCTGCCCATTATTGCTTAGTAGTTAGTACCATGGAAACAAATTAACAACTCTCCTTATCTCAAAACGAAGTTTCCCTTGCTAAGGTTTTTTTTATTTTTATTTTTATTTTTATTGATTGATTTAGAGAGAGAGGAAGGGAGAGGGAGAGAAACATCAATTTGTTGTTCCACTTATTTATGCATTCATTGTATCTTGATTCTTATATGTGCCCTGACTGGGGAGATTGAACCCACAACCTTGGTATATCAGGACGATGCTCTAACCAAATGAACTATCTGGCAAGGGCCTCTTGCTATGGTATTTATACCAGACTTTTCCCTTCATAACTTTAAAAGCTTATGACATAAAGTGTTGCTTCAAGTATAAGATTAAGTCATATTATAGAATTATCCTAACAAGACTAAAAATAATACTACTGGACAGTTGAAGACAGTAAGCAACTGTTGACCATAGAAATTGATGACCCTTGTTGGAATCTAGGCACTGAAGCATTTTAAAGTACCTTAGTATTTCTTCTTTTAAGTGAGAGAAGAGGAGGCAGAGAAATAGACTCCTGCATGTGCCCCGGCTAACCGAGATTCACCCAGCAAAGCCCCTACCAGGCAATGGTATGCCCATCTGGGGCTGCTGCTCCACTGCTTAGCAACCAAGCTATTATTTTAGCACCTGAGGTAGAGGACAAGGAGCCATCCTTAGCACCTGGGGCTGACTCACTCAAACCAATCAAGCCATGGCTGCATGAGAGGAAGAGAGAAGAGAGAGAGAAGAGAGAGGGAGAGGGGTGGAGAAGCAGATGGTTGCTTCTCTTGTATGCCCTGACTGGGAATCGAACCTAGGACATCCACACACCAGGCCGACACTACCCCTGAACCAACTGGCCAGGCCTATACTTTAGCATTTTTTTAGGCACCATAACCAAATTATTGACTTGAGCAGAGCCTAGTAAAAAAGTAAGAGAGCCTGACCAGGCAGTGGTACAGTGGATAGAGCACTGACCTGGGACGCTGAGGACCCAGGTTCGAAACCCCAAGGTTGCAGGTTTGAGCACAAGCTCACCAGCTTGAGCGCGGGGTTACCAGCTTCAGCGTGGGATCACAGACATGACCCCATGGTCCCTGGCTTGAGCCCAAAGGTCACTGGCTTGAAACCCAGGGTCACTGGCTTGAGCCCAAGATAGCTGGCTTAAGTAAGGGGTCACTGGTTCAGCTGGAGCCCCACAGTCAAGGCACATATTAGAAAGCAATCAATGAACAACTAAAATGCAGCAATAAGTTGATGCTTCTCATCTCTTTCCCTTCCTGTCGGTCGCTGTCTGTCTGTCTGTCTCTCTCTTTGATTTGTTTAAAAAGAGAGAAAGACTATCCCAAAGTAACTAGGAGTAACTCGAGATAACATTAGGGAAGTGTTTTTATAAAATCCTCTACCCTCATGCTTGCTTTGGTAGCACATATACTAAAATTAGAATGAAGATTAGTCCCTGCACAAGGATGACACACAAATTCATGATGTGTTCCACATTTAAAAAAATTTTTTTTAATTAAAAAATAAGATATTTCTACCCTCTAAAAAATAGACTCAGATAACCTAACATGACACAGTGATGTCCTTTTTTAATTTCTTTCTTCTTTTTGGCCATGGCTGGTTGGCTCAGCGGAAGAGTGTCAGACCAGCATATGGATGGATTAGATTCCTGGTCAGGGTACACAAAAGAAGCAACCATCTGCTTCTGGCTCCTTCTCTCTTTCCCTTTTTCCCCCTTCCCCTCCCACAGCCAGTGACTCAATGGGTTAGAGCAGGGGTCCCCAAACTATGGCCCGCGGGCCGCATGCAGCCCCCTGAGGCCATTTATCCTGCCCCGCCGCACTTCCGGAAGGGGCACCTCTTTCATTGGTGGTCAGTGAGAGGAGCATAGTTCCCATTGAAATACTGGTCAGTTTGTTGATTTAAATTTACTTGTTCTTTATTTTAAATATTGTATTTGTTCCCATTTTTTTTTTTTTTACTTTAAAATAAGGTATGTGCAGTGTGCATAGGGATTTGTTCACAGTTTTTTTTTATAGTCCGGCCCTCCAACAGTCTGAGGGACAGTGAACTGGCCCCTTGTGAAAAAAGTTTGGGGACCCCTGGGTTAGAGTGTTGGCCTCAGGCACTGAGGATAGCTTGGTTAATTTGGGCATTGGCCCCAGGCAGGGGTTTATCTCACTATCTTCTCTCCTCTCACTTAAAAAAAAAAAAGTTAATAACCATTCCTTCTTTCTGTTTTTAAAGAAAGTATATGCTGAACAAGTCATTTGTGTTGAAAATTTCCCAGAATTAAAAGCCTACTAGATATCTTAGTGTCTATGTTTTAAAAAAAGGTAAATGTGGCCCTGGCCGGTTGGCTCAGTGGTAGAGCGTCGGCCTGGCGTTCAGAAGTCCTGGGTTCAATTCCCGGCCAGGGCACACAGGAGAGGCGCCCATCTGCTTCTCCACCCCTCCCCCTCTCCTTCCTCTCTGTCTCTCTCTTCCCCTCCCGCAGCCGAGGCTCCACTGGAGCAAGGATGGCCTGGGTGCTGGGGATGGCTCCTCGGCCTCTGCCCCAGGCGCTAGAGTGGCTCTGGTTGCAACAGAGTGATGCCCCGGAGGGGCAGAGCGTCGCCCCCTGGTGGGCGTGCCGGGTGCATCCCGGTCGGGCGCATGCGGGAGTCTGACTGACTGTCTCTCCCCGTTTCCGGCCTCAGAAAAATACAGGGGGAAAAAAAAAAAGGTAAATGTAGGCATATTTTTAAGCCAATCTACTGTTATTTTGAAAGAATCATCTTAAACAATGTGCTAGGTTCTATGTATTTCTATAGGGAGATTGTTACCAGATACTCTATTTTTGCTGCGTTAATGTATTCCTGAAAATGTTTGTAATGAATACTTGAAAAAGTACAAAATATCATACATGTAAAAGCTAAAAAGACATATTAAGTCCTGTATGTTGAAATATAAAAATATATAGCCTGACCAGGCGGTGGCGCAGTAAATAAAGCATCAGTCTGGGATGCCGAGGACACAGGTTCGAGACCCCGAGGTCGCCAGCTTGAGCACGGGCTCATCTGGTTTGAGCAAAGCTCACCTGCTTGGACCCAAGGTCGCTGGCTCAAGCAAGGGGTTACTTGATCTGCTGTAGCCCCACGGTCAAGGCACATATGAGAAAGCAATCAATGAACTAAGGTGTCGCAATGAAAAACTGATGATTGATGCTTCTCATCTCTCTCTGTTCCTGTCTGTCTGTCCCTACCTATCCCTCTCTCTGACTCTCTATCTCAGTAAAAAAAAAAAAAAAAAAAATTATATAAAATTTGTAATTATTTCTTCCCTTTTGGATATAATCTTTACCAATAGAGTCCCAGAGATTCATATACATTTTTTTATTGTTTGTTTTCTTCACATTTGAACCTGAAGCCAATTAGGTTAAGTGTAACTGAGGCTGATGGCTGATACCTGATGACATCTTTATCTCAAGTGTATTAAAATTATGAGACCTTTTTGGTTTTTTTGGGTTTTTTTTACAGAGACAGAGAGTGAGTCAGAGAGAGGGATAGACAGGGACAGACAGACAGAAACAGAGAGATGAGAAGTATCAATCATTAGTTTTTCATTGTGCGTTGTAACACCTTAGTTGTTCATTGATTGCTTTCTTATATGTGCCTTGACCGCGGGCCTTCAGCAGACCGAGTAACCCCCTGCTGGAGCCAGCGACCTTGGGTCCAAGCTGATGGGCTTTTTGCTCAACCCAGATGAGCCCGCGCTCAAGCTGGTGACCTTGGGGTCTCGAACCTGAGTCCTCTGCATCCCAGTCTGACACTCTCTCCACTGTGCCACCGCCTGGTCAGGCTTTTTTTTTTTTTTTTTTTTACAGAGACAGAGAGTGAGTCAGAGAGAGGGATAGACAGACAGGAACCGAGAGAGATGAGAAGCATAAATCATCAGTTTTTCCTTGCGACACCTTAGTTGTTCATTGATTGCTTTCTCATATGTGCCTTGACTGGGGGGCTACAGAAGAATGAGTGATCCCTTGCTCAAGCCAGCAACCTTGGGCTCAAGCCAGCAACCTTTGGGCTTAAGCCAGCAATCATGGGGTCATGTCTATAATCCCATGCTCAAACCAGCGACCCTGCACTCAAGCTGGTGAGCCCACACTCAAGCCAGATGAGCCCGTGCTCAAGCTGGCAACCTTGGGGTTTCGAACCTGGGTCCTCGCATTCCAGTCTGACGATCTATCCACTGCTCTACCGCCTGGTCAGGCTTGTCTTTTCCTTAAATGAGAAGCAGGGAGGCAGAGAGACAGACAGACAGACTCCAGCATGTGCCCCACCAGGATTCACCAGGCAAGCCCACTAGGGGGCGATGCTCTGCCCCATCTTGTGCCATGACTCCACTGCAACCTGAGCCACTTTAGTGCCTGAGGCAAGGCTACTGTGCCATCCTCAGTGCCACGGGCCAACTCACTGCAGTGGAGCCTTGGCTGTGGGTAGGGAAAAGAGAGAGAGAGAAGGGAGAAAGAGAAGGGTGGAGAAGCAGATGGTCACTTCTCCTGTGTGCTCTGACCAAGAATCAAACCCAAGACATCCACACACCAGGCCGATGCTCTACCACTGAGCCAATCGGCCAGGGCGAGACCTGTACTTCTTATCACTAGCATCAGTGTTTTCCCTACTCGTTTTTATAAAATGAGGCTAAAGTGCATTCACATATTTAAATAATTAAAAAACACAGTTAGCGAAGTCAACTGAGCATCAACTGGCAGGCATCTCACAATGTGGTACCTCAAAATTTTTATTCATAAGCTCATGTACTAAATTCAGTGTAAACAGTGGATTTGGAAGTCAATGTTAAACAATGATATCTATTTCATATCAAGCAATGAATGGTTTTCAGAAAAGGCGGTATCATTTGGAAAATGAGAGGCAAAGAAAAACAAATGGAACTAAATCTTCAAAAGAATTAAGTCTCTAAGCAGCTGAGAAGCTTTTTCTGTCTTTACTAGGAATAAGACAAGTGATAACTGGAGCAGTTTGAAAAGATAGAAGAAATGATGGCTCCATGAGAAAAATAAAGCTGGCAACAACTAAAAAACATAATCTTTAAAGTTGTTCTTCATGTACCAAAGGGTAACAACTACAAGTACGCATATGTGCAACAAATGAAATTCCCAAACAAGTGATTATGAATAAGCATGCATAATCTGTTGGTGTTAACAAAAATTTAAATCACTCTATCCACTCTATGTCATAAATTATTTATGTCAGCTTTCCCTAATAGACCTTAGAATATGTCCTCATGCTTAATGATATCCAGAAATGTCAGTAAACTATGGTTATATTTTTGAAACTAAAAAGTCCTTATCTTACAGTTACATACTAATGTCTGGGATTTGCTTCAGAAAAATTCAGGCCCTAGCCAGATAGGTCAGCTAGTTAGAGAATCATCCCATTGCACTAGAGGTTGCCATTTCGATCCCTGCTCAGGGAACATACAGGAACAGACTGATGTTTATCTCTCTCTCTTCTCTCTAAAATCTGTAACAAAAAAATTTTTTTTTAATTCAGGAGTAAGAGGATGTAGAGACGAAATAAGACTGGCCATGTATTGATAATTGTTCAAGTTGGGTGACAGGTATTTAGATGGGGGTTCATTAGAGTATTTTCTTTATTTTTGTGTAAATTTGAAATTTTCTATACTAAAATTTATTTTTTTTTTGGATTTTCTGAAGTTGGAAACGGGGAGGCAGTCAGACTCCCGCATGCACCAGATCGGGATCCGACCGGGATCCACCCGGCACGCCCACCAGGGGGCGATGCTCTGCCCATCTGGGGTGTCGCTCTGTTGCGACCAGAGCCATTCTAGTGCCTGAGGCAGAGGCCATGGAGCCATCCCCAGCGCCCGGGCAAACTTTGCTCCAATGGAGCCTTGGCTGCAGGAGGGGAAGAGAGAGACAGAGAGAAAGGAGAGGGGGAGGGGTGGAGAAGCAGATGGGTGCTTCTCCTGTGTGCTTGGCTGGGAATCGAACCCGGGATTCCTGCACGCCAGGCCGACGCTCTACCACTGAGCCAACTGGCCAGGGCTATCCTAAAATATTTTTTAAATTACCAAGAGGATGATTGTCTTTCTCCAGAAGTGTTTAAGGCAAGGTACATTATTTAGTAGACCGGGATTGGTTGTATGTTTGCCCAAGAACACTTCTAACCAGATAAACTCTTTCATAGCCTGACCAGGCAGTGGCAGAGTGAATAGAGCGTCGGACTGGGATGCGGAAGGATCCAGGTTCGAGACCCCAAGGCTGCCAGCTTGAGTGCGGGCTCATCTGGTTTGAGCAAAAGCTCACCAGCTTGGACCCAAGGTCGCTGGCTCAAGCAAGGGGTTGCTCAGTCTGCTTAAGGCCCGTGGTCAAGGCACATATGAGAAAGCAATCAATGAACAACTAAGGTGTCGCAATGTGCAACAAAAAACTAATGATTGATGCTTCTCATCTCTCCGTTCCTGTCTGTCTGTCCCTGTCTATCCCTCTCTCTGACTCTCTGTCTTTGTAAAAAAAAAACCAAGAAAAAAAAACCTTAAAAAAAGACTCAGATTCCCGAAGATAAAATAATTACCCCTCCTTTCTCTCTGTAGATGCAATTCATTTTTTGGGGGGGTTTTTTGTTGTTGTTTTTTTGTGTGACAGAGACAGAGAGGACAGACAGGAAGGGAGAGAGATGAGAAGCATCAAGTTTTTGTTGAGGAACCTTAGTTATTCATTGATTGCTTCTTATATGTGCCTTGATGGGGGGCTCCAGCAGAGTGAGTGACCCCTTGCTCAAGCCAGTGACTTTGGGTTCAAGTCAGTGATCTTTGGCCTCAAGCTAGCGATCATGTGATCATGTCTATGATTCCACACTCAAGCCAGCAACCCTGTGCTCAAGCTGGCGACCTCAGAGTTTCAAACCCAGGTCCTCTGTGTCCCAGTCTGACGTTCTATTCACTGTGTCACTGCCTGGTCAGGTTGTAGACGCAATTCTTTTTTTTTTTTTTTTTACAGAGACAGAGAGAGTCAGAGAGAGGGATAGATAGGTAGTACAGACAGACAGGAACAGAGAGATGAGGAGCATCAATCATTAGTTTTTCGTTGCGCATTGCAACACCTTAATTGTTCATCAACTGCCCTCCCATAAGTGCCTTGACCGCAGGCCTTCAGCAGACTGAGTAACCCCTTGCTGGAGCCAGCGACCTTGGGCTCAAGCTGGTGAGCTTTTGCTCAAACAAGATGAGCCCGTGCTCAAGCTGGCGACCTCAGGGTCTCGAACCTGGGTCTTCTGCATCCCAGTCCGACGCTCTATCCACTGTGCCACCGCCCAGTCAGGGCAGACGCAATTCTTTTTTTTTCTTTTTTTTTTTAAATTTTATTTTATTTTATTTTTTTTTAGAGAGGAGAGAGACAGAGGAGAGAGAGACAGAGAGAGAGAAGGGGGGAGGAGCTGGAAGCATCAACTCCCATATGTGCCTTGACCAGGCAGGCCCAGGGTTTCGAACCGGCGACCTCAGCATTTCCAGGTCGACGCTTTATCCACTGCGCCACCAGAGGTCAGGCCAGACGCAATTCTTATATAACCTTTAAGACCATGGGCCATTTATTTATTTATTTATTTTTAATTTTAAAATTTTTTAAAGATTTTTTTAAAATTTATTCACTTTTGAGAGGAGAGAGTGAGAGAAAAAAACAGAGAGAGAGAGAGAGATGGAGAAAGGTGTGTGAGGGAGGAGTAGCAGGAAGCATCAGCTCCCATATGTGCCTTGACTGGGCAAGCCCAGGGTTTCAAACCAGCAACTTCAGAGTTCCAGGCTGATGCTTTATCTACTGCACCACTACAAGTAAAGCAAGACCATGGACCATTTAAAAAAAATTTTTTTTTACTGATATTTAGAGAGTGAGGAGGAGGAGGAAGAAGGAAGGGAAAGGTGGAAAGAGAGAGAGAGAGAGAAACATCAATTAGTTGTTCCACTTACTTATACATTCATTAGTTGATTCTTATATGTGCCCTGACCAGGGATTGAACTCACAATCTTGGCACATCAGGACAGGGCTATTTTTTTTTTTTTCATTTTTTGGAAGTTGGAAATGGGGAGGCAGTCAGACTCCCGCATGCGCCTGAAAGGGATCCACCCGGCATGCCCACCAGGGGGTGATGCTCTGCCCATCTGGGGCGTTGCTCTGTTGCATCCAGAGCCATTCTAGCGCCTGAGGCAGAGGCCACAGAGCCATCCTCAGCGCCTGGGCCATCTTTGCTCCAATGGAGCCTTGGCTGCGGGAGGGGAAGAAAGAGACAGAGAGGAAGGAGGGGGGGAGAGGGGGAGAAGCAGATGGGCACTTCTCCTGTGTGCCCTGGCCAGGAATCAAACCCGGGACTCCTGCACGCCAGGCCGACACTCTACCGCTGAGGTCAGGGCTATTTTTGAAAACTTGTGTTTTCTTTCAAATTCATAGTGGTCCCCTGAATTGAAGGTAGGTACTTCCTAACCATGCCATTCAGCACTTCTTAGATTTTGCCAAATAAGTGACTTCTTTATGTGTGTGTGTGTATTTTGGTTTTTTTTTACAGAGACAGAGAGAGAGTCAGAGAGAGGGATAGATAGGGACAGACAGACAGGAAAGGAGAGAGATGAGAAGCATCAAATCATTTGTTTTTCGTTGCGACACCTTAGTTGTTCATTGATTGCTTTCTCATATGTGCCTTGGTCGTGGGGCTACAGCAGAGCGAGTAACCCCTTGCTTGAGCCAGCGACCTTGGGTCCAAGCTGGTGAGCTTTGCTCAAACCAGATGAGCCCGTGATCAAGCTCGCAACCTTGGGGTCTCAAACCTGAGTCCTCCACATCCCAGTCTGACGCTCTATCCACTGTGCCACCTCCTGGTCAGGCAATTTTGTATACATATGTACATGTATGTATATATACACACATACGTATATACACACATACATATTTTCAGTGTGCACAGTTAGTGTGCAAGCTCTGTTATAATGGAAACCATGTATTTATTATATTTATTTTTTTATTTATTTTTTTATTTTCTTTCTTCTTCTTCTGCTTTTTTTATGTGAGAAGAGGGGAAATATTGAGGCAGACTCCTACATCTGCCCTGACTGGGATCCACCTGGTAACCCCATCTTGGGTTGATGCTCAAATACAAAGCTATTTTTAGTGCCTGAGGCTGAGGCACTCCAAAGGAGCTATCCTCAGCACCTGGAGCTGTGCTCGAACCAACTGAGCCACTGGCTGAAGGAGGGGAAGAGGGAGAGAAGGGGGAAAAGGAGTGGGGGGTGAAGCAGATGGTCACTTCTCCTTTGTGCCCTGACCAGGGATCAAACCCAGGACATCCATGTGCCGGCCCAATGCTCTATCCACTGAGCAACCAGCCAGGGCCTATTATATTTCTTCTGATACTTTTATAATACATTGTATTATATAGTTTGTATATATTTCTTGATAGACTAACCTTGATAATTTGTAGGAATACTTTTATAGCTGCCTTGCCTAATCACCACTGACTCTAATTATATATTTTTTCCTAATGTTTATTTTATTGATTTTAAAGAGGAAGGGAGAAAGTGAGAGACAGAAACATCTGTTCCTATATGTGCCCTGACCCGGGATTGAACCAGGAACCTCTGAGCTTCAGGATGATGCTCTAACCAACCGAGTTATCCAGCCAGGGCTAACTACACTGTCTTTTGGTCAACATGTATCAAGGCCCTGTGCTAAACAGTATGGACAAATAAGATGAAAGAGTCATATAACTTACCCTCAAGAAGCTCACAGTGGAAAAGAGGGGAAGAGACAAAGGAACAGCTATTTGTTGTAAAAAGTATTGAAATGACAAACATAGCACTCAATACATTTTATTATAGAGATGAAAACTTCTCAATTAATGTTGAATGTTCCATGTGCTAAGCAACCATAAAGTTATAATTTCCCCACTCTTCATACCTCCCAAACTTTTCAGAACATCCAAATCGTTATCCACTTACCCTTGTTGCACAGGCTGTAACTGCAAGATCACTTGGGTTTTAGTGTCTTCAGGGTTCTCCCCTTCATTTCCTTCAGTGGGTACCACAACCACATCCCCCACTGGGACACTCACTTCTGCATTAGCCATCTTTCACATGAAGTCAGATAGCTGAAGATGCTGTCAGAAACAAGAAATATAACTAACTTGGTCTGGTTTAAAAAGATAGCAACCATAGGAAAGAAACACCAAGATAATGACTATCAAATCCAAGGGCACCCTGGAGATCATGGTCTTCTTCAAAGAATGGGAATGAGATGGGGCTGACATAGGCTCTGATCTTTCCAGAAATGCCTCAGTATTCACTTGCTATTATAGGGTTTTGTTTTGTTTTGTTTTTTAATTTTATTTTTTAATGCAGGAAGCATCAACTCCCATATGTGCCTTGACCAGGCAAGCCCAGGGTCTCGAACTGGCAACCTCAGTGTTCCAGGTCGATGTTTTATCTCACTGCGCCACCACAGGTCAGGCTATAGGTTTTCTTAGTATGTGATTCATCCAGTGGTGTCCTCCACTAGCTCTATAAGCCCAAGAACCAATTGTGCAGGTCACATCCCAACTCCATGTTTAGTGATATCAAGTTGGTAGTTTAAAAGCAGTGATGCTGGAAGTACATACACCACAGCAATTGACGAGCACTACAAATCAGATTTTTTTCAAGTTTTTATTTATTTATTAGCGAGAGTGAGAGAAAAAACAGACAGAAACAGAGACAGGAAGGGAGAGTAATGAGAAGCATCAACTTGCAGTTGCAGCAATTTAGTTGTTCACTGATTGCTTCTCATATGTGCCTTGACCAGGCAGACCTAGGGTTTCAAACTGGCAACCTCATCATTCCAGGTCGATGCTTTATCCACTGAACCACCTCTAGTTAGGCCCAAGCCATTTTCTTTTCTGAAGTGCTCCAATACTTGGTTTATAGCTGTCCTCTAGTGTTTATCACTGAGTGTGTGTGTGTGTGTATCTCCTCATAATTGCACTGCATGCTGTGTGTGTGTGTGTGTGTGTGTGTGTGTGTGTGTGTATCTCCTCATAATTGCACTGCATGCTCTGTGACGGGTCCCCAAACTTTTTTGGGGGGTCCCCAAATTTTTTACACAGGGGGCCAGTTCACTGTCCCTCAGACCATTGGAGGGCTGGACTATAAAAAAAACTATGAACAAATCCCTATGAACACTGCACATATCTTATTTTAAAGTAAAAAAACAAAATGGGAACAAATACAATATTTAAAATAAAGAACAAGTAAATTTAAATCAACAAACTGACCAGTATTTCAATGAGAACTATGGGCCTGCTTTTGGCTAATGAGATGGTCAATGTCCGGTTCCATATTTGTCACTGCTAGCCTAACAAGTGATATGACGCGCTTCCGGAGCCGTGACGCGTGCGTCCCGCGTCACTGGAAGTAGTACAGTACGTGAGCGATGCTGCCACATACAGTACTCCAGGAGCACAGGATGCGGATGCTGACCACCAATGAAAGAGGTGCCCCTTCCGGAAGTGCAGCGGGCAGATAAATGGCCTCAGGGGGCTGCATGTGGCCTGTGGGCCGTAGTTTGAGGACTCCTGCTCTGTCCCCAGGATAGGTGCCGCTTATCTAAAAATCTTTTTGTTGCCCTGGATGGAGAGTTAGTTAGTTAGAGCAGCGTCCTGAAGCACAGAGATTGACAGTTCAATCCCCGGTCAGGGCACATGCAGGAACAGATTGATGTTCTTGTCTCTCTCTCTTTCCCCCTTCATCTCTTGCTAAAATCAATAAATAAATGTTAAAAAGAAAACAAATAAAAATCTTTTTGTCTCTCACAGACCCACTAATCCTAGGCACAAACATAGGTTGGTTCGATTTTTGTATCTGACCTACTTAAAATTCCTCGTATCTGCCCTGGCTGGATAGCTTGGTTGGTTAGAGCATCGTCTCAAAGTGTAGGGGTTGCTGGTTCAATTCCAGGTCAGGGCACATACAAGGTACAGATCGATGTTCCTAGCTGTTGCTCTCTCTCTCTCCTTTCCTCTCTAAAATCAACAATTTAAAAAAAAAAATTTAATTACTCATATCAGACATATTTCTGCCCTTCATTTTCTCACATTCAAACTTTTACCTAAATTGTATACTGTCCAAATCCAAAAGTCTCTTAAAATATCTTGCAGGCACTCTCTCAAACTTACTCCTGTTTTCTGCCTCAGTAAATGGTACTAGCCTCCACCCATTTTCTCAAGCCAGAAACTAAGGAGTTCTTTTTTACACCTTTCTTTCTCCTCTCTCTAAAGTCAATTAACTGCCAAATCCTATCCATTTTATCACCTACATATCTCTTTTAACCACCTCCCATTCTCCATTTGTACTACTACCACCATATTCTGAGCCACCATACTGTTACTGTACCTGGATTTCTCCAAGTGCTTCTTATTAGTATCCTAAACTCTGGTCTTGCTCTCCAATTCATTATTTACAGAGAAGACAAAGTAATCTTACTAAAGGCCATCTCCCTGCTTAAAAATCCTTCAATGGATTACCTTTGTTCTTATTATAACATGCAAACAATTTAACACGGTTTACAAAACCCTCCAAATCTGTCCTCTGTCCATCTTGCTAGCCTCATTTTTCATAGTTCTTCCTCTCGCAATGTGGGCTCCTATCATAATTGAATTTTCCCAATTTCTCAAGTATACCATAATTTCTCACCTGAACCTTCACACTTGTTTCCTCTACCTGGAATTCTTTTTTCTTCTTCTTTGGCTAGTCACTGCTAAATTTTTGTGACTTATTTAAAACATCACCTCTTTGGGGAGGCTTTTGGTAACTTCCTTGACTAGATTTGAGCTTGTGTTCTTGCTCCTTCAGTGCCTGCAGCACTGTCACGACTGTTACCCCACTTAGTCTCTCCTCTTCCTGAGAGAGCAAGGATTGCTCTTCTTTTTCAACAGCTTCCCTGTACCCAGAACACAGGAGTATACTAGTTTTCAAATATCAGACTTCCACCTACAAAATTCCTATCTAAAATTTTCTAAGAAAAGCTAGCACACAGCAGGTATGTAATAAATTTTTGTATAATTAACGATTTGCCTTACCCTGAAAGACTTCTAGAATTTTCTACGTTTCTGGCTTAGGGGGATATATATTTGCTTAGGCATCATTTGATGATACTGCCTGTCATTATGGCTAGTTCAACAATTACTACTGTCACATATTAAAGGGGAAAGATAATTGCAAGATAAAACAGAACATAAGCCAAACTTCTGTAAATTAAAGGTTGAAAAGTAGAGGTCCTGGCCAGGTGGTTAAGTGAACAAACTCTCGTCTCAGCGTGCTGAGGTCTTGGGTTCAATCCCCGGTCAGAGCACATATGAGAAGCAACCAATGAGGGCACAACTAAATGGAACAAGTTGATATCTCACTCTCTCTTCCTCTCTTTATCTCTCTCATCAATAGGGAAAAAACCCACAAAGAAAAAAAGAATAATGGACTGGTTTGGCTGGCTTCTGGCAGTAGAACCAAAAAATTAGGTCCTATGAGTCTAGAAAAAGCCAAAAAGGCCTGACCTATGGTGGCGCAGTAGATCAGGCATTGACCTCGGACACTGAGGTGCCCAGTTCAAAATCCTGGGCTTGCCTGACCAAGCGGTGGCACAGTGGATAGAGCATCAGACTGGGACGCGGAAGGACCCAGGTTCGAGACTCCGAGGTTGCCAGCTTGAGTGCGGGCTCATCTGGCTTGAGCAAAAAGCTCACCAGCTTGGACCCAAGATCGCTAGCTCCAGCAAGGAGTTACTTGGTCTGCTGAAGGCCCCCGGTCAAGGCACATATGAGAAAGCAATCAATGAACAACTAAGGTGTTGCAATGAAAAACTGATGATTGATGCTTCTCATCTCTCCGTTCCTGTCTGTCTGTCCCTATCTGTCCCTCTCTCTGACTCTCTCTCTGTAAAAAAAACAAACAAACCCTGGGCTTGCCTGGTCTAGGCACATATGGGAGTTGGTTCTTCCTGCTCCTTCCCCCCTTCTCTCTCTCTCTCTCCAAAAAAAAATGAATTAAAAAATGGTTTTTTTTAAAAAAATAGAAAAAGCCAAAAAGTCTTTGGCTGGATAGCTCAGTTGGTTTGAGCTTTGGTCGGCAAACTGCGGCTCGTGAGCCACATGCGGCTCTTTGGCCAGCTTAGTAGTACCCTAATTAAGTTAATAACAATGTACCTACCTATATAGTTTAAGCTTAAAAAATTTGGCTCTCAAAAGAAATTTCAATCGTTGTACTGTTGATATTTGGATCTGTTAAGTAATAAGTTTGCCGACCAGTGGTAGAGCTTTGTCCTGAAATGCAAAGGTTGTGGGTTCGATCCCCAGTCAGGGCACATACAGGAACAGATTGGTGTTTTTGTCTCTTTCCCTCCTCTTCCTCTCTCTCTAAAATAAACTTTTAAAGAAAAAGTCAAAAAGGTATATGGTAAAGGATATACTATCATCAAGTCCTAGAATAACTGAACCAATAGGTATCTTCAAAAGTTAAACAATAGACCCTGGCCGGTTGGCTCAGTGGTAGAGCGTCGGCCTGGCATGCAGGAGTCCCGGGTTCGATTCCCGGCCAGGGCACAAGGAGAAGCGCCCATCTGCTTCTCCACCCCTCCTCCTCTCCTTCCTCTCTGTCTCTCTCTTCCGCTCCCACAGCCAAGGCTCCATTGGAGCAAAGTTGGCCCGGGCACTGAAGATGGCTCCATGGCCTCTGCCTCAGGTGCTATAATGGCTCTGGTCACAACAGAGCAACGCCCCAGATGGGCAGAGTGTCGCCCCCTGGTGGTCATGCTGGTGGATCCCGGTCGGGCGCATGTGGGAATCTGACTGCCTCCCCGTTTCCAACTTCAGAAAAATACAAAAATAATAATAATAATAATAATAATAATAATAAAAATGTAAGATAAGTTAATCACAGCTAACATTTGCTGGATGTTTACTGGCAAACAATATTGTTACTAATACATATTTAATTAACTTAAAAGATGTAAGCCTGACCAGGCGGTGGCACAGTGGATAGAGCGTCGGACTGGGATGCAGAGGACCCAGGTTCAAGACCCCGAGGTCGCCAGCTTGAGCGTAGGCTCATCTGATGTGAGCAAAAACCCACCAGCTTGAACCCAAGGTCGCTGGCTCCAGCAAGGGGCTACTCAGTCTGCTGAAGGCCCGCGGTCAAGGCACATATGAGAAAGCAATCAATGAACAACTAAGGTGTTGCAACGCGCAATGAAAAACTAATAATTGATGCTTCTCATCTCTCTCCGTTCCTGTCTGTCTGTCCCTGTCTATCCCTCTCTCTGACTCACTCTGTCTCTGTAAAAAAAAAAAAAAAAAAAAAAAAAAAAAAGATGTAATACCTTAGCATGTATCAAACTTAATAAATTTATTATTTCAAAAAGGTGGTTTAAATTTTTAAAAGTAGTTTAGGTGTATTACTATGTTAGAGAAGCAGAATTAGGATGCTCATAGTTTCAAAATTCTACCCTATGGGTGAATCCTCTCTACAACACTTTGAATAAGTGGTTGACTAACAACTTGATTAATACCTTCCTTAGTATAAACTCATGTTATTCCTTACCCCTCCTACACCTTGGCACCCAAGAGGAATGTTCTGGCTGCTTCTCTAACTTTCTGAGAGTTTATCAAAGAGGGTATTAGCCATAATATGTTTCTCAGTG
Source organism: Saccopteryx leptura (assembly GCF_036850995.1). NCBI lineage: Eukaryota > Metazoa > Chordata > Mammalia > Chiroptera > Emballonuridae > Saccopteryx > Saccopteryx leptura. The sequence continues at coordinate 104,679,570 of NC_089505.1, read as the reverse complement.
TCAGAGACACAGGTCAGATTCAATCAACATGGCATTCTTTAGGGAAGCCAGTTTGAGCTGAATCTCTTATTACCCTAAATACCATATTCCTAGGAAGTAACCCGAAACCAGCTCTTCAGACTACACTGGCAAACTGCAAGGTCATCTCTTTGAGCTGAGTGTAAACTGAAAAGTAGCTCTTGTTTGTATCAACAAAAACTCCTGAGGCAAGAGAGTTAGTTGATCCTTTGTATATTTTATGGAAAGAACCTTAAGTATTTATTGTGGAATCATACAACACTCCCTGTGATTCTAGGGGAACACACATAAAGGAAAGACCTTAAATTTATGTGAAAAGTAAAAATTATTTTGAAGTTATTTTCAAAGACACCTTGAAAGCAAATTCAAGTCTGCTTACATAAGCAATTTAAAAACTAAACAAATGACATCTGACTTACTCTGGATTAAACTCATTTGTTTTTTGTCCTGAAAACTAATATTTAAAACATGGCAAGGTATAAGATATGTGTCACATAATCACCAGGACAGGAGAGTTGATAGTTGATTAGAAATAACAGAAATACCAAATATCCTGAAATTTTCTAACCCCACAATGTATGTAGTTATTGCACAATGTAAGTATAATTTTTGTAGACTGTGTGATCTATTTTTTAAAAATTCACAAGTTAAAACTTGAGGCCAAACCTCCTTGATAATTTTCTTTCTTTAGTACTTATGTATTTTGTAGGTGATCCAGAGTGCTACCAGATGTTACTGAAGCCAACCCAAAGGTTACACAGGACCACTGTGAGGGAAATAGCCAGAATGAATGGAGTTCAGGATAACTCACTACTGATAATCACTATGTAGGAATTTGGGGAAGCAAAAGGAAAAAGTGTTCTTTGAAAAGTCACCCTACTAGTATCTAGGGTACTTCTGCTTAGGACAAGACCAAAATAGAGTCCAAATTAACACAAAGAAGTTGTGTACAAATTAGTTATTGGATATTTGTGTTGAAATAAATATGGTTGACTAATGAAATAGTCATCAACTCAGTAGACATTAAACACATACAATTGATAAAAGGTTTAACAAATTGGGGGTGGGGGGGGCTGTCCAAACGTTTAATGAAAAAGTCCCCCAAAAGAATTTTAGCAACTAGTGGCAGACGCAAGAGGTAGGGAGAGAAAAAATAATAATACCTCTATGAAGATTAGAATGATGTTGGTCCCTTTCTCTAATTCTCTAGGTTGAGGGGAAACTATACTTCCTGATTCTCCTAAACACATACCAGAATCAAAGCCCCTTTTGTATCTGCTAGAAAGTGGTTTTGCAATTTTTCTCATCTTGAGAGGGTAATGCAGGCCTCCTTCTACTACTTGGATAGCCAAGCCTTCCCGTGATCCTTCATCAAAGCTTGATCCGCCTCAATCTGGAGAATTACTCTCCAGGAAGGACCCTCAGGTCAGATTCTGCCTACATCTCTCCAGCCCCTCAATTAGAAGGTGCCTGGCCAATTCCCCTACTTAAAAAGTAGGGGTACTCAGAGATTCTTCCCCTCAAAAACCTTCTCTCCCTGGTCCTCAGAAACCTGGTTGCCCTATCCTGACATACCAAATTACCCCCGTTCTCGAAATATGTGTCAGGAGGTACTCAAATCTCGGATCTGCTCACTGATTTGGGCCCTTATATTCCTACTGCAGGAGGCTCTGAGGTGTGTGTTCCTACCGCACCTCACTGATGGGAAGGCAAGGGCCTGCTTGCTTCTCTGAAGCTCTTCTTCCTTGTCCCCTGCTCCCACCACCCAGGCCTGTCAACACGCCTTTGGAAAAGCACCTCTTTTCTCTCCCCTGGCCTGAATGACCGAGGTCTCTAATGCGCCCCTTGGGTGAAGCCTGGACCCGCCTTTCCTCGGCAGAACCCACTCCCTGCTCCTGCTCTCCCGCCGAGGCTCCGAGGGTCTCCTCCTCCTGGGCCGCTATGCACGCTTCCCTCACCTTTCACCCCCTCTCGCATCCTTCTCCCCCACCCCCCGCCGCCCAGCTCTTCATGGAAGGGCCTGGAACTTCCCAGGCCGCGCCCCTGGGGACACCCCAGGATCCCCGGACCCCTCGCAAGATTCCTGGGCATCCGGGACCCTCAGTCCAGAGTCGCGCCGGCCCCTCCTGGCCCCTAGGCCGATGACTTCCGGGACCCTAGGTCCGGGGGTATCAAGGCCCCCAGTGCCCGGCTCGTCGGCCCCCGCGGCCCTGGGCCGGGGGCCGAGCTCCTGCGTCGCGGCCGGCCGCGCTGGGGGTGGCCCGGCTGCTCGGGCGGACCCAGCGGCAGCGTCCCCCCACCCCCCCCGCGGCGCCGCGACGTCCGCTCGCTCCCCGGCGGCGGCGGCGGCACGCACAGGGCGTGGGGAGGCGCCCGCGGAGGCAGCAGCCCCCCGCCCCCTGTGCGCCCGCCCGCCCTCGCCGGCCGCCGCGCGGCCCCCGCGCCCGCCCCCCCCACCCCCACCCCACCCCGCGCCCGCGCGCCCACCCCTCCCCCTCCTCACCGTCTCCGTCGGGCGGGCGGGCGGCGAGCGGCCAGGGCTAGCGGGCGACGGAGCATGCGCAGAGGCCGCCACGGCTGGTATCGCCACCGCCGCCGCCAGGCCGGACTTCAACACTTCCGGCTGCCGCCGCCGGCGAGCTGGCGCCTTAAAGGGGACGCGTCCGTATTGCAGACCCCGCGGAGAATGAGCCTCAGCCGAGGGATTTGAGTGAATCTTTACCTAAGCAGGGAACTTCTGCTCTGGAAAGTCAATGCTGAGAAGGATGCTAGGGATCCCAATTAACTCATCTCTTCCCCCATTTCATGGATGAGGAAAATGAAGGCCTAAATTAAAGAATCAGCTTATCTACAATCAGAGGCAAAGGCAGGTATCTCTACTCCTCTGGAGGACTCTGTCCCCTTTTCCTTCCAAATCCTGTTTTCTTTTTTCTTTTTTTTAATTTTTAAATTGATTTTAGAGAGAGAGAGACAGGAACATCGATCTGTTCTTATATGTGCCCTGACCAGGGTTGAACCCGCAACCTTTGTGTATCTGCGCAACATCCTAACCAACTGAGCTATTCGGCTAGGGCTCCAAATCCTTTTTTCTAAAGCTTACTAGACTTCCAGAAGTTATGGACCAACTATCAATTTGGGTTAAAAAGGCCTGGTTCAGTATAGAGCAGTAGCTGGTTATGAGCTCTTGAGCAAGTTGCTTACATTCTTTGACCAATGCATGTTTTCTAAGCTTTCCTGGTTGTGAGGTTCAAGGTTCTAGTGTTAACTTCTTTGTGGGAGTTATTTTAACAGTTCTAAACCTGTTTCACATAAGGCATAAGGTTGTGAGTGTTAAAAGAAATGATACATGGAAAGTGATTAGGAAAAGTCCTGGGGCCAGTAATAGTTAGCAGCAGGTATTAAGACTTTTCTATATGGCTGGGTCTTGGGAAAGATGGCTTTCGGCTCACAATCCTCATGGCAACTCAGCTAAATAGCTTCGTTTTACTCTCATTTTACAGATAAACAGGCAGCCAAAAGGAGTTAACTAATCTCTCAAGGTCATATAACCTGCAAGTGTCACAACCAGGATTTAAACTTAGGCCCTTTATCCAGAGTCCATGTTTATAGCCACTAAAATAGTTGCAGTCCTTATTAAGAACAAATGAGCCTGACCAGGCGGTGGTGCAGTGGATAGAGCGTCGGACTGGGATGCAGAGGACCCAGGTTCAAGACCCTGAGGTTGCCAACTTGAGTGCGGGCTCATCTGGTTTGAACAAAAAGCCCACCAGCTTGAACCCAAGGTCGCTGGCTCCAGCAAGGGATTACTCGGTCTGCTGAAGGCCCGCAGTCAAGGCAGTATGAGAAAGCAATCAATGAACAACTAAGGTGTTGCAACACGCAATGAAAAACTAATGATTGATGCTTCTCATCTCTCTCTATTCCTGTCTGTCCCTGTCTATCCCTCTCTCTGACTCACTCTCTGTCTCTGTTAAAAATTAAAAAAAAAAAAAGAACAAATGAGGGCCTGACCTGTAGTGGCACAGTGGATAAAGCGATGACCTGGAATGCTGGTGGCTGGTTCCAAACCCTGGGCTTGACCAGGTCAGGGCACATAGGAGAAGCAACAAGGAGTCGATGCTTCCTGCTCCTCCCCCCTTTCTCTCTCTAAAATTCAATAAATAAAAAAATAAAAGAACAAATGAGGTGGTTTGCAGACACTTTTTTGAAGAAGGAGAACTGCTTCCCCATTTTGCCTCCTCTTGTGAATCATATCTCTGCTCTCTATCCCCTTTGTCTTAAAGCAGTGACAGGGAGTTTTACAAGTTCTTGATTCAAGGACAAGTGAGGCAGTCCAGGATTAAACAATGGAACTGAATTTTGATGGCTGGGTGGGGGTGGGGGTTGGTGGGGGTGTCAGACAAGCTGGATTCTAGGCTTGGCTTTAGCAGCTCCCTTAAGCCTTGATTTCTTGGTCTGTAAAATAGAGATAATTTTCTCGCTGTGCCCACCTCTCAGGGCTGTTTCCAGGATCAAATGAGGACATTTCGTACCCAAGTTAGTGTCTCTTATTATGATCAAGGACTTAACACGCTAGCAGATGATTCTGAATATAATGGGGGCTGGTCATGACTAGACTCTTGACCTATAGGAACTATTCCTACTGGATCTGTTTATATCTTTTTTTTACTTAAAAAATTTTAATGGATTTTAGAGAGAGAGGAGGGTAGGAGGAAAGGAGAAAGAGAAATATCAATTTATTGTTCCACTTATTTATGCATTCATTGGTTGATTCTTGTATGTGCCCTGACTGGGAATCAAACCTGCAACCTTGGTGTATTAGGATGACACTCTAACCAACTGAGCTGCCAGGCCAGGGCTTCATTTGTATCTTCTTGTGTTTTTATTTATTGGTTGATTATTTAGAGAGAGACAGAAACAGAAACGTCAATCTGTTCTTGTACATGTCCTGATCAGATATTGAACTTGCAACTTCCACGCATCGGAATGATGCTCCAACCAGCTGAGCTATCCAGCCAGAACTCATTTATATCTCTCTCTTTTTTTTTTTTTTTTTTGTATTTTTCTGAAGTTGGAAACGGGGAGGCAGTCTGACAGACTCCCGCATGCACCTGACCGGGATCCACCTGGCATGCCCACCAGGGGGCGATGCTTTGTTGCAACCAGAGGCATTCTAGCGCCTGAGGCAGAGGCCACAGAGCTATCCTCAGCACCCGGGCCAACTTTGCTCCAATGGAGCCTCGGCTGCGGGAGGGGAAGAAAGAGACAGAGAGGAAGGAGAGGGGGAGGAGTGGAGAAGCAGATGGGTGCTTCTCCTGTGTGCCTTGTCATTTATATCTTGATTATGCATCAAACACTCATTGAACATTTACCCAAACCCTGTTCCTGCCTCTCATAAGTTCTTATTCCACCTTCTACAGAGACAGAATTATAAACCTACAGGATAGTACAGTGTGATAGGTGTTATCCTAGAGTTATAAACAACTGAAAATGTACAAATGACTCTACCTGGAGAATTCCTGAAAGGCTTTGCAGAGAAGTTGGTATCTGAGCCTGGTCTCAAAGATGAGTAGGAGTTCATCAAAGGGAAAAATGGGGAAGAGCATTTTAAAAAGTACAACATGTAGCCCTGGCCGGTTGGCTCAGCGGTAGAGCGTCGGCCTAGCGTGCGGAGGACCCGGGTTCGATTCCCGGCCAGGGCACATAGGAGAAGCGCCCATTTGCTTCTCCACCCCTCCGCCGCGCTTTCCTCTCTGTCTCTCTCTTCCCCTCCCGCAGCCAAGGCTCCGTTGGAGCAAAGATGGCCCGGGCGCTGGGGATGGCTCTGTGGCCTCTGCCTCAGGCGCTAGAGTGGCTCTGGTCGCAATATGGCGACGCCCAGGATGGGCAGAGCATCGCCCCCTAGTGGGCAGAGCATCGCCCCCTGGTGGGCGTGCCGGGTGGATCCCGGTCGGGCGCATGCGGGAGTCTATCTGACTGTCTCTCCCGGTTTCCAGCTTCAGAAAAATGAAAAAAAAAAAAAAAAAAAAAAGTACAACATGTGCAGAGACAAATAAGAAATGGGAGATGAGGCTGAAGAGGAAGCCTGGAACCAGATGGTTATCATGAGTAAGGAGCTTTCCTACAGGGGGAGGAGACCCAAGTGGGTTTAATTCCTCTCCAACTGTACTGCTAACACCCAGCCCCAGCCCCCAGGACTTGCATGGACCATTGCATTAATTTCCCAGTACTTAGAGATTTTTTTTTTAAGATTTTATTTATTTATTTATTTATTTATTTATTTATTTATTTATACAGGGACAGAGAGAGAGTCAGAGAGAGGGATAGATAGGGACAGACAGGAACGGAGAGAGACGAGAAGCATCAATTATCAGTTTTTCATTGCAACACCTTAGTTGTTCATTGATTGCTTTCTCATATGTGCCTTGACCGCGGGCCTTCAGCAGACTGAGTAACCCCTTGCTCAAGCTAGTGACCTTGGGTCCAAGCTGGTGAGCTTTTCTTTTGTTGTTATTGTTCAAGCCAGATGAGCCCGCGCTCAAGCTGGCGACCTCGGGGTCTCGAACCTGGGTCCTTCCGCATCCCAGTCCGACGCTCTATCCACTGCGCCACCGCCTGGTCAGGCAAGATTTTATTTATTCGCCTGACCAGTTGGTGGTGCAGTGGATAGAGCGCCGGACTGGGATGCAGAGGACCCAGGTTCAAGACCCTGAGGTTGCCAACTTGAGTGCGGGCTCATCTGGTTTGAGCAAAGCTCACCAGTTTGGACCCAAAGTTTCTGGATTGAGCAAGGGGTTACTCGGTCTGCTGTAGTCCCACGGTCAAGACGCATATGAGAAAGCAATCAATGAACAACTAAGGTCTCGCAATGAAAAACTGATGATTGATGCTTCTCATCTCTCTCCGTTCCTGTCTGTCCCTATCTATCCCTCTCTCTGACTCTCTCTGTCTCTAAAGAAAAAAAAAATTATTCATTTTAGAGAGGAGAGAGAGAAGAGGAGGGAGGAGCAGGAAGCATCAACTCCCATATGTGTCTTGACCAGGTAAGCCCAGGGTTTCGAACTGGCAACTTCAGCATTCCAGGTCTATGCTTTAGCCACTATACCACCATAAGTCAGGCCATACTCAGCAATCTTATCCACCTCACCCCCAATTGCTATTCACCCTAGTCACCTAGAGTAATCTTTTAAATAAAGTTAAATGTGACTTCCCTGTTAAAAACCCTTTAATAGCCTCCCATTGCACTTAGAATAAAACCTAGACTCTAGTGCCCCATGCATGGTCTCCTTCCTGCCTTCTTCTCTGCCCCTCACTCACTCTGCCTTCCCTGACATTCAACCAAAAGTAGGGTCGCCAGCCACATTCTTCTCTATCATTGCTGTCCCTGGTTCCACCAGCATACCTATTGTGTTCATTTGGGGACTAGTTCAGGGCAAAGACCACATCTGAGAAAACTCCTCTCCCCATGTTCTAGTTACTTTCTCTCAATCACCCTGCTTACCTCCATAGCAATTCCCACAGTTTGAAATCCCCTAGATGATTTATTTACTTATTTTGTATCTTTATCATCTACTCCACATAGTATTTGGAGCAGAATTTGATGAGCAGTGAATATTTGTTTGTTTGTTTTTTTGTCTTTTTTATGACAGACAGAAAAAGGGACAGATAAGGACAGAGACAGACAGGAAAGGAGATGAGAAGCATCAATTCTTCATTGCGGCTCCTTAGTCTCTTTAGTTGTTCATTGATTACTTTCTCATGTGCCTTGACTGGGGGCTACAGCAGACTAAGTGACCCCTTGCTCAAGCCAGCGACCTTGAGCTCAAGCCAAGGACTTTGGGTATCAAGCCAGCCACCTTTGGGCTCAAGCCAGCAACCATGACATCATGTCTATGATCCCACACTCAAGCTGGCGACCTTGGGGTTTCGAACCTGGGTCGTCTGCATCCCATTCCAATGCACTATCCAGTGCACCACTGCCTGGTCAGGCTATTTGTTGATCAAATGAATGAATGATCAGAAAAATGATAAGATCTGGAATAGAGAGGAGAAAGACCAGGAAAAGAAAGCTGTGGGGGAAATTGCTATGATCATCCAGGCAAGAGAGAGAAAGGGCCTCATACATGCCAGAAAACATTGGTAGTGTTGATGTGCTCTAGACACAGTTCCAAAATAGAAGCAATAGGTGTTAGTGACTAACTGAATGTAGGGAGTAAAGAAGAGAAAGGGACAAGCATGACCCCCATTGAAGGAACAAAGCAGGAAGAGCTGGTTAGGGATTGAGGGAAAGTAGAAATAATGAGTCTCTTTAGACTTGTTAACTCTTAGGTATTTGAGTGACAGCCAAATGAAGGTGTTCAGAAGGAAGCTGGGTTGACTTGTCCCCAGCAAGAAGCCAGCACTGGGATTTAGGATGGTACCACAGAGGGCAAGAGTGGATGTCATCACCCAGGAAGAGTATGCAGAGGGAAAGGGCTAGAGAGAGGTCCAAACATAGGGAACTTTAACCCTTGAGGAAACTGCAGGAACCAACCAAAAGTGGTTGGAATGACCAGGTTCCTGAACAGAAGGGAGAGAGGAAACCTAGACAGCACTCAGGGAGCTTCCAAAAGGAGGGGATGGTACCAACAATGTCAGATACTGCAAAGCTCTGGCAAGGAAAAACAAGCCACTGAATTTGGCAACTAAGAGGTCATCCTTGATCCTTCCAGAGTGAGGTCATTCCTAAGGTTGGGGAGGAGGCCAGATTGTGGTGGACCAAGTAGTGAGTGGGAAGTGAAGTAGCAGAAACAGTGAGTAAAGACAATCTTTTAAAATTTTTGAAAGAAGGAACTAAGACAAAACAATAAGATGATTTTTTTTTTTTTTTTTTTTTTTTTCTGAAGCTAGAAACAGGGAGAGACAGTCAGACAGACTCCCGCATGCGCCCGACCGGGATCCACCCGGCACGCCCACCAGGGGCGATGCTCTGCCCACCAGGGGGCGATGCTCTGCCCATCCTGGGTGTCGCCATGTTGCGACCAGAGCCACTCTAGCGCCTGGGGCAGAGGCCACAGAGCCATCCCCAGCGCCCGGGCCATCTTTGCTCCAATGGAGCCTTGGCTGCGGGAGGGGAAGAGAGAGACAGAGAGGGAAAGCGTGGCGGAGGGGTGGAGAAGCAAATGGGCGCTTCTCCTGTGTGCCCTGGCCGGGAATCGAACCCGGGTCCTCCGCACGCTAGGCCGACGCTCTACCGCTGAGCCAACCGGCCAGGGCCGGATGATTATTTTAAAAGGAGAAAAAGTCATGTGAAGGCTTTCCTTTTTATTTTATTTTTTCATTTAATTGTTTTTTCTGTTAATTACATGTTTACAGAACATTATAAAGTGCATAAAAGGATGGACAAGCAGAGAAAAAAAAACATTTAACATCTGGCATATTTCCTTTCAGTCTTTTTCTATGCATTTTTTTCTTTATTTAATTATTTTTAAAATTTTTTATTGATTGATTTTTAGAGAGAGAGAGGAAGGGAGAGAGAGAGAGAAACATTGATCCGTCGCTCCACTCATTCATACATTCATGGGTTGACTCTTGTATGTGTCCTGACCACGAATCAAACCAGCAACCTTGGTGTATCAGGATGACGATCTAAACAACTGAGCTACATGGCCAGGGCCTGGATGAATTATCTGGAAAGTACAATTTCTGTGTTATACTTTTTTTCCTATTAAACACTGTGTCCTAAGCATTGAATGGAATTCTTTTTTCTTTTCCCCTCCTCCTTCTTTCTTTTTTTAAAATTTTTTCTTAGATTTTTTTTTATTTATTCATTTTTATTAGAGAGAAAGAGAAAGAGAGAGAGAGAACAGGGGGAGGAGCTGGAAGCATCAACTCCCATATGTGCCTTGACCAGGCAAGCCCAGAGTTTTGAACCGGCGACCTCAGCATTCCAGGTCGACGCCTTATCCACTGCGCCACCACAGCTCAGGCTCTTTCTTTCTTTTTTAAGTATGAGAGACAGTTGAATGATCAATCTGGTTTTATCCTCCCCTCTCACATTCCTAGAGTCTCTGATATCTAAGCAGACAAATTTTGTTTGGAAGATAATTCTGTTCATTTTGGGTGAATAAAAAAGCTGAACAGTAGAAGGGCCAAAAATAATTTTGGGGCCCTGGCCGGTTGGCTCAGTGGTAGAGCGTTGGCCTGGCGTGCAGAAGTCCCGGGTTCGATTCCCGGCCAGGGCACACAGGAGAAGCGCCCATCTGCTTCTCCACCCCTCCCCCTCTCCTTCCTCTCTGTCTCTCTCTTCCCCTCCTGCAGCTGAGGCTCCATTGGAGCAAAGATGGCCCGGGCGCTGGGGATGGCTCTATGGCCTCTGCCTCAGGCACTTAGAGTGGCTCTGGTCGCAACAGAGCGACACCCCGGATGGGCAGAGTGTCACCCCCTGGTGGGCGTGCCGGGTGGATCCTGGTTGGGCGCATGTGGGAGTCTGTCTGACTGTCTCTCCCTGTTTCCAGCTTCAGAAAAATACAAAATAATAATAATAATAATAATTTTGGGGGCAGCTGGCAGGGTTAGGAGAGGCCCCAGTATGAGTTGTTCAAGTCATCCAGGCCCCTTGGGTGGATTCTGGGTCTGAGCTGGGCATAGGCTTGCAGTAGCTACAATCAGTTTGGAAACAGCAGGGAAAATGAAGGGTGGTGACGCCAAGTCCTATTGACAGCTTGCTAGCTGCCAGGCATTGCTCTAAGCACTTTAGACTTTTAACAACTTCCCAGGTCCTGTTATTAACCCAGTTCATCATGAGAGGTTAAGAACTTTCACAAGTTCATGCGTCTGTTGATTGGTTTGGTTGGATTTGATCATAGGCAGTTGCACTTAAGAGCCCATGTTCCTTATGACCCCTTCACTGTGGATCTTCTATCCATGGCTACATGGCTACACATAGAATCACTTGGGAAGATTTTATAAAGCACCCATACCAGGGTCCCATCCCAGATGAATTCAAGCAGGATATTTGAGTGTGGAGCCTAGACATTAATATTTTCTAAAATGACCCTAGGTTGCCTGACCAGGCGGTGGCGCAGTGGATAGAACGTCAGACTGGGATGCAGAGGACCCAGGTTCAACACCCCGAGGTCGCCAGCTTGAGCGCGGGCTCATCTGGTTTGAGCAAAAAGCCTACCAGCTTGGACCCAAGGTCACTGGCTCCAGCAAGGGGTTACTCGGTCTGCTGAAGGCCCGCGGTCAAGGCACATATGAGAAAGCAATCAATGAACAACTAAGGTGTTGCAATGCGCAATGAAAAACTAATGATTGATGCTTCTCATCTCTTTTTGTTCCTGTCTGTCCCTGTATATCCCTCTCTCTGACTCACTGTCTCTGTAAAAAATAAAAAAATAAATAAAAATTTTAAAAAAATAAAAAATAAAATGACCCTAGGTTACAGGTTCAATCCTGGTCAGGGCACATACAGGAATCAACCAATGATGCATAAATGGGTAGAACAAGAACAACAAATAGATGGTTCTCTCTCCCCCAACCCTCTCTAAAATAAAATGACCCTAGGTGACTCTGATGGCTATATAAGAACCATGGCTCGGCCCTGGCCGGTTGGCTCAGTGGTAGAGCGTCGGCCTGGCGTGCAGAAGTCCCGGGTTCGATTCCCGGCCAGGGCACACAGGAGAAGCGCCCATCTCCTTCTCCACCCCTCCCCTTCTCCTTCCTCTCTGTCTCTCTACTCCCCTCCCGCAGCCGAGGCTCCACTGGAGCAAAGATGGCCCGGGCGCTGGGGATGGCTCCTCGGCCTCTGCCCCAGGCACTAGAGTGGCTCTGGTCGCGGCAGAGCAACGCCCCAGAGGGGCAGAGCATCACCCCCTGGTGGGCAGAGCGTTGCCCCCTGGTGGGCGTGCCGGGTGGATCCCGGTTGGGCGCATGCAGGAGTCTGTCTGACTGTCTCTCCCCGTTTCCGGCTTCAGAAAAATACAGGAAAAAAAAAAAAAGAACCATGGCTCTGCTGGCTCTTTATTGATTGATTGGTTTTATCACTTTTAGGGCAAGAGAAACATCGATTTATTGTTACATTCATGCATTCATTGGTTCATTATTTATTTATTTATTATTATTATTTTTTTGTATTTTTCCGAAGTTGGAAATGAGGAGGCAGGCAGACAGACTCCCACATGCGCCCGACCAGGATCCACCCAGCATGCCCACCAGGGGGCGATGTTCTGCCCATCTGGGGCATTGCTCTGTTGCAACCGGAGCCATTCTAGCGCCTGAGGCAGAGGTCATCGAGCCATCCTCAGCGCCTGGGCCAACTTTGCTCCAATGGAGCCTTGGCTGTGGGAGGGGAAGAGAGAGACAGAGAGGAAGGAGAGGGGGAAGGGTGGAGAAGCAGATGGGCACCTCTCCTGTGTGCCCTGGCTGGGAATCGAACCCGGGATTTCTGCACGCCAGGCCGATGCTCTACCACTGAGCCAACTGGCCAGGGCCGGTTCATTATTTTTTTAATTGAATTTATTTGGACATTATATGAAACCATATCATTAAAAATATTTTTTTCCATTGACTTAAGTGGGGGAGATATGCCAAAATAGCTCAGTTGGGAGAGCGTTAGACTGAAGGGGGGGGGAGAAAGAGAAGCATCAATTCATTGTTTCACTAAATTGTTCCATTTAGTTGTGTACTCATTGATTGCTTCTCATACATACCCTGATCGGGGATTGAACCCACAACTTTGGTGTGCTGGGATGATGCTTTATCCACTGAGCCACCTGGCCAAGGCCATGGGTTGATTCTTGTGTGTGCCCTGACCGGCGATCAGACTTGTAACCTTGGCATATGTAAAGCCAGTAGCCACGGCCACCATCACAGCCGCCTGGCCCATGCAGGTTCGCATTAGATTCAGACACAAGGTAATGAAATAACGGAGCCAATAACTGGTGGGCCATTACCTTTAATCCTACTTTGCACCCGGCAGGCAAGTAAAAACACACACTGGGCTCCAAAACCCACTTATTCAGTGCTCACAAAGCTATTGACTTATCCGAGTTTCCTAGGATCAAAGGTTTCTAGCTCACTAGCCTTATTCACCTCTGTTCCCTATCTCCTTCTCTCTGCACAAATTGGCTTCTCCTTCAGCACTCCACCATCTTGGCTGCCTCTCCTCTCCTCCATGTGGCCTTTCTCTGCTTTCCTCTCTAATGTTAATCTCATGAACCAAGAGAAAGCAAGCTCCCAGTCTGCCCCATTTTATAGTGTAGAAATCAAAACCTTTAATCCAATATACAAACAAGGAAGTCTCTGATACAAAGTCACTTGGGGTGGGAAAGGCTTAGTCTTAAAACTAAGCCTTAGGGTATGACAAGCCTGTCTGCTTACAGCCTGTCCCCCACACCCAATGCAAACTATAAGCAAGCAAACCTATGTATCATATTTACAAACTTATTTGACCGACAGCATATTAGATTGACATTCTAATCAACTGAGTTACATGGCCAGGACCTCTGCTGGCTCTTGAGCATATTTATTCCATGCTAAGTAATAGCAACAACAATAGCAATAATAATGGCTAACGCTTACTGAGTGCCATGCCATTTCAAACACTTGAATTATCTTATTTAATCCCCACAAAATAAGTACTTACAGATAGGAAAACTGAGCTCGCCTAGTTGGTAAGTGGTAAATCCAGTACTAAGGCCTAACCATTCTGATTTCCTGAGACCAGCTGCTCATTGGAATAAAGGGGAAAGAACCTAACATTACTTGAGTCCTCCTCTGTGTCTGCCACTGTGCTAGGAAGCTTCTCATAGATGAAATTCCACGTTCGGAATTTGCTTTCCGAGCAGGGAGTGTTATCCCCATTTTCCGGAAGAGGCAAGATTATCTCAGTGAAATTAAGTGACACACCCTGGGTCACATGGCTGAGATGCTGCAGAGCTGCCACTCCCAATGGGTCTGTTCAAAGTCCAGGCTCTGTGCCAGGTCAGTTTTTTCCTCATCTAGGGTGCCACCTTCTGCCCATGACAGAGTTTAGAACTCCAGTACTGCCAGGACCAGGCCCGGAGTGGAATCGGCAGTAGTCCTGCTGGGGTCAGACCAGCCACTATCTTCATGTCCCCCATCTGGAGGGGCAGCAGCATGGCCAGAGCATCTCATTTGGAAGAGGAAGTAAAATACTGAGTCTGTTTGATATCTTTGGATTTGTAAATGTTGATAACCAGTTAAAAAAAAAACAACTTGAAGCATCTCTGGGGTCTACATTACCCATTTGTGAATAAGTAGAGCCGATGGGTCCCCAGGTGGCAGCTTCGGGTCTCTAATACCAGGTATCTACTTCTGTCCTGGAACAGTGTTGTCAGCTACCTGGCCAGCCACTGACCCTGCAAACTGAACACATCCCCAACTGAATTCATAATTTCTATCCCTACATTTCCTTAGATGACCCCCCACCACCACCACCACCACCAGACCTGCTTCTCCTCTTGTCTTTTCCACCTCAGAGACTGTCATCGTCACTGCTCAGTCATCTCCCAAGAATCCTCTAATAGCACCTCCTCTCTGAATTTCGACTTGGTCTGAACCACCATCGTTACCTGCCTCTGCTACATTACAGCCAGAATTCCCTACATTACAGCCAGTCTCCCCTCTTCTTGTCACACTGACCTCCATAGTCGTCACTCTTGATTCTTCCAATGGCCTCTCTTAGAATTAGCCTTGAACTCCTCATCATGGTCTACAACAGCGGTTTTTAACAGATACAGGGTGGTTAACTCCTTCATGGACCAGCGATTGAAAACCACTGGTCTACAAGACCCTACATGAGCTGGCGCCGGGATCTTCTCTTGACTCCTTATCTTTCTGTCAGTCTGGGCCCCAGCCTTTCTAGCCTTCGCCAAGTTCCTCCAAACCATGGATTTCATGGCCTTTGCCCTCGCCACTTCCCCAGGGAATCCCAGAATGCTCTTCTTCCAGATCTTCAGCTGGCACTTTCTCATGCTCTGGATCTCAGCTCCTGAGCCAGGTCTTTTCTGTTCTCACTGTCTCCAGGGTGTCCTCTCCCAGTCACTCTCTCACATTTCCTTTATAATCCTTACTGACACTTGACCTGACTTGTTCCTTGTCTATAGCCACTCCCCTGTCCTCCCCCATCTCCCCTCTCTTTCTACCTTATCCTCTCTACCCACCACACACACACACATACACTCTAGATCAGGTATGAGGTCTATTTTATTCACGGCTGGACTTCAGCCCCTAAACGTTGCCTGGTGGATGGAGAGCAATCAAAAAAGAAATTTGTTTATTAAGGACTGCCTGCACTTGTGGTTCTACCTCCCCATCCCCCATAGCTTACTCCTACTCCTCTCCGCATCACATTCTCAGGAGCCAGAAGCCACTAACAGATGGGAAGTGAATCAGAAAAGGAAACAAAGAGAAAGGAGGAAGTTCTGTCAGTGGGAGCAACAAAAAAAAGTCTAGGATGAATCTAGATGCAGTTAAGTGAATCATCTCCCCCCTACTCCAGCCCCACCCTCACCCATGTCCACCATCAAGACCAAAATAAAGGGCTGGCTTTCTGGTTTTGGAGTCAGGAGGCCAAGATTCAAGTTCTGCTGGTTCTGTGACCTTTTTTTTTTTTTTTGGTTTTTTTTCTGAAGTGAGAAGCGGGGTGACAGAGAGACAGACTTCTGCCTTTGCCCAACCAGGATCCAACCGGCATGCCCACCAGGGGGGTGATGCTCCGCCCATCTGGGCATTGCTCCGTTGCTACAGGAGCCATTCTAGTGCCTGAGGTGGAGGCCATGGAGCCATTCTCAGCGCACGGACCAACTTTTGCTCCAATGGAACCTCGGCTGCAGGAGGGGAAGAGAGAGACAGAGAAAGGAGAGGGGAACGGGTGGAGAAGCAGATGGGTGCTTCTCCTATGTGCCCTGACCGGGAATCAAACCCAGGACTTCCACATGCCAGGCCAACGTTCTACCACTGAGCCAACTGGCAATGGCCTGGCTCTGTGACCTTTGATCAGTCTTTGTCTTGGCCTCAGTTTCTTCATCTGTGAAAGAGAGATGGTAGTGATACCTCACGCACAGGGGGTTGTGAAGTGTAAATGAGGGTTTAGAATATAGAATACACAAAAAGACTTAGAATAATGTATGGAATGTAGGAAGCATTCAAATGCCAACTGATATCCATTAATATTCTGCTGGCACCACCCAGCTGCCTTATACAGCGGAGCCCAGTCAGCTGCCTCCAGTGGCTACAGCACCTCTCTGGTCCTCAATCTCTTGAGTTGGTAACCAGCTTCCACCCCAGTGCCAGCAACATCATAGGCATGCCCCAAACCTTGCTCTCTGCCATCTTTTCTTTAAATTACTTTATTTACTTTTTTTTAATTCATTTTAGAGAGGAGAGAGAAAGGGAGAGACAGAGACAGAGGGAGAGAGAGAAGAGAGAGAGACAGAGAGAGAAGGTGGGGAGGAGCTGGAAGCATCAACTCCCATATGTGCCTTGACCAGGCAAGCCCAGGGTTTCGAACCGGCGACCTCAGCATTTCCAGGTCGATGCTTTATCCACTGCGCCACCACTGGTCAGGCCACTTTATTTACTTTTAATTGTCTAAATTGTGGTAAAATATACATAAAAATTTATCATTTTAACCATGTTCAAGTGTGTGCTCAGTGGCATTACATACATTCATATTGTGTCACCATCACCACCACCCATTTCCAGAACTTTTTCATCACCCTCATCTAAAACTCTGTATTCATTAAAGAATAACTTTCCATAACCTCTCCCTCTAGCACCAGTTAACCATTCTTCTAGTTCCTGTCTCTATGAATTTGACTGTTTTGTACTACCAGTAAGTGGAATCATATGATATTTATTTGTCCTTTTGAGTCTGGCTTATTTCACTTAGCATGTCTTCAAGGTTCATCCATGTTGTAGCATGTATCTGAATTTCATTCCTTTTTATGGCCAAATAATATTTCATTGTGTGGATATTCATTCATTTTGTTTATCCATTCATCCTTTCATGGACATTTGGATGTTTACACCTTTTGGCTACAATGAATCATGTTGTGCCTGACCTGTGGTGGCAGAGTGGATGAAGCGTTGACCTGGAATGCTGAGGTCACCAGTTCAAATCTCTGGGTTGCCTGGTCAGGGCACATACGAGAAGCACCTACTGCAAACTGATGTTTTCTGCTCTCCCCCCACCCCCTTTCTCTCTCTCTTCTCTGAGATTAATAAAAAAATCTTAGAAAGCAAACAAACAAAACAGAAGAATTCTGGCTGCTGTGAATATGGGTATACAAATATCTCTTTAAGCCTGACCTGCCGTGGCACAGTGGGTAAAAGCCTTAACCTGGAACACTGAGGTCACTGGTTCGAAACCCCAGGCTTCCCTGCTCAAGGCACATATGAGAGTTGATGCTTTCTGCTCCTCCCTCCCTTCTCTCTCTCTCTGTCTCCTCTCTCTAAAATGAATAAATAAAATCTTTTTTAAAAAAAAATCTCTTTGAGACTCTGCTTTCAGTTTTTTGGTATGTACCCAGAAGTGGAAATATTGGGTCATATGGCAATTCTATTTCCAATTTTTTCAGGAATTGCCATGTTTTCAACAGTGGCTGCATCACTTTGCATTCCTTCCAACAGTGCACAAGGGTTCCAATTTCTCCACATTTTACCAACACTTGCAACTTTCTGGGGTTTTTTTTCTTTTTCTTACAGAGACAGAGAGAGTCAGAGAGAGGGATAGATAAGGACAGACAGACCAGGAACAGAGAGAGATGAGAAGCATTAATCATCAGTATTTTGTTGCGACACCTTAGTTGTTCATTGATTGCTTTCTCATATATGCCTTGACCGCGGGCCTTCAGCAGACCGAGTAACCATTTGCTCGAGCCAGCGACATTGGGTCCAAGCTGGTGAGCTTCTGCTCAAACCAGATGAGCCCGTGCTCAAGCTGGCGACCTCAGGGTCTCAAACCTGGGTCCTCCACATCCCAGTCTGATGCTCCATCCACTGCATCACTGCCTGGTCAGGCTCTCGGGGGTTTTTTGTTTTGTTTTGTTTTTTTCTTCTGTTGCTGTGAGTGCAACAGTCTTTTTTTTTTTTTAATTTTATTTATTTATTCATTTTAGAGAGGAGAGAGAGAAGGGGGGAGAAGCTGGAAGCATCAACTCCCATATGTGCCTTGACCAGGCAAGCCCAGAGTTTCGAACCGGCAACCTCAGCATTTCCAGGTTGACACTTTATCCACTGTGCCACCACAGGTCAGGCAACAGTCTTTTTTTTTTAAGATTTTATTTATTCATTTTAGAGAGAGGAGAGAGACAGATAGACAGAGAGAGAAGGAAGGGAGGAGCAGAAAGCATCAACTCCCATATGTACCTTGACCAGGGAAGCCCGGGGTTTCAAACGCGCGACCTCAGTGTTCCAGGTTGATGCTTTTACCCACTGCGCCACCGCAGGTCAGACTCTCGGTTTTTTTATAGTAGCCATGCTGATAGGTGTGAAGTGGTATCTCATTGTGGGTTTTTTATTATTATTATTATTTTTTTTTTTTTTTTTTTTTTTACAGAGACAGAGTCAGAGAGAGGGATAGACAGACAGGAACGGAGACATGAGAAGCATCAATCAGTTTTTCATTGCGCGTTGCGACTTCTTAGTTGTTCATTGATTGCTTTCTCATATGTGCCTTGACCGCGGGCCTTCAGCAGACTGAGTAACCCCTTGCTGGAGCCAGTGACCCTGGGTCCAGGCTGGTGAGCTTTTTGCTCAAGCCAGATGAGCCTGCGCTCAAGCTGGCTACCTTGGGGTCTCGAACCTGGGTCCTTCCACATCCCAGGCCAACGCTCTATCCACTGAGCCACCACCAGGTCAGGCTCATTGTGGTTTTGACTCACATTTTCCTAATGATTAATATGTTGAGCATCTTTTCATGTTTATAATCCATTTGTATATCTTTATTTTTTTTCTATTTTTTTTAATAAATTTTTTTAATTCATTTTAGAGAGGAGAGAGAGAGAGAGAGAAAGGAGAGAGAGACGGGGGGAGGAGCTGGAAGCATCAACTCCCATATGTGCCTTGACCAGGCAAGCCCAGGGTTTCGAACCGGCGACCTCAGCATTTCTAGGTCGACACTTTATCCACTGTGCCACCACAGGTCAGGCCATTTGTATATCTTTAGAGAAATGTGTATCTGAGTCCTTTGTCCATTTTTGAATTGAGTTTGCTTTTTTATTGTTGAATTGTAGTTCTTTGTAAATTCTGGATATTAATCTTTTTTTTTTTTTAAATCTCTTTTTTTGATGTTTATTTTATTGATTTTAGAGCAAGGGAGAGAGCAGGAGAGAGACAGGAATATCTGTTCCTGTATGTGCCTTGACCAGGTATCGAACTCTCAACTTCTGCATTTCAGGATGATGCTCTAATAAACCCAGTCACCTGGTCAGGGCTTTTTCCTTATATTTATTGGATATTAACATCTTATGGGGGCCCTGGCCAGCTTGCTCAGTGGTGGAGCATCGGCCTGGCTAGTGGAAGTCCCAGGTTTGATTCCTGGTCAGGACACACAGGAGAAGTGACCATCTGCTTCTTTACCCCTCCCCTTCTACTTCTCTCTCTCTCTCTCTCTCTCTCTTTCTCTCTCTCCCTCTCTTATAGCCATGGCTCCATTGGAGCAAGTTGGCCCCAGGCACTGAGGATGGCTCCATGGCCTCTGCCTCAGGCGCTAAAAAGAACTAAGTTGCCAAGCAATAGAGCAGCAGCCTCAGATGGGCAGAGCATTGCCCTCTAGTGGGCTTGCCAGGTGGTTCCAGTCTCTGCCTACCAACTCTCACTTAATTAAAAAAAAACAACTTTTTTTTTTTTTTTTTTTTTTTACAGAGAGATAGAGTCAGAAAGAGGGAAAAATAGGGACAGACAGACAGGAACGGAGAGAGATGAGAAGCATCAATCATCAATTTTTCATTGCGACACTTAGTTGTTCATTGATTGCTTTCTCATATGTGCCTTGACTGCGGGCCTTCAGCAGACCGAGTAACCCCATGCTCAAGCCAGCGACCTTGGGTCCAAGCTGGTGAGCTTTTTTTATTTTGCTCAAGCCAGATGAGCCCGCACTCTAGCTGGTGACCTCGGGGCCTCGAACCTGGGTCCTCCACATCCCAGTCCAATGCTCTATCCACTGCGCCACCGCCTGATCAGGCAACAAACAAACAAAAACAAACAAAAAAACTCTTATCAGAGTGATTTGCAAATATTTTCTCCAAGTCTGAGGGTTGCCGTTTCTCTCTCCTGATAGTGGCCTTGGATACACAAAAGTTTTACATTTTTATGAAGTCCAGTTTACTTATTTTTTTGTTACCTGTGCTTTTGGTGTCATATTCAAGAAATCATTAAGAGCCTGACTTGTAGTGGTTCAGTGGATAAAGCGTCGACCTGGAACACTGAGGTCATGTGGTTCAAAACCCCACACTAGCCTGGTCAAGGCACATACGGGAGTTGATACTTCCTGGTCCTCCCTTGTTCTCATTCTCTCTCTCTCTTTCTCTTCTCTCTAAAAATGAATAAATAAAATCTAAAGAGTAAAAATTAAAAAATCATTAACAAGTTCATTGTCATGAATCATTTTCCTGTTTTTTTTCTAAGAGCTGGGTAATTTTAGCTCTTATGTTTGGATCTTTGATTCGTTTTGATGGTAAGAGTTCAACTTAATTCTTTTGTATGTCAATATCCAGTTTTCCCAGCACCATTTACAGAAAAGGCTCTCCTTTCCCCATCGAATGGTC
Organism: Saccopteryx leptura; assembly: GCF_036850995.1. Classification (NCBI taxonomy): domain Eukaryota; kingdom Metazoa; phylum Chordata; class Mammalia; order Chiroptera; family Emballonuridae; genus Saccopteryx; species Saccopteryx leptura. The sequence goes on along the minus strand of NC_089505.1, from coordinate 104,658,778 downwards.
TTGTCACTCATACCAAAAATCATTTGATGTCAGGATTTATTTCTGGACTTTTCATTCCATTCCATAAGCTACGCCTCTGTCTGTATACCACCACCACACTATTTTACTTACTGTAGTTTTCTAGTAAGTTTGGAAATCAGGAAGTATATTCTTCCAACTTTGTTCTTTTTCAAGAGTGTTTGGCTATTCAGGGTCCCTTGAGATTCCATATGAATTTTAGAATGGGTTTCTTAAATTTCTGTAAAAAAAAAAAGTGTTCAGGCCCTGGCCAGAATAGTATTTTCTTCTTTTCCTTTTTCTTTTTTTTTTTTTAATTTTTATTTTTATTTATTCATTTTAGAGAGGAGAGAGAGAGAGAGATAGAGACAGAGACAGAGACAGAGAGGAGGAGCTGGAAGCAACCTCAGCATTTCCAGGTCAACACTTTATCCACTGCGCCACCACAGGTCAGGCCCCTTTTTCTATTTTTTAAGAGAGAGAAGAGAAAGAGATGAGAATCATCGACTTATAGTTGCAGCACCTTAGTTATTCATTGTTTCTCATATGTACCTTGACTGGAATGGGCAGGGGGGAGAAGGCTCCAGCCAAACCAATGACCCCTTGCTTAAGCCAGCAACCATGAGGTCATGTCTATGACCCCACGCTCAGCGTGTGACCCTGCACTCAAGCTTGTGAGCCTGCACTCAAGCCTGTGACCTCGGAGTTTTGAACATGGGTCCTCAGCATCCCAGGTCAATGTTCTATCCACTGTGCAACCACCTGGTCAAGCAGTACTGTATTCTTTTTGATGTTATTGTAAGTGGAATTTTCTTAAATTTTGGGGGGAGCCCTGGCTGATTGGCTCAGTGGTAGAGCATCGGCCTGGAGTGTGGATGTCCTGGGTTTAATTCCCAGTCAGGGCACACAGAAGAGGTGACCAGCTACTTCTCCACCCCCCCACACACACTTCCTGCAGCCTTGGCTCAAATGGTTCAAGCAAGTTGGCCCTGGATGCTGAAGATGGCTCCATGGCCTGGCCTCAGGTGCTAAAACTAGCTCAGTTGCCAAGCAACAGAGCATCAGCCCCAGACAGGGGTTGCTGGGTGGATCCCGGTCAGGGCCCATACAGAAGTCTGTCTCTCTGCCTCCCTACCTCTCACTTAAAAAAAAAAAAAAAAAAGAGTTACCATGTCTGACCTATGGTAGATAAAGCATAGACCTGGAATGCTGAAGTCACTAGTTCAAAACCTCTGGCTTGCCTGGTCAAGGTACATATGGGAGTTGATGCTTCTTGCTCCTACCCCCTTTCTTTCTGTCTGCCTCTCACTCTCTCCCCCCACTCTCTAAAATGAATAAATAAAGGAAAAAAAAGAATTTAGATTCTCAGGCTCCTAGCTGGGTGACCTTTTCTCCTTTAAGCTCTTGATTAAAAAAAAAAAAAAAAGCTTTATTTTTAATTATTAAATTTTATTTTAAAAATTGATTTTAGTGAGCCCTGGCTGGTTGGCTCAGTGGTAGAGCATCGGCCTGGCATGCAGGAGTCCCGGGTTTGATTCCCGGCCAGGGAACATAGGAGAAGCGCCCATCTGCTTCTCCACCCCTCCCCCTCTCCTTCCTCTCTGTCTCTCTCTTCCCTTCCCGCAGCCAAGGCTCCATTGGAGCAAAGTTGGCCCAGGCGCTGGAGATGGCTCCATGGCCTCTGCCTCAGGTGCTAGAATGGCTCTGGTTGCAACAGAGCAACGCCCCAGATGGGCAGAGCATCGCCCCCTGGTGGGCATGCCGGGTGTATCCCGGTCAGGCGCATGTGGGAGTCTGTCTGACTGCCTCCCCCTTTCCAACTTCAGAAAAAATACAAAAAAAAAAAAGAAAAAGAAAAAGAAAAAAAATTGATTTTAGTGAGCAGAAGGGGGAGAAGAGAGAAACATCAACTTGTTGTTCTACCTATTCATTCATTCATTGGTTGATTTTTTTGTGTGTGTGAGAGAGACAGGGACAGATAGGGACAAACAGGAACGGAGAGAGATGAGAAACATAAATTCTTCCTTGCTACACCTTAGTTGTTCACTGATTGCTTTCTCATATGTGCCTTGACTGGGAGGCTATAGCAGACCGAGTGACCCCTTGCTTGAGCCAGCGACCTTGGGCTCAAGCAGGTGAGCTTTGCTCAAACCAGATGAGCCCGCGCTCAAGAGAGCAACCTCGGGATCTCAAACTTGGGTCCTCCACATCCCAGTCTGACGCTCTATCCACTGCGCCACCGCCTGATCAGGCTCATTGGTTGATTCTTGTATGTGCCCTGACCAAGGATTGAACCCACAACCTTGGCATATCAGGATGACACTCTAGCCAACTGAGCTAACTGGCCAATGCAAAAAAAAACCCTAGCTTTGTTAAAGTTATTCACATACTGTAAAATTCACCCATTTTCAGTGTACAACTTTAACTGTAATCTAGTTTTAGAACACTTCCTTCTCGGAAAGATCCCTGATGCCCATTTGTAGTCAATCCCTGCTCCCACCTCCAGCCCCAGGCAACCACTAATTCTCCTTTCCATTTCTATACATGTGCCGTTTCTGGACACTTCCTATAAAAGAAATCATACAATATGCGGCCTTCTGAGTCTGACTTTATTTTTCATCATACTTCGTTGTGGCACCTTAGTTGTTCATTGATTGCTTTCCCATATGTGCCTTGACTGGGGGCTACAACAGAGCGAGTGACCCCTTACTCAAGCCAGTGACTTTGGACTCAAGCCAGTGGCCATGGGGTCATATCCATGATCCCATGCTCAAGCCAGCGACCTCAGGTTTCAAACTTGGGTCCTCTGCGTCCCCATACGCCACTCTGTCCACTGCGCCACCACCTGGTCGGGGTTTTTCAACACTTGAATAAACACACAGTATTCCCTTGCGCGGTGATCCCCCAGCTGGTTTGACTGGAATCTTCTTTTCCTTGAATTTATAGGCCAGAGGCCAGTAAACTACACCTCTCTGGTTGTTGTTGCCCGAGAACCTACAAATGGTTTTCACATTTTTAAATGGTTAGCAAGGCAAAGAAATCAAAATATCGTACTTTGTCTTATAGACACCCTCCGCATCGTTGGGAATGAGCCCTTAATCTAGCAGATGTGTGTCAACCACCTACTCATTCTCCGCTACAAAACATTAAAGATACTTCAATACTTAACGCAAACACACCTATGAACGCCACCTATATCCCATGGCTTCTTTCTCTCATCCTTTCTTTCAACAATCAATTACACGGGCGCTAGGACCAACGATCACCAGCTGCCCAAAAATCAAAAAATTATGCTTCCGAAATCTCTTGATGTCGATTCCGCACGTAGAGCAATCGAGCTGCCCTACGTGTGCCACTCACGACAGAAGCCCTTTTTGCTTGATTCGCGCCGAAAACAGGCTGGCAGTGTTGGTGAATCCTTAATTCGGTAAGAGTGATAAAAAAGTGTGCCCAAATTACTATTCTATGCTCCAGAAGTTGAGGAGGAAATTTCAAAACCTTCTGAGGGAGGAAAATCTTCACAAGGAAACTTTGATTTGTTTTTTGATTTTTATATAGAAGCAAAGGCAAAAAACATGAGTTGATATGCAAATAGCGCAGTGCTTGCTGGGAAGGGACCGGCGGGGCGCAGAGGGAGAGGCGGGGAAGAATGGTTGAGGGAAGGAACCGAGTTTTTTCCGCTGCAGTGGGCCGGGGGTTGCTCCTGTCGCTGCATGGGAAAACTGGCTTCTAGGGGGATATGAATGCCTATCTGAGGAAAGACAAATCCAACCCTATTAAAATTGAAAATGCACAAATTTATGCCACTCCTTGAAGCGGCCCCAGCCTGCGAGCACTGGAAGGCATGGGGTCGTTGTAAGAGCGAAAAATGGAGCCGCCTAACTTTTATCATCACATCGGATTATCAGACTGTGTAGCGTGTTCATAAAGTGGAATGCTATCTGTCCAGGAGTGAGTTAGACATCAAAAACACTGATAAGAAGTGCAGAATAAAAAAGATAATAAGGTACAGCATGATACTTGGTGTACAGGGAGGACGCTGGAACCAACTGAGCAACCCAGCGAGGGCTGTATTAACTTTTTTTTTTTAAGTTCTGACCTGACTAGGTGGTGGCACAGTGCACAGAGCGTAGACCTGGGACACTGAGGATCCAGACTCACCAGGTTGGGCAGGGTAGCAGGTCTGAGCAGAGTCACTGGCTGGGCTGGATCCCAGGGGTCAAGGCATGTATGAGAAGCCATGAACAATTGAAGCTAGGCAACTACCAGTTGATGCTGTCTGTCTGTCTCTGCTCGCTAAAAAAAAAAGAAAAAAAGTTGTTTTTTGGAAGAAATGAAAAACTAAAAAACAAAATTATCTAGGAGAGCCTTGGCCAAATAACTCAGAGCATCATCCCGAAGCACAGAGTTGCCTGGTTCGATCCCCAGTCAGGGCACATACAGGAACAGACTGATGTTCCTGTCTCTCTCTCTCTCTCTCTCTCTCTCTCCCTTCTTCTCTCTCTAAAATCAATAAATAAAAATGTAAAAAAAAAAGATCTGGAAGAATACACATCAATGATCACCCCTACAAAGGAAAGAAGGGATCAGGATGGGGCCCCTGTCTTTCTCTCTTCTCCCTAAAATCAATAAATCAAATTTTTAAAAATGTTCTAATTATTTATTTTATTTTGTTTTCTTTCTTTCTTTCTTTCTTTTTTAGAAAGGAGAGAAAGAGGGGGAGAGAGAGAGGAGAGAGAAAGAAGGGAGGAGCAGGAAGCATCAACTCCCATATGTACCTTGACCAGTCAAGCCCAGGGTTTTGAACCGGCGACCTCAGCATTTCCAGGTCGACGCTTTATCCACTGCACCACCACAGGTCAGGCAAAATGTTCTAATTATTTAAAAAGCATAATAATTATTGTGTAATTAAAAATATTTTAAGCCTGACCAGGCGGTGGCGCAGTGGATAGAGCGTCGGACTGGGATGCTGAGGACCCAGGTTCGAGACCCTGAGGTTGCCAGCTTGAGCGCAGGCTCATCTGGTTTGAGCAAAAAGCTCACCGGCTTGGACCCAAGGTCTCTGGCTCAAGTGAGGGGTTGGTTACTCAGTCTGCTGAAGGCCTGTGGTCAAGGCACATATGAGAAAGCAATCAATGAACAACTAAGATGTCGCAATGCGCAACAAAAAACTAATGATTGATGCTTCTCATCTCTCTCCGTTCCTGTCTGTCTGTCCCTGTCTATTCCTCACTCTGACTCTCTCTCTGTCTCTTAAAAAATATATATATATATTTTAAGATATAGTCCTTGTTCTGTATTTTCTCCATATATTTCTTTTTTAAAAAAAGATTTTAGCCTGACCAGGCGGTGGTACAGTGGATAGAGAGTCGGACTGGGATGCAGAGGACCCAGGTTCGAGACCCTGGGGTTACCAGCTTGAGCGCAGGCTCATCTGATAGAAGCAAAGCTCACCAGCTTGGACCCAAAGTCGCTGGCTCGAGCAAGGGGTTACTCAGTCTGCTGTAGCCCCACGGTCCAGGCACATATGAGAAAGCAATCAATGAACAACTAAGATGTCGCAACAAAAAACTGATGAATGATGCTTCTCATCTCTCTCTGTTCCTGTCTGTCCCTAGCTATCCCTCTTTCTGACTCTCTCTGTAAAAAAAAAATAAAAAAGCCCTGGCCGGTTGGCTCAGCGGTAGAGCGTCGGCCTAGCGTGCGGAGGACCCGGGTTCGATTCCCGGCCAGGGCACACAGGAGAAGCGCCCATTTGCTTCTCCACCCCTCCGCCACACTTTCCTCTCTGTCTCTCTCTTCCCCTCCCGCAGCCAAGGCTCCATTGGAGCAAAGATGGCCCGGGCGCTGGGGATGGCTCTGTGGCCTCTGCCTCAGGTGCTAGAGTGGCTCTGGTCGCAACATGGCTACGCCCAGGATGGGCAGAGCATCGCCCCCAGGTGGGCAGAGCATCGCCCCCTGGTGGGCGTGCCGGGTGGATCCCGGTCGGGCGCATGCGGGAGTCTGTCTGACTGTCTCTCCCTGTTTCCAGCTTCAAAAAAATGAAAAAGAAAAAAAAAAAAAAAAAAATATTGCCGGGTGGATCCCGGTCGGGCGCATGCGGGAGTCTGTCTGACTGTCTCTCCCTGTTTCCAGCTTCAAAAAAATGAAAAAGAAAAAAAAATAAAAATAAAAAAAATAAAAAAGATTTTATTTATTGATTTTAGAGAGAGAAAGGCAGTAGAGGAGAAGCGGGAAGCATCAACTTGTAGTAATTGCTTCTCATATGGACCTTGACCAGGCAAGACTGGGGTTTCCAACTGGTGACCTCAACATTATAGGTCGAAACTTTATCCACTGCGCCACCACAGGTCATACCCCATATATTTCATTTTTAAAAGTTAGGTTTATTAAGGTATAATTTTATACAGTAAGTCCACCTTTTTTATCACACTGTTCTGTGATTTTTAACAAACTCATAGACATTTGTCTGTTACCATAATCAAATCAAAATAACACATTTACATCACCCAAAAAGTTCCTTTGTTCTCTTTTCTAGCATCCAGTCCCCTATTACCAATCTGAACACTCACTGCTTTCTCTGGCCCTGTAGTTTCGTCTCTTCTATAATAGCATAAAAATGGAATTATTCAAAGAATGAAGTCTTACCATTTGCAACAACATGGATGGACTTAGAGGGTATCAGGCTAAGTGAAATAAGTCAGACAGAGAAAGACAAATAGCACATGATTTCACTTGTACATGGAATCAAAAAACAAACAAAACATAAACTTATACATATGGAGAACAGATTGATGGTTGCCAGAGGGGAGGAGGGTTGGGGGACTGGATGAAAAAGGTGAAGGAATTAAGAAGTGCAAACTGGCAGTTACAAAATATTCACAGGGATGTAAAGTACAGCATAGGAAATATAGTCAATAATATTATAAGGCCCTGGCCGGTTGGCTCAGCGGTAAAGCGTCGGCCTGGCGTGCGGGGGACCCGGGTTCGATTCCCGGCCAGGGCACATAGGAGAAGCGCCCATTTGCTTCTCCACCCCCCCCTTCCTCTCTGTCTCTCTCTTCCCCTCCCGCAGCCAAGGTTCCATTGGAGCAGAGATGGCCCGGGCGCTGGGGATGGCTCTGTGGCCTCTGCCCCAGGCGCTGGAGTGGCTCTGGTCGTGGCAGAGCGACGCCCCGGAGGGGCAGAGCATCGCCCCTGGTGGGCGTGCTGGGTGGATCCCGGTCGGGCGCATGCGGGAGTCTGTCTGACTGTCTCTCCCTGTTTCCAGCTTCAGAAAAATACAAAAAAAAAAAATTATAATAACTAGGGGGTCAGGTGGGTATTAGGCATATAGAGGTATCACTTCATAAGTTATATATAAATGTCTAACCATTACACTGTATACCTAAAACTAATATAATATTAAATGTCAACTGTAATAGAAAAAAACTGTATTAATGGAATTATTCACATATACATCATTTTAATATAAAAACAATAGGTATGTGGTAATTATAAAGATATCAAAACAGTACAGAATTGTAAGAATGCTTTCCCAAATCATTATTAACAGTTTAGTGTTTATTTGCCAGACCATTTTCTATGTACTTATACAATATATCTGTGTGTATCATTTTACATTATATATTTTATTTTATTTTTTCAAAAATTTTTTAAGTTTTTTTTTAAAATTTATTCATTTTAGATAGGAAAGAGAGTGAGAGAGAGAAGGGGGGAGGAGCAGGAAGCATCAACTCCCATATGTGCCTTGACTAGACAAGTGCAAGGTTTCGAACCCGCAACCTCAGCGTTCCAGGCCGACACTTTATCCACTGTGCCACCACAGGTCAGGCAACATTATATATTTTAAAAATAAACAATATAGACTGGGGCTTTCTCTATGGAGCATGCCAGTGCCTTTCCCCAGCCCTTTCCCTCAGGCATGTTTTCCTTGTGTCTCTCTCCTAAGCTCCAAGGGCCCTGCTTTTGTCTCTGTAACTTGTTTCCAGAGCCCATTTCTTCTATTCTAGGGCTTACTTCTACCTCTGTGACTTTTTTTTTTTCTGTGACAGAGACAGAGACAGAGAGAGAGAGACAGACAGGGACTGAGACAGGAAGGGAGAGAGATGAGATGCACCAACTCTTTGTTGGGGCACCTTAGCTGTTCATTGATTGCTTTCTCATATGTGCCTTGACTGAGGGCGGGGGCTACAGCAGATTGATGACCTCTTGCTCAAGCCAGTGACCTTCGACCTTGGGTTTAAGCTGGTGAGCTGTGCTCAAACCAGATGAGCCCGCACTCAAGCTGGTGACCTCGGGGTCTCGAACCTGGGTCCTCCGCATCCCAGTCCGATGCTCTATCCACTGCACCACCGCCTGGTCAGGCCAGGCATGACTTTCTAAATAAACTTTCTCTCTTTAAAAAAAAAAAAAAAAAAAAAAAAAAAAAAAATATATATATATATATATATATATATAGAGAGAGAGAGAGAGAGAGAGAGAGAGAGAGAGGTATTTTACTTTCCTTAATATATAATAATAATATGTGGAGCTCCTTGACTTCTACAAAGTAAAAGTTGCAAGAGGAGTCATGTAAACAGTTTATACACTATAATAGGAAGTAGATTTGTAGTATAAACTGGTAGAAACCTAGATATGGGCACTGTCAATTGTGTCTGTTGGGGCCTCCACCAATCATCTTCTAAAAACAAATCATTTGACCCCTGCTCAACCCCCCAATGCCTTCCCATTTCACATAAAAAAAAAAAAAGATCCTTTGTCCACACAATAGCTTACAAGGTCTCACCTGAGCTGACCCCTGCCTGCCTGTCCAACCTCATTGGCTGCCATTCTCCCCATTACCTATTAAGTTCCAGCCAACTTGGTCCTCTTGTGTTGTAAAGTAGCGTACCTTACTTAAACGGGTTATGTAGAGACACCAAGGCAGGATACAGAAGAATTTTCAGGATGAGATTTATTAGTAAGCCGGCTGCATATGACTTGCATGGGGTATAGCTAACCCAAATCGTATAGCCTCAAATATAGCTCTGAGGCTAGTTATATACACTTGATCACATACAGGTTAGGGGGGAAAGGAAGGGGAAACATGACACAATTATCAATCATTAACAAGCTTATACCATTTGTCTATAGGATCTGTAAAAAACATTCCTACACATTAAAACTTACAGAGTAGGATTAAAAAGCTTTGGTACATATATACTATGGAATATTATTCAGCTATAAGAAATGATAACATTGGATCATTTACAATAACATGGATGGACCTTGATAACATTATACGGAATGAAATAAGTAAATCAGAAAAAACTAAGAACTATATGAATCTATACATAGATGGGACATAAAAATGAGACTCAGAGACATGGACAAGAATGTGCCTGACCAGGCGGTGGCGCAGTGGATAGAGCGTCGGACTGGGATGCAGAGGACCCGGGTTCGGGACCCCGAGGTCGCCAGCTTGAGTGTGGGCTCATCTGGTTTGAGGAAAAGCCCACCAGTTTAAACCCAAGGTCGCTGGCTCCAGCAAGGGGCTACTCGGTCTGCTGAAGGCCCGTGGTCAAGGCACATATGAGAAAGCAATCAATGAACAACTAAGGTGTTGCAATGCGCAATGAAAAACTAATGATTGATGCTTCTCATCTCTCTCCATTCCTGTCTGTCTGTCTATCCCTGTCTATCCCTCTCTCTGACTCACTCTCTGTCTCTGTCTCTGTCTCTGACCTATGGTGGCGCAGTGGGTAAAGCGTCGACCTGGAATGCTGAGGTTGCCGGTTCAAAACCCCAGGCTTGCCTAGTCAAGGCACATATGGGAGTTGATGCTTCCTGCTCTTCCCCCCTTCTCCCCCCCCCCCGTCTCCTCTCTCTAAAATGAATAAAATAAAATCTTAAAATAAATAAATAAATAAAAATTAAAAAAATGTGATGGTAACGGGGGAGGGTGGCGGGTGGGAGGAATGGGGCTAAAGGAGAGTGAGGGGTGGGGGGAGGGGAGGAGAGGGGAGGGGCACAAAGAAAACCAGATAGAAGGTGATGAAGACAATTTGACTTTGGGTGAGGGGTATACAGCAAAATCAAATGTCAAAATAATCTGGAGATGTTTTCTCTCAACATATGTACCCTGATTTATCAATGTCACTGCATTAAATTTAATTTAAAAAAGCAAACTTACAAGGTAACACAATAGTGATATCATTTTACATATCAGACACTAACAAATCTTTTAGTGTCTACCTCCCATTCCTTTGCCTAGAGGTATATGTTACTCTCAGGATTCCAGGAAGGGAGGAAGAGTTAAAATCAGTGTAGGATATGTAAATATTGTCTCTTTTTTTTATTATTTATTTATTCAATTTTTAGAGAGGAGAGAGAGAGAGACAGAGACAGAGAGAGAGAGAAAGAAGGGATGGAGGAGCTGGAAGCATCAACTCCCATATGTGCCTTCACCAGGCAAGCCCAGGGTTTCGAACCGGCGACCTCAGCATTTCCAGGTCGACGTAAATATTGTCTTATTGAAAGGGAAAGAAAGTTCTTCAGATAACCTTTATTCTTTCAATGCCTAACTTTTCCTCTTTAAAGTGGTGTTGCCGCCTGACCAGACGGTGGCGCAGTGGATAGAGCATTGGACTGCAATGCAGAGGACCCGCGTTCGGAACCCCGAGGTCGCCAGCTTGAGTGCGGGCTCATCTGGTTTGAGGAAAAAACCCACCAGCTTGAACCCAGGGTCGCTGGCTCCAGCAAGGGGTTACTCGGTCTGCTGAAGGCCGGCGGTCAAGGCACATGTGAGAGAGCAATCAATGAACAACTAAGGTGTTGCAACGCGCAATGAAAAACTAATGATCGATGCTTCTCATCTCTCTTCGTTCCTGTCTGTCTGTCCCTGTCTATCCCTCTCTCTGACTCACTCTCTGTCTCTGTAAAAAATAAATAAATAAATAAAAATTTAAAGTGGTGTTGCCAATACTAAGTTTTACAGTTCTTTGGCATCTTACCACACTTGGTCCTTGAATAAGCTGTTTCCTAGCTCAGGGTCTTCCACCACCCATACTAGATAAATCTAATTTATTCTGGTGTTTTTTCCTTTTACATTTTTGTATACTTGCTAGTAGTCTTGTTTCTCACTTCAGATTGTAAACTAAGGGTAAGTATATTGCCTGTCTTATCTATATACCAATAGATACCCAGCACCTACCAAATAGCCTGGCACACAATAAGCAGTCTATTTGTTGAATGAATGTACTTTTACATTGAGTCTTAAAAACATGGATAGGAGTGCAAACATAAAAAAAAATAAAAAAGATACACCAGATTATGAGGAGAATGAAGACAGCAGTGGCAAGAAAGTAAGTCTAGGAAGATGGCTTGGAGCCTAATGGGAGGGGACCTCTATTCTGTGAACTTGGATTGGTGGCAGTATAAGGGTGAATAGGGAATTTGGTGGGAAGCAGCTCTTCCCCATTTCTGCTGGCAGTTAAGTCACCTGTTCTGGCCTATGATAGCCCTTTTTACATTCCTTTGTGTTTGTTTCTCCATCTTAGTGTGGGGACCTGGGTTCCAGAAGGGGCTTAGGCTGGAACCAGGTCTTGTTTGCATGCCTAGCATTTGGGAAATGAAGCAGTTCTCACCAAGCATTTGACTGATGAAATAACGGAATCAGTTTAATTATTAGAGGGCAGGTTCAGGGTTTGAAAAAGTCCGAGTTCAGTTGAGACTCAAATTTTATTAGCGCCCTGGCCGGTTGGCTCAACGGTAGAACGTCGGCCTAGCGTGCGGAGGACCCGGGTTCGATTCCCGGGCAGGGCACACAGGAGAAGGGCCCATTTGCTTCTCCACCCCTCCACAGCGCTTTCCTCTCTGTCTCTCTCTTCCCCTCCCGCAGCCAAGGCTCCATTGGAGCAAAGATGGCCCGGGCGCTGGGGATGGCTCTGTGGCCTCTGCCTCAGGCGCTAGAGTGGCTCTGGTCACAACATGGCGATGCCCCAGATGGGCAGAGCATCGCCCCCTGGTGGGCAGAGCGACGCCCCAGATGGGCAGAGCATCGCCCCCTGGTGGGCGTGCCAGGTGGATCCCGGTCGGGCGCATGCGGGAGTCTGTCTGACTGTCTCTCCCTGTTTCCAGCTTCAGAAAAATGCAAAAAATAAAAATAAAAAAATATATATTAGCTAGGACCTTGCTTTATCTCTCACAGGTTTCCTTTAAATCATCAAATGACTTATCAGAGGTGAAGGGCTTGACGAAGTTCCTGAGTAAGCGCTCAATTATTATTAATTGCCAATTCACAGGCACAACCGGTCTCTCTAGTCCCTAGTTTCTTGTGCTGCCACGTCCCCTGTTAGGATTCAACAAAATACGTATGGGGTGCTGCTGTCCCAGGTAATTATCCCCATCATGCTCTCACGACAAAAGCACCAACCAAAAATGGCGACCTCTAAACCAGAAACGGGCGTCAATTACCGGTCACGGTAGCGACATATACTACAGGTGAAGTCGAGAAGAAACAGGTAGGGTAGGGTTCGTAAAGCTGGGTTACAAGGCACCGAGCCCGCCCACGCATCCAGTCAAAGCCAGCAGGAAAACACTTCAGAGCCCAAGCTTAGCAACAACCAGGGACCGCGAACATGTGTCAGAAGGGTATCTACGCCTGCGCAACTGAGGCCCGCGCCAGCCGGCCGGAAGAGCCGCGCGTTTCCGGGTTGGAGGCGGGGAGCGGTGCCGGAAGTACTCGGGGAGGGCCGAGCAGTCGGACCGGCTGCCGAGAGGATCGCTTCACTGGGGCAGTCTCCGCATATCATGGGGAGATAAACCTGCTGCCTGTGAGTCTTGGGCCTTGGCAGTTGAGGAAGAAGAGCGGGAGGAGGGAGTCAGGATCCAGACCCACTGTGGGTCAGTGTTTGAAGAGGCAGATTGTGGAGGAGATGGGACTGTGAGGAGTCAGGCTCTTGGGACGGGACTAGGGGATCGGGCTCGGAGAAGACACGGCTGTAGGGACCCGGGTTCCAAGACGGGACTTAAGGAACGGGGACAAATGTGAGTTCTCCGGCATCTAAGGGAAAGCGGTCTGAGAGGGACAGGATTGTGGGCACCCGCTCTCTTAAGAGAAGAAGGGTCGAAACGGAACGGAGCGTGAAGACACGGGCTCCTGAGAGGTAAAAGCGGAGATGTGAGGACTTGGGCTCCGAAGAGGCAGAAGCGGGACAGTGAAGACCCGGGCTCCTAAGGATTCAGAAACAGAGCAGCGAAGACTTAGACCTTTGAGGGGCAGAAAGAGTAAGAGAACATTTGGGTTTGGAGGAATAGGAGCGGACAGTGAAGACGGGCTTCTGTGGGGACAGGATCGGGGCTTGGAGACTCCGAAGTACTTGAGGGAACACGGCTGTGAGGACCCGAACTCTTGAAAGCGGAGAATATCAGGGGCCATCAACCTCTAAGGGAAAGGGAAAGAGTTTGGAAAAAATACAGTGATGCCCTTTTTTTCGTAGATTCTCTGAACCCAGAGTGGTAAAGGATGTATTCCGGGAAAGACGACTCCTTCGCTCTGCCTACTTGGCTTCTGGCAGGCTTTTCTTGTGTCAGATTCTTAATCTAGGAAGCCCACAGGCAAGCATCTTCGTTTTCTGCTTCATTCTTACAAAGCTCTGATGTGGAGTTGAAGCAGTTTGAACTCGGTTACATACTTGACAAGTGCTTTAAATTCCACTCCACTTAACCCTGATTGAGTACGTATCTCTGCATCTCATATAAAAGAATGTCAGAGATGGAAGGGCCGGAAAGAGAATCTTTTGTAAATTCCTGTTTCAGGTGTAAAGAGGGCTTAGGATCATAGTGAAGTGATGTTGTTGATTAGGTCATGATTTTGGTGCAGTATCCTGCTGCACATAGCAATTAGGAGATGCTTGGTTAATATCCCTTGGAAACATGCTTATAGCAACTGCTCTAACTTCAAAGCTAATGGATTTTTACAGATTCTACTACTTTATTTTTAGTCTTGGTGCTGTATCGACATTGATACAGTGGATGTCACTACCAGTTAGGAAACCTTTAAATGAAGCCCATCCCTACCCCCAAAGATGTAAGTAAGTCATTTAGAAAGTTGCAGATAAGTAAGCTGTATCTTGTATTTTTAGCATAAGCATTCACTGGAAATGGCTGCTTTTAGATAAGGTTGGCAGGGAGACTTGGACCAGTCTCATCTCTTCAATAATGTCTTGTACTGAAACCTACTCAGGCTAACCAGACACTATGATAAGGACTTTCAAGTATTATATCATTTAATTACAACTTACAGCCCCACAAGTTAGATATTGTTAGTTCCATTGTACAGATAATGAAATTGGTTCAGAGGAGTTAAGGAGGATTGCCAGAAATCACATGGTACTAAGTGGCCCAGCCCCAGTCAAACCCAGTTGTGTGTTTGATTAAAAGTTTTTTCTACTTTTCTAAGTGGATTCTTCATTATGTCTGTTTGCCCCTCAGCAAAATTGAAGTAATAGTTATACAAAACATATCATTGAATGAAAGCACCCCACCTCCTTCAGACTCCACACCAAGTACTATAACTTAGTAGGTTACTAATATAGTGTGGTATTTGAGGAGATCTAAATTCCTGTATTTTTATTTTTATTTTTTTTATTATTCATTTTTAGAGAGGAGAGAGAGAGGGAGAGAGAGAGACAGAGAGAGAGAAGGGGGGAGAAGCTGGAAGCATCAACTCCCATATGTGCCTCGACCAGGCAAGCCCAGGGTTTCGAACCGGCGACCTCAGCATTTTCAGGTTGACGCTTTATCCCCTGAGCCACCACAGGTCAGGCCTGTATTTTTATTTTTATTATGTTTTTTTTTTTAATCTTTTGGGGATTTTTTGTTATTTTTTACAGAGTCAGAGAGAAGGATAGATAGGGACAGACAGGAACGGAGAGAGATGAGAAGCATCAATCATTAGTTTTTTAGTTGTTCATTGATTGCTTTCTCATGTGTGCCTTGACCGTGTGCCTTCAGCAGACCAAGTAATCCCTTGCTCGAGCCAGCAACCTTGGGTTCAAGCTGGTGAGCTTTTGCTCAAACCAGATGAGCCCGCACTCAAGCTGGCGACCTCGGGGTCTCGAATCTGGGTCCTCCGCATTCCAGTCCAACACTCTATCCACTGCGCCACCACCTGGTCAGACTCTTTTTAAATTTCTGTGATTTCAAAGAAGCATAGACATTCAAGATAGAAAAACAGGAAATGAATAGAACATTTTAGGAGGCCAAGAAAGGCCAGTTTGAAACAAGAGCTTAAATTGGATTAACTTTACAATTGTACCATGAACTAGATGATTGGGGAAGTTGGGCTAACTTAGTTGAAACTATTTTTTCCCAATGAGTTAGCCTATGTTATTTGCAAGTGCCTTTACTATATGCAAGTGATAAAAACTTACACCAAAGTATGAGGTTAGTAAGTATGCCCATGCCACCATTTCAAAGTACTTAATGGTTTAAAGATAATTTATTACTGGATTAATATCCTCATCTGCATTTACAGAATGTACTCATTTTACTCATTGGTGACTCTAGCATCACCTGAGTTGTTATAATAAGATTTCAAAGTACCTGATCAGAAAATCATTGTGTTAGAGCGGATATAAACAGAGAACATACTACTTTTGACCCAAGGTCTTTGTGGAAAGCTCCAAAATACTTCGGAGGCAACCTACCAGCAGTGTTTATAGTCTGCACTGTGAAACAAGTGTTTTGGAGGCAAAAGACAAACTTTGAACTCTGTACTTATGAGCTTAATTTAAAATCTTACACTAATTGTTAGAGCTGGAAGGAACTTTATTATTTGCCTGGTTCCACTGAGGAAACACTAGTCACAGGGAGCTCGTTCAACTTAGTGATGGAAGTAGGATGGTACCCAGCCCTCCTGAATAGGGTCTTCTCACTGCTTCAGAGTACCTTTATCAGTCTCCTGCTGACCATTCACCTCTACGGTTTTATTCCAATCCAATTCCTTTTTCTAATGTCTGTAGTCATAAGAATGGTTATAGGATGCTATCAAACCATATCAGGATGGGTGAAACCTCTTTTTTTTTTTTTAGAGAGAAAGAGAGATAAGAGACAGACAAACAAGAAGGGAGAGTGATGAGAAGCATCAACTCATAGTTGATTGCTTTTCATAAGTGCCTTGACTGCAGATGTGGGAGCAGTGACCCCTTGTTCAAGCCAGCGACTTTAGGCTTCAAGCCAGCTACCTTTGGGCTCAAGCCAGCGACCATGCCCTCAAGTTGGATGAGCCCACGCTCAAGCTGGTGACCTTGGCATTTCAAACCTGGGATCTCAGTGTCCTAGGTCAGTGCTCTATTCACTGCAGCACCACCGGCCAAGCTTAACACAGTGATTTTTATAACATTTAGAAGAGGACAGCATATATATTAGCAAACATGTTTAAAACATATTCTCCCCTGTGTTTATGGTGTACCACACACTCTTCAAATGCTTTAGATACTTAAACTTAGTGAATTGCCACAATCCCATGAGGTACTTTATAATTAACTCTATTTTACAGATGAGGAAATTAAGTCATAAAGAGATTAAGTAACTTGTTCTAAGACATAAATAAGTGGCAGAATTAGTACTTGAACCCAGACACTGTCACCAGAGTCCATGCCCTTGACCACTGTACTGTGCTACCCTGTATTAAATCAAAACCACTGGTCCAAAAACTAGTAGGAAAAAATCTCCTATTTTTCTTGCTCTCAAGTCTCACAGACTGCAATTAATTGATTCTTTGGTTCATTGAGGCTGGGAAATTTGAGCTCATTTGGTTACATCTAGAAGCCAGAAAAGAGACAACCAGGTAGAAAACTGGTCATGAAGTCATCATGCACCACAATATAGGGCTTTTATGCCATCAGGTTGCTAGTCCTCTTGTCTTCATGTTTTGTTTAAAGAATTCCTAGTTCAGGCCCTGGCCGGTTGGCTCAGCGGTAGAGCGTCGGCCTAGCGTGCGGAGGACCCCGGTTCGATTCCCGGCCAGGGCACACAGGAGAAGCGCCCATTTGCTTCTCCACCCCTCCGCCGCACTTTCCTCTCTGTCTCTCTCTTCCCCTCCCGCAGCCAAGGCTCCATTGGAGCAAAGATGGCCCGGGCGCTGGGGATGGCTCTGTGGCCTCTGCCCCAGGCGCTAGAGTGGCTCTGGTCGCAATATGGCGACGCCCAGGATGGGCAGAGCATCGCCCCCTGGTGGGCAGAGCGTCGCCCCATGGTGGGCGTGCCGGGTGGATCCCGGTCGGGCGCATGCGGGAGTCTGTCTGACTGTCTCTCCCCATTTCCAGCTTCAGAAAAATGAAAAAAAAAAAAAAAATTAAAAAAAAAAAAAAAAAAGAATTC